>NC_080671.1:354279413-354590567 GCF_030247195.1 Topomyia yanbarensis | reverse complement strand
TACAGAACATGGCCATCTCACTAAAGCCGACCGTAACCGACTCATGATCGAGAGCACTCAGGCGATTGTAGGTTTCCCTTAAGACAGCGTTTGTAAATTAATAAGTGTTAAACAGTTCATTTAGTCACTGGGGTGTTATCTTGTTTGCGGGATTGCAGGCATTGATGTGCGTGGATGATCGCAAAGGGTTCGAGCGTTTGTATGTTAACGTGTTTGTTGCGTGTGCTAGCGTGTATGTAACTTCGTGTGGATAGATTCGATTTTATAACCGTGTGACCATTCGAATTTTCGCGTGTATTGTTGAATGATTGCCTGCGGACCGTGAATACTTAATTTGCAATGTACGGTTAAGATACTAGAAGAAAGTTTCTCCATATCATCCGAGTTCTCGATCATGTCGCTGTGGAACGAGTTGTCTTGTGGCCATGAGCGAAAGTTTTTATTGGTCCAACTGAAGTCTAGGCTGCTAGAACCGAGAGTAGGGCTTCCGGAAGTGACCGATTCATGATCGCGCGAACACGGACGTTTGTAGGTTCACTCTTGGGACCACATTTGTCAATGCTACAACGTTCACTTAGTCACCGCGGTGTTATCTTGTTTGCGGGATCGCAGGCATTGGTGTGCGTGGTTGATCGCAAAGGGCTCGAACGTTTGTATGTTAACGTGTTAACTTCGCGTGGATGAATTCGAGTTAATATTCAACTTAATTTTTAGTGTACTGTTAAGATACTAGAAGAGAGTTTCCTCATATTATCCGAGCTCTCGGTCATTTCGCCATGGAACCTGTTGTCTAGTGGATATGAGCGACTTTTTTTTGTTTATCCAACTGAAGGTATGATTCTAGACTGCAGGGACCGAGGGTAAGGACTTCCGGACGTGACCGAATTATGATCGCGCAACCGGTGGGTTAATGCTTGAGACTGCGTTATAAATTTATAAGAGCTGAAACGTTCCCTTAATTACCGGGGTGTGTTATTGTTGGCGAGATCGGGGGCGTAAAATGTGTGGATGATTGCAATTGCATGTTCGCGTTTGTGGCCAGCTTTGTGTTATCGCGAAAGCCACTAGCGTTTGTACGGTTGGAATGAGAGAGATTGTGGGTCTATATAGGAGAATATGTAATTGGTTATCTTATTGAGGGTTAGTATGAGTCTAATTAAGGATATAGTAAAAAAGGAAAAAGTAACATGCCGAATAAGGATAAAAAAGATACATACATTGAACGATATTACTTTTGGTATTCACGAGTAGTGGAAAAGCAAACTAATAAAAGTATATACAACAAAGAAAGACTAATGAAGTAGAAGAAAATAACACATGTAACATGCATTCAAACTACTTGAACTAGTCTAAATGCCAGCAAATGATATTTATTTACTATTAACGAAGTTGCAGTGTATTAAAATTTTCTCATACTATGCTGACCGGGAATGGATGATTCACGTGTGTCGGTAAATTAGTCGTACCTTAATTTATCCAATCCAGTCAAATAAATCGAATCGAATGCTCGAATTGAATATAGAAAAAAGTGACCAACGAATCCTAGGAAGGAAAAACTTGCGCGAGAGACAATAAATTAACCACTATTCTATCATATATGCCAATTCTGCATCCATTCTCTGTATACTAGCCCTAAAAACTACAATTATTACTACAATAACATTATGAAGCTACTACTTTTACATTTCTTTAATGGTGGTTCGTTATTTTGGGCAGAGTATGAAAAAACAAAACATAAAAAAGGCCCACAAACTCTCTCAGTCTCCTCGATGCACCACTATCGAAGCGTAATGCAATATCCATCTTAAGGGGAAGTTCCCATTCAAATGACCAAAAGGTAAGCAATATTTAGATTTTTTGG
Source organism: Topomyia yanbarensis (assembly GCF_030247195.1). Lineage (NCBI taxonomy): Eukaryota > Metazoa > Arthropoda > Insecta > Diptera > Culicidae > Topomyia > Topomyia yanbarensis. The sequence goes on along the minus strand of NC_080671.1, from coordinate 354,588,706 downwards.
TGGGCCAATGAACCAGTTTTAGGGGGGTGAGCGTAGCGTAGTTGGTAAATCGATTGCCTTGTATGCAGCACACCTGGGTTCGAGTCCCGACCCCGCACATAGGGTTAGAAATTTTTCATAAGAGATTTTTCCAACCCGAAGAGGCGAATGACCTTAAGGTTAAAAGATCTATAATTGAAATAAAAAAACAGTTTTAAGATTCAAAAAGCTTATATTTGCACCTTCATTTGCTAAAAAATCAAGACGAAAAAAAGAAAATGGCGCCCGTGGTGACGTTCTGTCTAAGGTTAGGTGCGCGTGGCATTACTAAACTGCGCACAGCTTGCTGCCTCATGATCGATCCGAAAGACAAAACTAGAAATAACGCTCTTAAGTTAACTAAATTTATTGGAGGCATGACCTAAGAACGGGTAAAAAACTTAAATATATTGACGTAATTGATTGATTTTTTAGCCTTTTTCCACTTAAAGGCTTCACTAAAAATAGTGTTTTCAAATGAGATTGCATGCAGTTTAAAAAAAAACATGTTTTGAGATAAACGCGTTTAAAGTTTTGAGCGCACTTTCGATGAATTATTCGTAGTAAAATGTTAATATTTTGTAACAATTACATGGGTTTATGGATTTTGGACGGGTAGGTTATACGATGAATAATTGAGCAAAAAATGGAGACCGATTTTTTTTTAAATTTCACAGAATTTATTTTAAGTCAATTTTTGGAATTATAAGTTTGTATATCTTTTCAATAATGACGCTAGAGTTTTGATTTGTTGTTAGAATAAAATGTTCATTCTTGACAATTATGCATTGTGGACAGTGAGCCGAGATCGACAAATTCGCAACATTATTTTACTCCCTAAAGGGAAGAAAATTGTATGAACCAATTTGTGCATGAGGACAAGACACCTAACTAAGTAAAGTTGAATTTTAATGTTTCGTGTTCCACTCGTCAGTAACTGACAGAAACCTGGAGCCAAACTAGCACCAAATGGACATTCAAGCTGCGCTTGATATCACTCGGGACCAGGCCGTTGCTTGAAGCGTTCACATATGTTGTGTGAACTATGTGAATTTAGTGTCCAACTGACGGACATTTGATGTGAACTGATATACAAGTTAAGTGTTCAACTTGTGCAAAGCTGTCGCCATGACATAACGACAGCAGGTAGCGACTTGCCACTGGCCGGCGCAACCAGCAATCACGATACGGGCGTTGCGTGCAAACTTGGATACAATAGTGATGCACGCATGCGAACCTGTGTGCGATGGTAATTTTCAACGTATTTTCATTGAAATGTTTACACAGGTTTTTCGGGAAGGACTGTTCTAGCTTACATGTCTGTTCTCTGTGGATTTATCAACTAGCTCGCTCCATGTTGGTGTCAATTACTGATGAGCGGAGTACAAAAAATCAAAATCCAACTTTTCTAGACAAATTCGACGACTATCTTCTTCGCACTTTAGTCTGCCACCGCCTCAAATGTTCTACCGAAAATGTCCACGCCTTCGGTAAAACAAATAATTTGATTGGATCGTTTGAGAATTGCGCTCTGCGTGTTGAACGCCGCTTGTTTTATAAAACTTCACAAACAATATAAAATACCAGACAAGGCATACCATCACCTTAACGAAGCCCCATGCCTGATATTCTCACACAGCACTGGGTTCCATCAGCTTTCCCAGACAGCCATTCTCGTCCGTGAACTTCCATAGCCCATTTCGGTTAACTGTATCATACGCGACTTTGTAGTCGATGAAGTGATAATGCACTGGAAATCGTAATTTTTCGCTACTTTTGGAGGATCTGCACCAAGTGAAGATTTGATCCGTTGGTGGCCATCCTTCGATAGAATCAGACTGATATCTTCTGGCGAATCTAATTGCTAGTAGCGACAGCCGCTTGAAGATGATTTTGGATAGTATTTTGAAGGCGGCATTAGTGGCATTAGGTATCCCAAAGTCCTAGTACAATCTAGAAAGCATCGACTCTGAATTATTAACTGCACATTTTCATTTCCCTTCCTAGGTGTTTGTACCGGTGTTCGTGTTGTAAGAATGCTGATGACTCGAAGTATTCACTCTTATTCCAGCATTCAACTCCAAATACGAGGCATTATCAGTTCGCAGTTCACATTATGTACATAACGAGTTCAAATCCCCACCTACCAAGTCTGTAATCAGACGGCACATTACACCACCATATGGAAGCCACTGAAGCAAAGTCATCTACTGTCATCAAATCCAACACACAAGCTTCAACATCATCTGCACAATCGGTGGACTCTGTCCACGAAACAACGAATGCCGAAACCGCTAAGACTACACCTAATCAGTAATCAGATTTCATACATATAAACACCGATTATGATTGCTAATTTAAGGTTCACCATTCAACCGTCTCCCATAGAGGGAACTGATTTGGGTAATTACGTTTGACATTTTCCCAGCTCAATGAACCGATGCATTCCAGCACTACAGAAACACTCGACGAAACAAAAAAAAACGTCAAAGTTGCCACCGCACCGAGAAGCAGTTTCAGTGAATTTCATTGCATTGTAGCAAGAAAAATGTTCCCCCTCTCAAGTGGAAAATAAAAATTCAGAAAACTGCAACTGCAAGTCATCCAGCGACAACAGCTGGTTGCAGTTGCTATTACTGCTGTTGTTGCAATTGCAACTGCACACCCGGATTCGCGTATGTAGTGAGGATCGGTTCGGATCGGATCGCGGTTGGGTTAAAGCTCCGGTCTGAAGAGTTCTCGAATCGAAAGAACAGAATCGAATAAAGCTCAAAGAAACAGCCGCCGCCGCTAGAATCCATTCGACCGTCGAGGTTGCTGTTGTCGTCGTCGTCGTCATCAGAGGGCGGCCACTTATCCTTGATCTGTCGAGGAGTTGGAGAAAAACTTGTTGGAATCGACCGCTGGCGAATGTTACAATGTTTTAGATGGATGCTTGAGGATTTTTGTTTTTATCAACAGCAAATAAGGCCCGTTTTGCCCAGTCCCCCTACCTCCAGTGCGAAACCGAAAGTACATTTGTTCCGATTATATGCCACTGTGTGTATGTGGTTTTGCCAGAGGGGTGCTAATCCGTGACCAAATATAATGTTGTGGAGGCGGGTTCGGTCACCGCAGGCTACTTTATCGTGGAATTATTTTCGGAAGGAAGACGAACGGAAAAAAATCGGGCGACAGGATGCGAAGGGTTCCCGTCTTTAACGGTCAACTTCTTGACATCGTCTCCATTAGAGTTATAATGTTGATTTTTATTATTTATACACAAGGACACTGGATTCTATTTGCTTTGAAAGGGTTTTCGGTTTTCGGCTAGTTGCGTAGAAGTTTTTTTTTCTTTCTATGCTATAGTGCAGTAGCAAGTAAAGCGACAGCATCACAGCCTGGTTAGAAGGGTGCAGGGAAAATTGCGCCGTCGATTGTCTTTTAATCGGACAATTCGGCCCGAGATGGGAAACCGTTAACTGTGGCGCTCTTGCCGAAATTGAGACGATAAAATTTTATTAACACCGAACCAATTGTCTGCGTCGTTGGGAAGGGGAATTGGCGATTCTGCTCGATTCCGGCATGTCTCAGAACTCATTATATTCGCCAAATTGGCAGATAGTATCGGTACGGAGCGATTGGTTTTGGCACGGTGTGTGCAAGGGAAGGTTAAGTTTCAAGAAAATTTACTAAACAACTGGTGTTTAAGATAAGAAGCCGTTATTTGAGCTTTGGTTTTCTAGCAAACTGAATTCTATTCAACGCGACTCTTCAAGGAGGCCACTTAAGACCTTTTATACATTACTTATTCGTTAAAAACTGTTGGTACTGAATTTCTTTGTAATAATTTGCTTACTCTTAAACCAATCATCATAGATTCGAACCAAATAAAAAAGAAAATATTATTTGCATAACTGTGTAGCGCTAGTTTCTCAAATTATATGTGCGCTAAAATTCGACTGCGCATTTTGTAGGTTCTTTTACCAAACTTCAACCAGATGCGTGATAATAGCAATGCAACAGAAATTCAATATATTTCAGCGTTACGCAACCTTCCTATTTTTACACGATTTCGTACCTATTCCGCCCACCGTGCGACGTCGCCAACGTGATATTAATTTTTCCGCGGGTCTCTTCACCAAATCTCTATTTCCTGATGAGGCCAGCACAAAAGCGCGGTTCGCCAAACCCGGTACGACTCAATTTGATGTGATTGACTTTCGATGAATAAATTACGACAAACGGGACGCGGGGACGGAATGATACGTGTAATGAGCCTGTCAGCAAATTTTTGGCGCTGTGGTTTTGCTGAAAATACCACACACCCACACCCACACAACCCGTAATTCTTCCGTGGTGAGCCAAAAGCGGAAAGGAGGAGTACATATTTTGGCAATACACACGCGACTATAAAAATTCATATCGGTTCATAATCAAACAATAAGGGATGAATGAAAACGAGAACTTCCTTTCGGTTCCCGCGCCACCACCGCTCCGTCCGGGAAAGTCTTTCTTCGCAACCTTCAAACCGTACATATTTATTTATTTATTCATAAAGATTTTGATTGAAATCGGAAACAGCCCGAGTGGTGAGGGTCTAGCAGCAGATGGACCAAAACAGCCAGGGCGGACACTAACCGACTGTGGTAGGGGGTAGCACAACAAAAAATAACGTCCCAAATTCGATTAGGAAGTTGTAAATGATATTGGTCCACGGCTGCTCCTGTCAATCGACGTCCGTTTCGCTGCGGAAGGGAGATCGGCTGCCGGCTATTTCCAGTGATTATAGCGTTCACTGGAACTGAAATATGTCCAATTTGGACGCGGTGAACTGCTACCTCCCCGGATGTCATACATCGTCGTCATCGTCGTCGTCGTCGTGTCGTACAGTGGCCTCCGGGCTTCTAGCAAAGGGCCACCAGCCAGGCCAGCTAGCACTGACTGGCGGTTGTTTGTTAGCTATGTTTGTATGCACGATAACAGAATTAGAGTAACTATACGGCGGAACACTTTCACTGCGGGGTGAATGCGACAAATGCGAGTCAAGGATGGCGCAATGTGTCGTTCCGCGATGATTTCCGGTTGGTGTCGTCGTCGCCCTATCGGGACAGGTGAAACTGGATCATCAACAGTCTAAATAGTTAGCGGGCGTTATCAAAGGACAGCCTTGGCTTTTTACCCTGTAAGTGCGAGCGGACGGCCAATCGAGTGTGGAGACAAAAAAAAGCTAACTCAAATCGCCCCGTCGTAAATTTGAATAATCATTGTGCAAATATTGAAAGTTCCACATGTAAGCTCGGGATGGTGTTGGTGAGGGTGAACACGAAAAAAAAACGAAAGCCACTCCGATATTTGCACTATCACGTAGGCGGACATTATCGTGTACCTCGCGGGGAAAAGAACTTGTACGTGGTAACCTCGTTTTCGTACCTCAAGCCCCTGGAACCTACGAGCGAACACATTCTTATCAACCGAGCAGAAAAAAGGTTCTGTTATTGTCTCGCCTGGACTGGTCTCTTTTGGGCAAACATATTTGCATTAGCCGGCCTCTCTCTCTCTCTCTCTCTCTCTCTCTCTCTCTCTCTCTCCCTTCTCGCAACACTGAATCATGTGGTTTCTCCAACGGTCGGTCGTCAAAGTCTCTTATCAAATCAACAGACCTGAACATTTAAAATAAAAAAAAAACGCGCCGTCCATGCGGAGGTGGTAAGCCAGAAAAAGCCGCTCACCCGCACAGAACAAGCTGGCACTTTGTTGCTCATTTGTTTACCCTCGCGCTGTTGCGCCGATGGAACCTGTGCGAAGATTTGGGTCAGTTACGACGGGGCAAGTCTTGCACTTCAACGCTGGAACCTGCGCGCGTCTCCCTAGGACTTCCAGCAGCGAAGCGAAGCGTACAAAGGGCCCTGTTGTTTATCACACATAACCTGGTCCAGGTCTTCTTATCACTGTGTCAACAAAACAAATGTATCACGCTAATATCTAACCACGTTCTACCGTCCCAACGTTGAAGACCGACCGACCGACCGGCCGTCCGACCGACCAGCAGCTTGCACGATTGTCAGGGTGGAGGCGAGAGAGAGAGAGCAAACAAAACCGTTGAAACACCTAGCTAGCAGCGGTGCGTGGGTGTCACAAATGGACACATTTGCTGTCTGAACTGACTGGGGCCAACCGCAGTGGGTTGACGCTGGCCCCTTCGGGGTATCGAACACAAATACTAACCGGATTGATTGATAGTGACGGCAGCAGTGGATAAGGGCACAGTCTGTATGACGGTTACGGCCTGGCAGCAGCTGGAACATCGCGCGACCAAAGCGCGACCGTGGTCAATGGATGGGGGCTGCAGACGAACGAACAAATGAACGAACGGAGCGAGTGGACGAGAATAGCGGGGCAAAATCGATTCCAATCAGCGGGTGTTATCGCCGAAGCGCGCGTGTCCAACCGCGGGAACGATTGTCAGATGTCGATTTGTTGACGTTCCGATTGCTGTTAACGGGCGTATCTGATTGGAAAATGACATGGATAAGAGGTGTTACTCCGTATTACAATGGGTGGTTTAAGGTTTTCACTGGAATATCGTTTCCGTCGCGGGTGCGGTGATAATTGTTAGAAAGAGGAGGTGTCGGGAATGGTTACTCTACTCAACACTAGCAGTAGGAAGCGCCACTGTGCTGATCTGTACTGGCTTGGATGTAGCTGGAAATTAGATAAGACCCTGATACCTGGAAGAGCGACTTGTTCGTGTACCGTTTTTATTATAATTAGTAATTCTCTCGAGATAAGAGATATATTAGGGCACTGCCAAAGTGTCGAACCATTTCTGAGAAAGAAATCCTCTGATTTTTCAGGTGTTTCTAACCCATTTTATAAAATTCTCAGGTTTAAAAAATAAACGTTTTATTCTGTTACCAACTTATATTTCAACATATATAGTTAGATTCCCTTCTTTGTTAAAATTGCATCACCTTGTCAATAAATGAAATACTGGCGTCATCATTTTCCGAAATTGATTTTTTCGCATTTTTCAATAATGCAAAGCAATCCATGTGTAGTCCCATTTGTGAAATTTGAAAACTATTTCTTTTGCTATTAATAATCAAAGCTAAGTGTTAGCTGGTGTCGAAAAGAGAAAATGTAACGCATTCATTTTGACTAAATTACTTTTTTCATAGGCTAAATAAAACCAGAGAAACACTCCAAATTCTAAGTGGACAAGACTTCATTCGGCATCCCAGTATGACTAAACACGATTTTAGTACCCCCTGCTTTTTGCAGATCCCACTCACACAGCTGGCCCTGACTGTGTATTGTTGTTTACACCAAACCACTGTGTGTACTGTTATGCTGATTTTTAAAGACGCTGAATCCCTTTGGATAAAGACTCGCCAACACTATCTTATTCTTATTTTTTATCAGTAAGTGTCATTCCAATCGAGCACAAGACCTGTCAAAAGCCCGCAATCCGAAGAAAATCGCTTCGAATCCTTCTGGAACGAGGGCCATTGACAGGTCTCGTGCTCGATTGGAATGACACTGACAGATAAATGGTAAACAAACGATTGACGTGTTGAGTCTTTATCCAGAGGGATTCAGCGTCTTTACTGATTTTGATTTTAGCAAAGACGCTGAATTTCTGGAACAATTATCCGTCATCTCAATCGTGTATTTATCATTTATCTGTCAGCGTCATTCAAATCGAGCCAGAGACCTGCAATTGGTTCTTGTTCGAGAAGAATACGAAGGATTATTCCAGAGATTCTGCGTCATTAGGTTTAGGTCAAGGTTGCACGGTTTGCACGAAAAAGTCAATTGCCGAAAATGGAAGGTGTAAGCAACGGAACATTTTTTTAGATCAAAAGTATGGCGGGGAAACGACTATTCAGGTCAGAAAAGTTTGGAAGTATACCGGGCCCTATCGACCAATAAAAGGACAGGAAAATGGTTGCGAACTTTTACCCACAAGAAAAGTGCTCCGGTTCGTGATTGGACTTCGTCTTCTTGGTTCGTCAAAGAATATCATTCAGACATGACCTTGGAAAAGTTCTTTGCGATTTGCTTCGAGCGATCTGAATCTTGGAAAAAATGTTGAGTCCAGGTAAACAGTGAACTGTCAAAAAGTGAGGTTAATTGTGTCGGTAAAGAACTTAAATTCTGACAGGTGATTCACAACCACAGATGCAAAGTTACGCTTAAAGAGTTCGGTTTATTTTCATCACAAAATACATAACCTCAAACGGTTTTTGCAGTGTAAAATGTTTTATTTTTATCACGAAATAACGGCACCATTTCTTTTTAACGGTGTTAGAAAGGCTTATCAGAATCAGAAGAAGTCAGGGCGTGGTGAAAAACAAACCGCATCTGTCAAATCATGAGCTCAAAAATTTATGATCAGTTATGGTGTCGAAAATCAGTGCGTGTAATTATGAACGATCAAGCATACGTAAAATTCGATTAGGATATGTTTTCGTGACCGTTCGCTATAACCAAAGCGTCAATATTGCTGAGAAGACAGACGATTTTAGTAAATTAGTAAAAAAAAACTGTGTATTGACAAGCCATTCACAAGTGCGGACTGCTTGCCACACCATACGTTATAAACAGAGACAATGAAAACCGATGCTTAGGTACGTGAGTATTTCACTCTAAAACTGTTGCCCATGACTCGCAAACATGATGCTCATTTACTGTTTTGGACAGATTTGGCATCAGAGAATTATTCCAAAGACACGGTAGACTTGTATAAAGCCAACGTGTTATTGGTTCCGTCAGGAGACAAATTCACCAAACTGTCCCGAGACAAGACCGATCGAAAGTTTTTGGACACTAACCAAAGTATTTACACTTTTTACTTGCATTTTTCAACCGTACTTGGATATTTACAACGACACCTACTGCTGGAAATTTGAAATGGTGTTTTTTCGCCATATACAGTCCCTGGTCATATTATTAAACTTTAACTAAGAAATGGAACCATCAACTTTATATTCGTCGTTTTATTGTATTGTTTTTCAACACAACTTTTTTACTGCTCCTGTATATGTTCTACTGTAATTGAAGATTCACCATATATAAGCATAGATGGCAGCAGTGTAACACACAAAAACACAAAAAGTTAATAAAAATCTAACACAGTGTAATCGTCAAATAGAATAAAATACTCATAACATCGTAATTAAACGTAAAATACAGCTTCGAAAGCGTCCAACGAAAACTCTTTGTTGATCTTTTGACATTTCTTGATGAAAATGTGTGAAAATTTTGTTGATTTGTGACAAAAATACAATTTTTCAAATTTCGAATTGACGTATTATGTCGCCAACCAAATATTTAATTAAGCTGTTCATTTTGCTTGTTTTAATTAGAATTTTGTTTGTTTAAATCAAATATATCAAGTGATGAATGTGTAAATTGCGGAAAAGTAATTTTTTAATAGTTTAAAAGATACGTTTTTCGAAGGGAAGCTTTTCGGACGTGCAGAACACCAGATTTTTCAACGCAAATATGACTATAATACATTAAATTGGGAATTCTTTGACTAATCTGAAAATAAGATAATTTAGAGATAAACATTAGTTGAAAAGGAACTACGAGAAACAATAAAACATGAAGCTTCTGAAAAAATGTAATATTTTGCGAATTTTTAGTTATCTCAACAATTTTTTACCACAAGCTTATAGTCCTATGTTTCCTCCAAAATTCATTCATACAAACCTATGCTCAATTATACAGGGTGATTAGTTCATGATTAAGAACCTCTCGAGAAGTGATTGACTGTCATATTTGGAGAAAAATATCGTTCTACACATACCATCAAATCTCAACCGTTACAGAGTTATTGAACTTTTTGTGTAAAAAACTTATTTACCTTAAAGTACCTCTAACTCGAAAAGTATATTTCGTGTTTCAAATCTTTTAGTTCCATTGGAAACTTGAGACAATTTCCTATTGAATGGTGTCCTCATATCTTTCAGTTAATTAGTTTTAATTACCTTTTAGTTGTAAAGAAGTAAAAAGTTAGTATTTTTGATGAGGTTTTTGATGATTTTCTGAAAATAATGCATTATTATTATAGCAATATCTATTATCCAAAAGTTAGGTTTTAGGACTATTCAAAATTTGTTCTTGAACATCATATTCCTATCTCTTCTCGTTTCTTAGTAATTTTATTACTAAACTTTTCCTGTAATCGACTTAAAAGTGCTTAAATGTCTCTAATCTAAAAAATATGCTTTATATCGTTATTTCCAAGGTTTCATTGGAAAGCTGTCAAAATTTCCTTTTGATGAATGTACAAATATCTCTTAGTTAAGTGTACTAAATGACTTTTAACTAGTAAAATACCTCAAAATTAGCGTTTTTGGAGAGTTCTGTAATTATTCTAGTTAATTGCCAACTAAATTTATAGTAACTATTGTTCATTTGGTGCTCCTTAACATTCTCTATAACTGATTATTTGAAACTTTGTCCCTATCACTATTCATTTCGCTGCAATTTAATAGTTAACACAGCATGACCTCACCGCAAATGTGATGGGTTCGGAATCGTTGTTTTTGCTTATGAAACGATGTGATAAAAATAATTTTCGAAACAAAAAGAGATAATTGAATGGAGTCAAAGAAAAAATTGTAGACCTTGTTGAGATGCATTAATTCCGTGATAATAATGTTGATGTTTATTATATACTATTTTAAGAAAACTAACGAAAATGCTAATAATAACACTAACTTTAACCTAATTTGCTTCTAAAAGAATACTAAATTCACTTAACTGAAAGGTATTAATACATTTTTCTCTGCAAAAATTTCCTGGCTTTCGAATGAAAAGAAGAAAAGGTACAATAAGTGCCATACTCTTTCAATTAGAGCTAGTATTAGTGAAAACGAGATAAAAATATCCAAGTTCATAACCCAAACAATGAAATCAAGAAAAGATAAGTGTATTATGTCAAAGAACGAATTATGAAGCTCTTCAAGACTAACAATCTGAATTATTAAAATGATGGTGTTAATTATTAAGATTTTCAAGAAATGAACGAAAAATCAATCAAAATTGTTAAATTTTAAATAAATTACTTTAAAAAGGATACTTAGACTCATTAGCTGAGACATGTGAGGACATCACTCAATGTGAAATTTTCTCATCTATCCAATGTTCCTATAAGATTTGAAATACAAAGTATACTTTTTGAGTTAGAGGTATATTAAGATAGCTAAGTCTTTAACACAAAAAGTTCAATAACTTAGTACCGGTTGAGATTTGATGGTATGTATAGAACGATTTTTTTCTCCAAATATGACAGTCAATCACCCCTCGAGAGGTTCTTAACCATGAACCAAACACCCTGTATTGTTGCAAAGAGCTAAAACGTTTCTAAAATTGTAACGTTTCCAGAAATTGTCATTTTTTTCAAGGTAAAATATAGATATTTTTCACTGTATCGATTACAAATCGAAAAGATATATCCTATTTTCAACCCCATCTGAACGAAATTAAATTTCATCAAGCTAAATCACAGAAATTTAAAAATTCTTCAGACCAATTTGCGATGCCCGTTTTACCCCACTTCCCGGCAACTCAGGAATCTAATATTTGACTGAAGTCCATCCCACGTATTTACAAACACACTTCTTCTTAAGTATAATGATATATCCAGGGACTGTATTTTCATTACCAAACAATTTTTTTTTAAATTTCAACATAGTTGAGTAATTTGGCTCAAATTTGGAAAAGCAGACTCAAAGTGGTATGAAACATAAATGGCTCCGTGATGCTAGGATTATTTATAGGGGACTCTTAACTCAGTAATGACCAGGGGCGCCGAGTGGTCTTAAGACGGCCCTGGAAGCTGACCAACTCTGACGAAAACATCCATAAACCTAATAAGCAACGAAGCGTAATTATTACCCACGCTCAGGCATCAGGTTTGCATAGCGTACGGATTTTTTCGAGTTGGTCAGCTTGCATAAACGATTTTAATCGTAATAGCACTGTATTTCAATGAGTTACAAGCTTATTCAAAACTGCTCAAAATTTGAGTTCTCTCTAATCAATTTCAAAAACTAAGGTGAACTGTCAAAAAATGAGTTTCGGGTTAAGTAAAATTAACGCAACTCATGAGTTACCGAATAGTTTTCTGGTTGTTGTGTTTAACTTGTACTCACGTATAATGGCATGGAGTTCGCACTCAATTTTTAAATCCTTAGTAATGGAATTATAGATACGGACTGGTTATTTTTAGTAATTGGGGTTTGCGTAAAAAGTACTCAAATTTTAACTTTTCATCCCAAGCTCCAGAACCAGTAAGCGAAGATAACTTAATTCGTGACTACGTACACTTTTCAAGAAAATGAATGGCTGGTCACTTAATTTTGAGTCTCATACAGAGTACAGATTTAGTACATATGTATTTCCAAATTCGATATAAATTTTTGCAGATTTTTTAAAAGTTTCAATTAAAAATTTTTTGTCGGACCCTCGATTCGACTATTGCTCTAACAGCTTGATATTATCTGTAGCGTCATTCGTAGCTAACTATCTGAAATCAACGAAGCCTCTATTCCAGGACTGTACATCAAGACCGTTACACAGTGTGGTATCTCCTACATGCGTAGTGTCAAGCAAAAGGAATATATCTGGAGAAAATTTAGAATAGAACGTAAGTAACATTGAGAATCTTTTTTTATTTACTTTCTCTGTGGATTATTACGACGTCACTGTAACACGTTGCTCTAATTTTTCAGTACATATCGAAAGCCGATGGTTTTTACTAGAATATAATGCAAAGAGTTGAGTACTAAATGTTGAAAGGACCAAGTAATGAACAGAAGAGAAAGACTCCAAAGTTAAACTCTCATTGTTACTTACGTCCCATTCTAAATTTTCTCCAGATTTGTTTACACAAGTAGATCCTTTGGGTTTCATCATGACGTAGCGGGTGATTATCACAACAGATAGGACAGCTAGAGAAAATTTTCAATAGGACCTAAGTAACATTGAGAGCCTCACTTTATTTACTTTCTCTTAGGATTTATACGCCAATACTATATCACCTTTCATCAATTTTTCAGACGGTTTTTGCTATTATATTATGCAAAGAGTGGAGTAGTAAACGTTGAAACGACCGAGTAATAAAAAGAAGAGAAAGTAAGCAAAGAGAATCTCTCATTGTTACTTACGGCCTAATCTAAACTTTCTTCAGATAGAATTTAATAGGTACTAGCAGTCTTCCCATGAACAAAAACAGTTTAGGACATATGAAGATTTTTTTCATTGTGTCCAATGTGCAAATAAGAGCCTCTTTTTTCTCTTTCGATTATTACTGCAAAACCATAAAACTGAACATTTCTGGAGAAAATTTAGAATAGGACGTAAGTAACAATGAGAAATTCTCTTTGGGGTCTTTCTCTTCTGTTCATTATTCGGCCGTTTCAACATTTAGAACTCATCTCTTTACATAATATTCTAATAAAAACCATCGGCTTTCTATATGTATTGAAAAATTAGTGCAAAGTGATATAGTGACGTCGTAATAATCTAAACAGAAAGTAAACAAAGAGAGGTTCTCAATGTCACCTGCGTCTAAATCTAAATTTTCTCCAGATTTATCAGTATGTTTCGAAAGACCAAGGTTTTTACTAGCTTATTACGCAAACAGTTGAGGGGGAACCAGAACGTTGACCAAGTAATTCGCGAAAGAGAAAGTAAACAAAGAGAGGCTCTCTTTCGTAGATTGGACTCATTGCATAAAAAAATCAAAATGTTTGTACAAAATATCGTACACGCGCTCAACCTCAAACATGTTTTGCCTCGATGTAAAGGTTTGCCTTGAACACCGAGCTTAAACATCGTGTACGTACACCTGGTGCATACACAAGGAAGATACGCACAAAACAAAATGAGTCAACACTAGTGATAAGTGAAAGAAAAACTGCTGCCACGAACTTGTGTGTACGAACACTGTGTACGTACATGAGGTTCGATTGTGCAGGTACAAGCTTAGGTACGAAATGCTGTGTTCGGGTTTGTACACGAAATGCGGGTTTGATATGAGCACATAACTAGAGAGAGAATAGTGTTCGATGTTGTTAAGGGAAGACTGGATACGAGCATAGTGTAGTTGGTAAATCGATAGCCTTGTTAAAACGTCTACAATCGAAACAAAAATTGCAATTTTGTGGTCGATGGATTATGTAATGCTTTAATTAATTGTTTTGTTCCGTGCCAATAAACAGAATAGTAGGCGGCTATTGGATGAAAGCAAAATTTTCTTCTTTCAGCGTAATGCTTTAGATCCGGTGGCGGTTGGGTGTACCAAATTCAGCATATCGTATTTGTCGAAACCTAAAACCTAAAAAATCAAAGCAGATGGCCTCTAAGGTATATTTCCTGCATAGGGGAATATTCTTGCAAAGTTTCAGAGTACAGCTACAGATATTTTATATTTTCCGTGTACCATTACACAAAAACTTCCAATGCTACATATACAAATAAAACACAGTTTTGAGATAATTTAATTGTGCACAGATAGAACTAAAAATACATTGAAAAATCTCAATTTGCAAAGTTTTACTGCTAAAAAAGGTGAAAATCGAATACTTTAGATTACTAAAATACTTAAAAATACTCAAACATTTTAAATTTCAACTTGCAATTATTATAATAGTCTGTCATGTGTAAAAAGCCTTTCGAATAATTTCTGTTTCAGGTAAAAATTACAGCCTAAATCGTGAAAGGAGTTAGAGTTGTCCACAGCAAGCGGCTGCGCGGGATTGTTTATCAAATGTATAAATGTTATCCCGAATCCGCATAGTAGTATTAAAAAAAGAACATAACATCGCATACCGTTGGAAAGATCATTTCTTCCTCCTTTCAAAACACTTAGGAAATTGGAAATGGGTTGAATAATGACCGCGTAGAAAATTTTTTGGTGTCGAAAATCCTAAAAGTAGTATTTTTAGAATAAATCAAGATTTTGAGGGTATATTAAATTGATCAAAGGTAGTCTTGTATTGTATTTGACCAGACCTACAACCTTTGATAGATCACTTTAGAAGTTCGTTCATTTTTTTTTTTGAATTTTGTGGAACCGTGTAATTAAAAGTAAAATTGGAGGAGGCGCAGTAAAACCCGATTTTAGTTTCATTCATTCGTTCATTGAGTACATAATTACTTTAAACATTCCAATTTCATCGCATTTCTCGGACTTCTTTTACATAATTGCAAGCAATATCACGCAACTTGAGTGTGAAAACTTCCTAATTATAAGGGAAGCGAAAGGAGGCGCGTGGTAGGCCAAGAGTAATATACAAGACGTGATATTACAAGCGTAAAAACTGGAATTTAGAAACCTTTCATTTTGCACGGATAGAATATATATTCTATACAGCAACTTTACTGAAGACATTCCTCCTCCGAAAGCTGGATAGTGTACTGGATGCACATCGGTATGAAATACTAGCGTTTAGTCTTAGAGCTCCAGTCGGTTGGCTAAATTTCGCATTTTTAGTACACTGCCATGAACATCCGAGGAGTTGATGTGAATGTATATATGTAATAATGAATTGGAAATTGTAAGTATGTTTTACATGGATTGATATATTTGCAATTACCGTTCTGCACACGAATTCTATTAAATGTTTAGTAATAATCATCTGTCAATTTAATTATTACCGTAAAGATAATAAGACCTGGTTTTTGGTTCGTTTACAGTTATAAGAAAAAAGAAAGCAAAAGAGGAATCGGGTGTACCATCTATTTTTTAATAGTGCCTATTGTTCACAGATTTATTAAAAATCTCAATAACTGCACATGATCAATTGCTAATTCGCCCTGAAGATTGCCTTAAACAAAGCCGAAACGTTGAAAAACAAATATGATCGTTGAGAAAAGCACAGTCTAAACGAAAATACACTTAACTGATATACATGAATAACATCATTCATCAGTTACTAATTATTGAAAGAAATTTGTCTTACTTGACTATATTATGTTGAGTGAATTTTAATGCAAATATGTTCAAATTTGATCATTTTACAACAACTTCTACAAAATGTTTTGAAATATCTCGAATATGGAAACTCTCTTCGCTTACTATCTCTTTCGATCATCACTGTGCTATTATTAACAATTACTATTACTTTTCAGTACGAGTCTTCAGACTCGTACTGAAAAGTAATACACACAGTTGAGAGTGGCCAACGTAAAAATGGCTGAGTAATTAACAGAACAGCAAGTAACCAAACAAGGTCTCGTCGCTGATTTGAAAAAAATATTCGAAATAGCTAAAATTTAATGATATGAAACACAAAATAAATAAATAATGCATTAAAACTAAAAACTGGCACATAGCCTACTACAGCGTAATAGTAGCATGCACGAAATACAGTGAAGACCCATTTTTATCAGCCCCTTGGTGAATTTTAGACTGACTCTTAAACTATTCTTCTTTAGTCTGTAGATATAGCCTATAACCTTTCTTGATTTTTAGCATAAACTTCCCTTAAGGGGGTCTGACAGCGCAAAATTAAAAAAAAAATTAAATTTTTTTCTGCATATTTCGGATCTCTAAAATAAGAAAAATATGCCCAAGAAAGGATTTACTCGAATTCAACTTGGTTCGTCTGCTAGATCCCATCAAACTACCAACTATCAAATTTCATATGAAGCTGATAAAATCGGGGGTAGATAAAATCGGGTCTTCACTGTAATAATGCTCAAATTTTACAATTTTATGTGCTGAGTAATTTCAGGTTAATGTCGATAATTTGCGGGCTTCGTGGTTTCCATTTCAACAGAATAGAAATGCTGTAGGAACCTTTCCTACTTCCGTCGGGAGTTTTTAACTTTACGAAAAAAAAAAATGCAAAAAATTCACCTCGGAAAACTCGACAAGGCTCAAAATTATCAAACTAATCACCACACGAAAAAGAAACTGTGCATAAGGTAGGCTTATCTGTTCATGAACGTCATAGGTTTCTATTACATTAGTTAACATAAATCCGGTTTTGTTGAAGTTGTTTAAATCTGTGGTTTAGGGTAGAATCTTTGCTATCTATTATTATTATAGAAGTTTATAAGGAAACAGATCGGAATAATAATAAAATAGTCCACGAAATTTTGATTATTTTATCTCTATCACTTTTCACCAGAATTGGAGTGATTTTAAAATCTGCTCATCTCTTCTTTTTTTCTTGGTCCAAGCTCAACCGAAAGAGCCTACTCTCGATCTACAAATTTAAGTTAAAAGAATTCACACAAATTACATTCAGACGAAATAATTGTACAATTTAAATTTCAAAAGTCAGGTTTGGATGATACAAAAGTTATTTCATGGCATTGGAAGCATGCAATTTGAATATCCTTAAATGTTTTAGAAATAGCGAGTTACCGTAGTCAGCAATAATCTGTATTTTATGCTAATAATAAATTTGTGAAACATCTATTTTGGAGCCATTTTTTTTTGAAGTTTTAATTAAAAACTGGGATATTTAAAACATTACATTTACGAATTTTAAATCCACACGAAATCTTGTGAACTAAATTTACTGTCACAACTTATCGCAACTGATAAAAATGTTTTCTTTTGATAATATAATTTCAAAACTCTAGCATATACACTTGTAAATAATTGAAAAACACACGCAATATTAACTATCGCTCAGCTGCATACAATTTAAATCCTACCAAGCATAAAAAAGTTATAAATAATTTGAACAAAGCTTCTGAATTCACAACAATTCATATTTTTTGCTCGGGTTTACCCTCAGAGCCGGTAACAACAGGGACCCTTTATGGAACAGTTTCTACCACAACGGCCAGGGACTCGCAAAATTTTGTTGAAAACAGCATCTCTCTTCTCGTGACACAGGTACCGAAATTGTCCCCTAATTCATATGCATTCAGATTACAGAAAAAAAATCGGTTGGTTGCTATAGATCATAAATCACATACTGATACCTCGCCTAATGAAACGTGATTCATTCCTGGTGAAAACGCCACCGAAATAAAAAATAATCAAACCATTAACAGTCACGTTTTGAGTTTGACCACCCACGAAAAATCAAGTCTTTTTTCGGTCAAAATCACAGTTAACAAACTGCGGCAATGAACAGCCGGAATAATAAACCAAGAAAAATCACTCACGGTCACGGTTGTGGGAGTAGAACCCGGCATCCTCGCTAGTGGACAGCATCTTCCTGTACCGCTCGTTGTACCACTCGCTGTGCAGAAAATAATTCATCTAGAATCTAATCACTTCTTCCGCTGGCTGGCTATCACTGGTTTCATCACTTGTTCCGTTTACACAACTTGCCGGTGGCAGAAATCCTTTTCATGGCACTTTTGGTGATTCAGTTACACGACAAAGAAAAACGACGTTTATTGTTTCGAGCGAATTTGGGCGCGAACTCGAATTCCCGCAAATGTTTCATTCACACCGACAGCGCCAACACAAAAGCACACTGCAGTAATTAGCGAATGCCACAAGAACACGGCGCCAAAACACGAACACTCCAACACAGGCACAACATACGCATCACCGATCAGCGATCGGCGCTTTAAAACAAAGCACTGCTACACGAGTTATTATCCTTCGAGGCGAACCGATCCTCACCGAGGTGGTCGTCCGGTAAAAAATGACACGCACAAAACCCGTCCGGGCACGTATCGCACTTCCGTAATATTGTTCAACCGATCGACGACCGTCAAAAACCGACCGACGACCGTTCTGGGACACGTCTTTTTTGTTTCTGAACACGCGTTGACGACCTGGGCGATTGATGTCCTGATGTGGTCCCGTATCTTTTCTCTCGGAAGACGACACACGCACGTCCGTTTTTTGCCTATTCCCGTTTCTGACTCTCTCTTTCCTTCGCTTTGAACGGTTTGTGTATGTGGGAAAAACGATCCAACAATCGCCGGAAGACTCAATCATCGGCCGGCGTCGCGTTGCTTCTCACTCGGTCTACGGGATTGCACTGACTGACTGGACTGGGAGATTTTTCCGAAAAACCATCGTCCTCCTCACTGGAACCACCGCCGCCACACCACACTCTCCGCGCGCACTCTGTGCTATACGTTTCTAATAATAATATCCCTCGAGAGCCTTCACCGCGCGCACTTCTACCCAACTCCTAACGACAGGCAGGCAGGCAGACAGGCCAGTAGCATGCAGAGGGAGACCGTCCAAGCCCAGGATCTTCCAAGAGTGAGCAGGAGAAGAAACGACGAGGTTGACTGCTTGCGCTGCAGGATGGACACAAAAAACTACTCACTCACATATCTTTTTCCACTCACTCTCCCGGCGACGGATGTGTGTGAATGGACCGAAAAAATGGTCAGGGGTTCCGAGTTTTTTTCCCGTCTAAACACATCATTCTTGCATACAAGCTGCCGTGGATGTGTGTGAGTTTGAAGCACATGTGATCCTTCTCTCTTCATATCTCTCTCCCAGCCAGATCCTCTCTCGTACTACTTCCCCTCCGTGCCGTGCGCACCGTTGTCGTTGTCCATTCATTCCACAATCCGATCAGATCAGATCCAGACCATCAGCCTGCCTGAGCTGATGGAGGTCCTCACTTGCCGCTGTTCGGTCCAGTCCAGTACGTTGTAGTCGTATGTGCGTGCGTTAACGTTTGAATGCTAACGGTACCGTGCTTATTCTCTTTCTCTCGTGGGCTCATGCATGCACACATGCACAAACACGGATATTCACTCACAGCCGATTGAATGAGACGGTTGGTGATTGAGGAGAGCAATATATCGGTCAACACTGCTGGGATCAACAGCAGCGACCGAGCAGGATGGCAGGACGATTTCAGTTGTCGGTGGTGGGTAATGAAAGTACACATAGAACACAAAAAATAGGATTGCTGTGTTTTACGGCTATTCACTCCGATCGACCGGTCCGGTGTATGTTTATTGTGGGATTAATTCTTTTGCTGTATTTTTTTTTGTTTTCTTTATTTTGCATTAATAGTTTACGTCAGAGAATGGAGCGGGGGAATAATAGCGAGACTTTCAACTTTTGAAAAAAAAGTGTGGGCGCTTTTAGGGTGTTGACTGAAAAAGATAATTGCTGATGGCGAAGGTTGGTCCAGTCCATTTATTTTAATGTGAGATATGCCGTTGGTTTGTGCAATTTACGAAATCAAATGTCTGCTACAGTTTTATCCACATGCACTGCAACTACCATAAATTGGAGAATAGTGCAAAAATATGCTGAAATTATTAGAAATCTTGCTTTTTGACAATTTTGTACTCAATAATACGTCAAATTCTGTTTAATGAATTGGTTAAATTTTATGTTATTTTATAGTATGAAAACTTTGTAAAAGTTCGATTCTAACCAATTTCAAAATTTAGATGATTTTCATTAAGTCGTTTAGTCCACAGCTGGTATGAATATAGACGAACAAATTTCGATTGTTTCCGTTGTTATTTAGCCTAAAATATAATTTAAGCCTAATCTAGCAATGTACGATACTCTATCGTTACATAGAATATCGTTACTATGGAGCCAGAATATAGGGATTGCAAAGCTTCCCGGGAAATTGTTATTCGGCAAGACCAAAAGTTTTTGTGCATGAGAACACAATACCTCACAAAAAGATTGGTTTTTTAGTGTTTCGGATTCTCCTCGTCAGTAACTAGCATCAACTTAATGCTAGGTGTAAATCAGTTCCAAATTGGCGCCAGGTGGGCACTAAAATCCAAAAAGTCACACGTCTTGCGTGAACGCTTAAACAACTGGCTGGTACCGAGTGACGTAAGTGCAGAAATTCATGTTTGCTGAAAACCACCAACAGTTTATTTCTGTTGAAAACCATTTAAAAAACCTGTTTTAATCCACCTAGCGGTGCAATTGTGCCTTTCTCATTTCTCTAAACTATGGCACGGAGGCTTTTTATGTTCAACATAATCGTGGAAATGTCCATTACATTCTTAGTACACTTTGCACTTATACACAATGGCATGCAAGCCACGAACTTGATGAGCTACGTGTCGACGGTGAAACACTTGAAACAAAAAAATATCATACTTCATTAGCTTAATCAGCATTAGATCAATGTTATCTGCTTGCTAACTCATTTTGTCATGCGGGGGTGGGTATGTGAGGAGGGCGAAAGTCCCATGAACGAACGACTCCCCAGCTTAAATTGGTATGCTTTGTGATATAGTGGTGGTTTAAAGATGATGGGGTTGAAAGGGAAGAGTATGAGGGCTGGATGGGGTGGTGGTCTGAGGGGTGATTTAAGGAGATTTTTAAAGGAGGGGTGTGAACAGTAGAGGGGGATGTAACCCCTCTCCGTAAACCATCAACTACGCCCCTGTTAAAATCCAGAAACCTTATGCGAGTCGAAAAAAAAATTATTAGGATTAGGCCGGGATTAGGTTGACGTTTTTCAGAGTGATTGCATAACCTTTCTATATGAGAAAGGCAAAAATGTGCCAAAATCCAAAAAAGTGAATTGTCGTCAAATTTTTTTTTTCGAGTTTGCATCAAATCTCGACGTTTCACGCACCTTGAACACATTTAGCATCAAAAATAAAAATTCTATTTTTAATTTTTCCTATAGTTTATATGAGAAATTTCTGTGTGGCCGCACTCTGAAACCCGTAATTCCGGAACCAGAATTCCGATCGATCCAAAATTCAATAGCAGCCGATGGGAAGTTTGCACCTTTCATTTGAGACTAAGTTTGGGCAAATCGGTCCAGCCATCTCTGAGAAAAATGAGTGACATTATTTGACACATACGCACATACATACACACACATACACACACATACACACACACACATACACACATACATACACACACACACATACAGACTTTTTCCGATCTCGACGAACTGAGTCGAATGGGATATGACACTCGGCCCTCCGGGCCGGGATTAGGTTGACGTTTTTCAGAGTGATTGCATAACCTTTCTATATGAGAAAGGCAAAACATTCTTTTATTTTAGGAATTCTGTCTTCATGCACAAAAACTTTTGGTATTGCTAAAAAAACTGTTTCCATTGGAGCAGGCGGTCCGTAGTGTAACTGTTAGCCGGTTGAAACAACAACTACCGATATTACACAGCTTAGCTGGGCTGTTCGGAGAAAGAAGCTGACATTGAAGGACAGCTTCCATAGATGGCCGTACAGCCGTATGGATTACAATTCTTAGGAATAAAAACAATACGATGCTGTTCATACCATGCACTCCGGTCCTTATCGTAGAGGTTGTTGGGTAAATCTGGCCGGAACATCGTTTTAGTTGTGTGATGTTTTGTGAAAAGGTAATAATAGTTTTTTGGTGCGGTCCTGTCTATAAATTTCACCATTTATTGTACTTGTTAATACGAATGTGTAAGATTTCAGTCCACAAGAACATATAGCTTGCCATACAAGATATTTTTCAGAAATGTTTTGTTTGTGTTTGCATTTTAGTCGTTCAGGAGCAACTTTCCAACTACTGCCAGATGTAAAATTCAGAAAGTTTCCTGAACTCTTTAAAACAATATGTTTCATCGTAAAATTGTGATTTTCTAAATATTCATAGAAGATAGCCTTCCTGCATGCTACTCAGACGACGTCACCTTGAAAATTATAAGCTCCTATCAAAACATGTACATGTATGGCGAAGAGCAAAAAATCGTATTTAGCGGTAGTTTGACTAAGTAACGATTATAAAACTGTGTCCGGATTTTGGAGTGAATGTCCCTTATTTTCAGAATTATGCGTAAAATAAAACATTAGTTTTTCCATCAATTAAAGAATTTCTTAAAAATTGAGGAAAAAATCATTTACTCCAGATGCATAACAATGCAACAAGCGAGTACTGATGTCGGTCTACATATTAGAAACAGTGAGTTTTGTTTCGCAGTACAATACAGGATGTTTGGTTCATGGTTAAGAACCTCTCGAGGGGTGATTGACTGTCATATTTGGAGAAAAAAATCGTTCTACACATACCATCAAATCTCAACCATTACAAAGTTATTGAGCTTTTTGTGTTAAAAACTTATTTGTCTTAAAATACCTCTAACTCAAAAAGTATACTTTGTATTTCAAATGTTTTAGGTCCACTGGGAAGGTGAGAATGTTTCAGCTAATGAGTTGTTGTAGCCTTTTCAAAGTAATTTATTGAAAATTAAAACAATTTTAATCGATTTTTGTTCATTTCTTGAAAATCCTAATAGTTAACCTCATCATTTTAATAATTCAGATTGTTAGTCTTGAAGAGCTGCATTATTCGTTCTTTGACATGATACACTTACCTTTTCTTATTTTCATGAGTTATTATGAGGGTTATTAAACTTGGATATTTTTACCTCATTTTCACTAATACCAGCAGTAATTGAAAAAGTATGGCACTTATTGTACTTTTTTTTCTTCTTTTTATTCGAAAGCCAGGAAAATTTTACAGAGAAAAATGTATTGAAACCTTTCAGTTAAGTGAATTTAGTATTCTTTTAGAAGTAAATAAGTTTAAAGTTAGTGCTATTATTAGCATTTTCGTTAATTTTATTAAAATAGTAAATAATAAACATCACCATTATTATCATGGAAATAATGTATCTCAGCAAGTTCTACAGTTCTTTCTTTGACTCCATTCAATTATCTCTTTTGGTTTCGACGCAAAATCGTTTTTATCACATCGTTTCATATGCAAAAATAACGATTTCGAACCCACTACATTTGTGGCGAGGGCATGCTGTGTTAACTATTAAATAGCAGCAAAATGAAAAGAGATATAGACAAAGTGTCAAATAAAAAGTTCTAGAGAACATTAAGGGACATCAAATGATCAATAGTAACGATAAATTTTGTTGATTAATAATTAGAATCATTAAAAAAAAACTCTCCAAAAAACACAAATTTTGAATTATTTCATTAGTAAAAAGTCATTTTGTACACTTAACTAAAAGATATTTGTACATACGCTGATAGGTCATTTTCTCAGCTTTCCAATGATATCTTATAAATAACGATATAAAGCATATTTTTTTGGATTAGAGTCTTTTAAGCACTTGCAAGTCGGTTACAGGAAAAGTATAGTAATGAAATTACAAAGAAATGAGAAGAGATAGGAATATGACGTATAAGAACAAATTATGAATCGTCCTAAAGCCCAACTTTTGGATAATGGATATTGCTATAATCATACTTCATTATTTCGAGAAAATAAGCAAAAACCTCCTCAAAACACTAACTTTTAACTACTTTACAGCTAAAAGGTAATTAAATCTAATTAACTAAAAGATATGAGAACACGATTCAATAGGAAATTTTCTCACCTTTCGAATGGAACTAAAAGATTTAAAATACAAAGTATACTTTTAAAGTTAGAGATATTTTAAGACAAATATTTTTTTACACAAAAAGTTCAATAACTCTGTAACGGTTGAGATTTGATGATATGTGTAAAACATTTTTTTTTTCTACAAATGTGACAGTCTATCACCCGCTGAGAGGTTCTTAACCATGACCCAAACACCCTGTATAACACATGTGGTTGAGAGTTTCAGCACTCGAGTCAAGTTCCCTGTGTATATGGAGGACTACACAATTAAGCACCGCGTTGCTCCCGTAAGCCAATTAAACATTCATATCTTAACATGAAGAAGTGGAACGCGTCACGCTTGATATTTGGAGAAACTTCTTCTCAGGTATTATTATTTGTTATTTATTTATAAAGGCCATAGCTTCGAGGGTAATTCGCCTTTTTATGTAATAATATACATTTCAAAATGACAATTCAATTTACTTTTCCAAATAAATATTATTTCTATCAACTATCCTGGGCACACTGCTTTCCGCTTCTAGTGTTAATTTTTTTTTCTTTGTGGTGAATAATGGTTAGGTTTACCCTTTGTCGCTTGCTGATCGTTTCGTTGCCTTCTCCCTCGCTTAAGTTTGTGTCAATGTTGCCGTCGCTAGAGCTTTGATTTTCGCTGCTAAATGTTTGGTGCATTTTGTGTTTTTTTTATTATAGTAGAAATCTTCTTTCTTATTTATTTCTACCCTAGGTATGTTACCTATTGGCTTGGGGATATCGTGGAATATTGTTTGTCCAGCATTTATTTTTTATCGGCTGTTTGTGATGTATCAGCAGATGTCGAAGGCTATTTGATGGTGTTGGTTGTAGTAGATGAATTTTCTTTAGTTGTTTTGGTACATGGTCCACCGTAGTGCGCCGTATAGTTAAAGAATTGGCACACGGGCGTCTGTCCAGGGTATGTACATAGGGTACTTTGCATATAATTTGTAAGTAGCTGTTTGCCCACTACGCGGGTTCTGATTGCCCGGCGGACCCTTCTTATCAGGGCGGCCTAGGTGCTTCTACCGGAATTTCAGGTTTTCGTAACACAACAAAAAGTAAACAAACAATTAAATTACTTTTATCGTTTATTCACCTACTTCCTCTGCTATCAACAGCTGCTGGTGCTCACTGCATACCGTCAAAGATGGACAGGTGGGTGGCTCTTTCCGACCGGCCTGGACAGCAACGACCGCGTTCTCCTCTTGTTTTGTTGGCTACTCCTTGGCTGGCAGCGGTCTTTGACTGTTAGCTAGGAATGTGAGCTTTGTTTCTTTATTGGAACCTCCCTAGCGACGATGGTGAATTATCGCCGGATCTACTTGCTCACTTCAAGAGATCCCAGAAGTCACCGCAATGTACCTTTGGCCGACTTGCTTCGCTCTCCTTGACGTTTAGCCGTGAAAGAGAGATAGTCGCGTTCCCAGCGAGAGCGGAAAGGCATCTTCTGGGTCCTTTATACTTAGCTGGGGAAGCGAATGACTCCTTGGCACTTAGCTTCTTTTTCCGGCGACCCGACAGCACACTATACACTGTGCTCAAACCACGGGCCAGAACTTTCCGAGAGTCGCACACGCGCATTAAAACTTTTCTCTAGTGGCGGAAGCTGTCTCACAAACCTTATTACGTACGTCTGTTATTTGCCGTGGTTCGTCACATTCTGTCCTTTTCACGATGGCCGCCTTCTGCACTCGACCATAACAAAACACCAACTCAGCGTTGCCAACATTTTTTTTCAAAAGAACTGGAACCTTTCTAGAAAAAACTGGAAAAAAAACTGGATGCTCAGAAAAAACCTACTTGTAATGTTTAAGTCAACGATTCAATGAACGTAATTTTAAGTAAACACGTATGTTCCAAACCTTTTATTGAAAATTTGAGTCGATTTTTTGATATTGTTGTCCAAATTAAAAAAAAAATTAAAACATTTGAATTTGAATGTAATTCTAATAGTAACAGTCGAATTTTACTGTTCTGAAGATTTTCAATCTACACATCCACAAAATCCTAAATTTAAGACCATTTGCTAAACTTGAGGATGCGCTTAATCCTTTCTTACGATACTGTAGCAACTAGAATTCAACAAATGTTCATCAAAATATTTGACACAATGTACTGCCACCTTTATGCTTGAGTAAAATTCGTTTGAAATTGAATCAAAATGTACATTCCTGTACCGTCACAAGTGGTAAAAAAAGAGTTCAGGTCACGGTGGATTAAAATCTTATTCTGCGGCACTCTGCATCATCCCACCGCTTGCTTGAAAATTCTGTGAATCAAGTTACAATTTGTGAGAAAGAAAACTAAATAAATGAATATTTAAAAAAACTGGATGAAGCTGGCTTAAATTTCAAAAAAACTGGAAGATTTTTCCGACTCGATGTTGTAAAAAAACTGGAAGAATCCAGTTTAAACTGGCATCGCTGCACCGACTGCTTCGTCGCATAGCGGTCATCGATGAGCAGCATAAACAATGCACACGTATTTTCGCAAGAGCCTAGCTAAAACCTATACTAATTATACATAAATGCCAAACCAAAAATACTACACCTATCTGCACAAACGAAACCGTTCACAAGCGCGAAAATGAACGAAAATGTACAACTAAATGTGCACGGTATCGAGCAGCGGTGAGCATAAAATTATGTCAACAAATACACTCTACGGAGAGAGTACGCAAAAATAGGTATATTTCCACCCAGAGCTAAATTGTTACCCTGACGGGTTACAAGTTAACACCTTGAGATGAATTGCCCTCGAAAGTTAAGTAGTCCGTCTCCCATGCCATGGAAAATGTTTCGCTAAGTATAATTGGAGACGGATTCCACTTCTCCATACATTGACAGAAATATTTTAATGTTATCTGTGCAAGTACGAAACGCCAAATCATGTGGGCGAATTTCCGTCAGATCAACGTCCATATACACGAGGATTTTGGTTTTGACGGACGGGTCAGCGAAAAGTCGATCGCGATTGGGTTCACTCGCAGTTGCGGGTAATAGAACTTTGCTGTATCTATATGTTACAGGCACATGTTAGAGATTGTGGTGTTTTTTTGTATGCTGTTCGCAAGCGGTGCCCTTTTTTGACTTCTGATCTGTACGATATGAGGAAGCAAACTGTTATCAGAAATTCTTGTGGCTTGCACTCAAGCCGAAAGATTCCTTCATACACGAATTTTCAATGATGCAAACTTAATACACACTTGTCAAGAATATTCTACGTGCGAGTTCCAGGATCAGATGGCATACTATGGATAACCCTGTACTGGAAATGGTAAGGAAAATGCACTTACTGAAATCAAATCAAATCTAAAATCATCAATATCATCAAACAAATCACAAACGATTGTAAGTATAGAAGTATACAATCTTATATTCTGATGAAACTTTGCAGGTTTTACCGGCATGGAAGACTAAACATTTTCAGTCAATAAGATTATTTAGACTCAAGCGCACTTTTTTAAAAGGGCGTAGACTATCTGAGAACTAGGTACAGGGAATGATTACTTCTTCACGCCAAAAATATACACTGAAAAAATGTTGTGACATCTTTCACAAAAACAACATTTATGTTATAAATTTAAATTGTAAAAAATCCATATTTTAATTTTTTTTATGTTTTGTCAACTAAAATCTAAAAAGAAAAGATATATTGTGCATGCTGAAGAACTAATTGGTGAAAAAGTTTTTCTAACAATAACTTTATACATGTTTTTAAATTTCATACTATTAACATACAAAACTTTAATTTTGTTACAGAATAAAATTCTAAGTATCATTTTGAATCAAAATGCATTTAGCAAATATCTTCCAAAATGCGATAGTTTTCGAGATATTTGCAATTTTGATCCAACAAAAACAATTATTTGTGTAATTATGCCCTTTTTAAAAGTTATTCTCGTTAACCCATCATAAAACGTCAACAATCTAATTTTTATCATTTTAAAGACGTCAAAGAAACTTTTTCAGTGTATTTGGATCATGGAGAAGCTTTCAATAAAGAAGTTTACCTAACAACATATTTTGACTTTTTTATAATTCATACTATTTACAGCTCTGACTGTAAAATAGAAATTTATTTTTGAATAAGAACGCCATTTTAAATCAAAATGTTCATAACAAAAATTTTCATTTTGTTCCTAAGAATTTTTCATGTTCAACAAGGTACAATTTATGAAAATTGATTAAAGAATAATAAAACTATAGACACGAGAGGGGAGTGGGCGTAGCGTATTGGTAAATCGATTGCCTTGTACGCAGCGCACTTGGGTTCGAGTCCCGACCCCGCACATAGGGTTAGAAATTTTTCCTAAGAGATTTTTCTAACCCGAAGAGGCGAATGACATTAAGGTTAAAACTTCTATAATTGAAATAAAAAAAAAAAAATAGACACGAGAAAATGATGAAATTTAATATGAATGACAAAAAGCCCTATAGCCCAAACTTGTCGTACACGGACAATAATCGAAAAGGTTTCGTTAGATTTCTGAGACTTTTTCACATTAGAAAAACTGCAAAATATGTATGATTTGAAGCACGGAGCAGATACATTTTCAAAAATAGGGGATTTTGGGAGCAAAATGACCCAGTACCCCACTTTTCGGATTTTTTGGTAGAAACGGAAAAAAAACTAAGATTATTTCCTTTAAAAAGTGGTATGAATTGTAATTTTATGAGTGCCACTTCAAAAGTTATAACATTTAATATATTTTTTGTCCATATTTTCCCATAGTAGCAATTTCAAAAACTTCAAGCGGGGGTCTAAAATGGTCCCAATGATGTGAAATTTTGCATCTGACATTATTTTAACATTTGTCACAATAAGAAAGGGGGGAAATTCAAAAAATGAGTGATTTTTTGCAATGCCCTACTGCACATGGTCATGACATTTTCATGTGAACTATTCCACAAAATTTGGGGTTTTTCACGAAATATCATATAGTTATGTCCAGCTGTTAGTGACTGGTAATGGAGGCGAGCAGCAAACATAAGAAAACTATTAGGATCTCGAATATCGTTATTCATTTGATCCAATGTGATGTCCGCACAGAATACCAAAACTGCACTGAATATCAAAAATAAATTATAGATTCATGTGCTTTCTATAGAATTTTTAAAGCATAGTAGCGCGATTTATATTCATGATTTCAGGATCTTAGTCACGAATTTCATAATTTATATTCACGTAATCGATATTCTATTCATGAGTTTATGATGGATTTTTCTAACAGAGCAGTGTGATTTACGTTCTGAAATTTATATTCACGTTATCACGATATATTTTGTCACAAGAAGAGTGATTTCTGTTCACGATTTCAGGATTTTTGGATATTTCAGTCACGAGCAGCGTGATATGTGTTCTTGATTTATGGATCTTAGACACGATTTTCATAATGTATATGCAGAGCCGTAGCGTGCGGTTGGTCAGGTTGGCCCCCGCCAAGGGCGCTATCCTTAGGGGGACGCTAAAATCTTAATCTGCTTTATAAAATAAGTGAGGCTAAGTAATAAAATAAGTCAGGATAGGAGTATCATTCCTAGATACACACAAAATTATTATTTGTTATTGGAAGCCAAAGCAGACAGCACCAAAGCGCATAACTGAGACTCTACCAAATGCGCCAGAAGACTACACTACGGTCCTGTTAGAATAAACAACGATTAAGCCAAAGACTTCAAATTTCAACAAAAATAGCGAAAAATTTGCAATTTTTTTCTGCTCGTTTTCTCAGTTTCATACAAACGTGGGGATCGGAAATGTAGTCTTGGCCAGTAAAGTAGGCCGTCTTTTTAAAGCAGTAGTAAAGTTCGTAGAATAAGCTAGATCAATTATCATCGAGAAGATAAGCCCATGCCGTACCAAGAAAATTGAAGTCTCCTCGATGCCGGGAGCTCCGCAATATCACAAAGTTGCCGGTTCCCAACCTAGGTTCAACCAATCCTGCACTAAGTTGAAACTTTTGTTGAAATGTCACATTAGATTTTTGGTGTTCCTTGAAGCGTTGGAAACTCTTTGTTTCCTCTGCGTTGTATAAGGCCAGATGCTGTTTGCGTCGGATTTCTAACAGAGCTTTTTCTTGCTGATATATTTAGCGGCCTTTCAAGAGAGAAAACAAAATCGTGACAAATACCCATTTTCTTGTAATTAGTGCAATACTGCGTGCAAGACGAGCGGCACAAACAACCAATTATGCAGACGATCCTTGTTGAAAAGGATGCAAAGCAGTCTCGCCAAAGGTTACCCGACACTGGTTTGAAGGGACACCCCATTTTGTCCCGTTCGATGCGATTGTCACTCAAAATCTTTGCTCGCTGAAGCAAGGGGTCGTTGAAACAGTAAATTCCGTCCTTCAGTATATCCACGCATGCCAAGCTCGAATCGATAACTACACCATCGATCTCAACTTTGTGAGCGGGCATGTAAACGCGTTAGTTCTTCATGAAAGTCTTGCCACCAGTAGAGTTATCTGGTATAGCTGAATATTTCTGCGTTTTGAGGAATAATATTACAATACTTCGCGAACTATCTTTGCTCCGAAAGAAGATCGGATACGGTCCATTCGGAAGAGTTTATGCACGGACCTAGAACCATACTCAAAGCGAAAACTGAAGAATAGGAAGGAAGAGACAGAAATCAAGGTGGATATAAGTTGAAAGACAAGTCTGAATGAATTTGATAGTGAAGGTATAACGTGGTCATCTATCTATCTTGCCTGGATACCCGAGCAAACGAAAATCTCATATTACCCCCACGGCCTCGGTCCAATTTCATCCCCACTGGGATGGAATCAACCCATCAAAAGACCATCACCATGGTCCGGTAGATCCCACATAATGTTTTGGAGTATTTCTAGAAAAAAAATTCAATAGGACGTAACTAAAATTGAGAGTCTCTCTTTGTTTACTTTCCCTTTCGTTTATTACGACGTCATTACAACATTTTGCACTAATTTTCCAGTACATATCGAAAGCCGACGGGTTTTACTAGAATATTATGCAAAGAGTAGAGTAGTAAATGTTGAAATGGCCGAGTAATGAACAGAAGAGAAAGACCTCAAAGAGAATCTCTCATTGTTACTTACGTCCTATTGAAAATTTTCTCTAGATTTATGGGTTATTGAAACCATATTATGGTGTTTTCATGGTCGTGGAATTCGGTACGGACCATATTTATGGTCTTTTTAAGGGTATTGTGTCTTATCCCATGAGAATTTGTTCGGGTAGATAAATTGGTTGTTCTTAGAAACTGGAACGGAATATATGTATAAAAATTAATCAGCAAATAGACCACAAGATCATTGTTGTTCCATTTGCTTGTACAAGAAAATGGCTGGGTGCTGTCTGGAATGTAACCAGAATGCCGTGACGGACCTTGGACTGGTAATTCAAATCTAATGATATGTACCGTAATCAAAAATCCACTAATCAGTTCCAAGTTCCTAAAATTGTCTTCTCAGTATATTTAATATACGGTGAAGTGCCAATATTTAAGGTCTTCCTGAAATTTCAAATCGGACGCATCTTAAAAGTATTGGTACCTCGGAAAAAAATCCGCATGAAAAATTTGAGGTCAATCGAAAAACAATGTTGAAGCGTCGAGATCTGATGCAATATTGAAAAAAATATCTTTGCGCTGCAAAGAAAATTTTTGAATTGTGATGGGACTTGAGTTTGGAAATGCAGCTTTTATTTTTTTGTGTGCCAAATGTTTTAGAAATCAATGATATGTCGAAATCTGGTGTCAGTTCGAAAATTTTTTTTTTTATTTCAATTTGAAAATCTCAATTTAAAAATTAAAAATACCAACTTTTGGCAAACCATTTTTTTATGAGACAACACAAGATTAATTGTTTCATGCATTTCTAAGACATTTCGCATAGAAAATAAATTAAAATTAGTCTTTTTAAACCCCAGTATCAACTCAAATCCAGATCCAGGTCATAAAGGCTATCTTAAAAAAATCAGGGTGGCAGTAGATCTCGACGTTTTATAACATCCTAAGCCATTTGGCATAAACAACTCGAATTCAATTTTTGAATATTCTAAGGGTCCTTTGGGATCATCCATAAATGACGTAGCATTTTTTGAGTGATTTTAATACCCCCTCCCCCATCGTAGCATTTTGTTATAAACCTCTAAATACCCCCTCTGGTAATTACGTAGCTTGACAGTAACCCTACCCCCCTCCCCCCATATCTCCATAAAAATAAAAAACAAAATAAAAAAAGATGATAGATAAAACGGGTAAAGTTGTCGTCACACATCATCACAAAATACAAAACTCCCCCCTCCTCCATATAATTCTACGTCATTTATGGATGGTTCCCTTTCAAACATTGGAATATAACGCCATGTGTATTTTTGGAGCGAACTATTTTTTTTTTGAAAAAACAAATAGTTTTGTGAATACGTGGTTTATTGTCCATATTTTCAAGAATTTTATCATGATTTTCGTAAATAGTTTAGTTCACGAAACCGTGATGTTTTGATCGTGAATTTATGAATGGATTTTTTTTCGTGCAGCGTTAAACAATTTCGGCACTAAAAAGTTAGTTTTCTAAAGAAAGCTTGCACTTGACGATATCTTTTCAAACAAGAACCGCACAGGTCTAAATGTGCTTTCGAGGCTGCATCGACCCATTCTACTCTATTGGATGAATACCGTGGTTAAACTGTGACAGGCCTAAATTGTAATTGAATCTCAGGTGACAAGGTTTAATCAACTTAAACGTTGTTTACGACCAGAAATCCAACCATTTTTAGATCGGGATCGGATGGGCTGGAATAAAGGATGACCAGCTAAATACTTCAGAGCGTGGAAACAGTACAGAATATTTGCCGAAATGCAAATTCCTGAAGTCTAGTAAAACTCATGATAATAGTAGAAATAAGAATAAGAAATGGAAGAACCGTAAACCGGGGTGACTTTGATCATCGGGGTGACTTTGATCACTCGAAACTTTTTTCGTAGATCGCTTATTAAACCAGAATAGTCCATCGAATCATTTTAATTTGAAGAGATTTTTACTCTAAACTTATAAAATACTGATTTGTTATACTTTTTGAGTGTATTGTTCGGTTTTTGGGTACAAAAACTACAAAAGAACCGAAATTTGACTTTACCTTATTATTACCACAGAGAACAGACATATAAGCTAGAACAATCTTTCCCGAAAAGCCTGTGTAAACATTTAAATAAAAATACATTGAAAATCACCATCGCATACAGGTTCGCATGCGTGAGTCACCATTGTATCGAAGTTCGCACACAAGTCCCGTATAGCGATTGCTGGCCGATCGAAGCGCCAGCCAGTGGCAAGTTGTTATTTGCTGTTGTCATTTCAAAGCGACAGTTTTATTTTTTACACAAATTGAAAACTTTACTTGTATGTCAGTTCTCAGTGTTATTACGAAGCTTCGTTAAGTGTTTATTTTTTTTATAAAACAAATAAATCTTAGATTTGAGCAAGAGAAATAAATTACATGCGAGTTTTTGCTTTCCTTTAGATTGGGATGTGCCAAATTTAGTTTTAAGAGTTTGTTTATTTTAAATATATTTTTTTGTGAAACTAGTTGGCAATTATTTCAAATTATTTTAAGCTAAAATTCAGATCGTTTGTTTTATTGTTCAATATTTCAACGTGCTAAAATGGATGAAGGTTTTTGTACATTGATAAAGCACTGACATAAAACAATTTTTGTAGTTTTAAAGATTTTCAGAATCTTTTATTCTAGTTGGACACAAATTATACGAATTTTGGTTACTCGAATTTTACAGTACATTGAAATACTTTGTATAATACCAATTAACATCTATTTAACAGTGAGTATCTTTCCAGAATTAGTTTAAACAAACATTTGAATGAAAAACATTGACGTCAATAACTTAATGTAGGTGAATATGCAGGTTATCAAAGTCACCCCGGAATACGAAAACGTACTTCAACTTGAAATCATTTTAGGGAAAATAGCTGTAAGCGGACAATTTTAGGTAAAA
Source organism: Topomyia yanbarensis (assembly GCF_030247195.1). Lineage (NCBI taxonomy): Eukaryota > Metazoa > Arthropoda > Insecta > Diptera > Culicidae > Topomyia > Topomyia yanbarensis. The sequence goes on along the minus strand of NC_080671.1, from coordinate 354,554,394 downwards.
TCATCGAATCTTGTTCTCCATACATCAATACACGTTTTAAAAATATTAAACTTGAAAAAAATGCTTTGCGTCTAAAAATATGTAATGATTACTTCGAAAAGTGATCAATGTCACCCCGGTTTACGGGACTTAACTCTGAATTGAAAGATGATCAACGGACCATTTGGTTCTTTAAATGAACCCTCAACTTCCAAGCAGGCAGATCACAAAGCTCAATTACTGTAATTTGGTTTGCGGAACAATATCGAACAATCCGTATTTCCGAGCCGATATTTTGACCAAAAAATCCGAAAATCACAACCAATCCATACAGTAGAACACAAAGGGACGATTTGCTAGCAATAAACAACCGATCGATCCAACGATCGTCTTGGCCTGCCAGGCCGCAGCTCGTCACTGCTTCCCTCCGAATTATTTTTTCTATGCTCATGGAATCTATCCTCCAAACACTATAAACTTGATACGAGAAAATTAATAAACAAGCCAGCAGCAGTAGCGCGAAGAGAGAAAAAAAGCGACCCGATCGAATCCAGCATCCCTCCGGGATGATTGTGATTTTGTGTTTTTCGTTTCGCTCATTGCCAGGGTCCTTCGAGGCAACCGTCTTAGGGGTAGCTGATTTTTTTCTTGTTCTGTAAGTCCCTTCCTCGCGTCGCCGAGCAAACCGACCCTGACGGAATATGTAGTGAAACGCGTAGCGCAGTGCAGGTTCGAAAAAAAACACACACACACGGGATGAAAGCGCATAAATTGCTTTTTTCGAATCCTCGTCCCTGTCCCTTTCGTGGGTCTTAGAAGTACAGTTTTTTTTTCGGCGTTTCTCTCGTTCCCCGGGTCCATAAGGATCGTCGATGCGTAAGATGCGCGGTTCCTTCCCTATTTTTTATGCATATTTTAATAGGCCTTATAGCGCTGAGGGGGAAACCAGCACCAGGACCGGGACTCAGTTCTGTCTTCAGGGGGTAAGAAATAGAACCCGCGTGAGTGTGTAACGGTATTTTTTCCCTGCACGATTCACACGTGATTTTTTTAGGTGTGCTTGGGACAGGAAGATTTTTTTATTTCCATGCTCATCATTCATCCGAAGATCTTTTGTTATTAATATAAATCAAAGATATAATTAAGCATAAGCGAGTGAGAAAGCGTTTTTTTTTCTTCTACTGAGAGATGAAGGTTTTTTTTCCTAGCTGGCTGAGGAAATGGGAATTCGATCTTGACGAGGGACCGTTGTTTTTGTCCCTTTGCTGAACGGTTTCTGGGTAATCTGCAACGCGGCTGAAAGCAAAAAAACGGCGATTTTTTGAGTGAGGAAGATCCTCTCCAGGGGAAGAGTACGGGAAAAAAAACTATCTCATAAAACACGCACTAAACACGCAACTTTCAGATCCAAGCAATACGATAAGAGACAATTCGTACGAGGAAGAGGGTTGCCGGCTGAGAAAAAAAAGCTAGCAGTCAGGATGTGAGATTTTTTTTTCATATCCTTGCAACCCGGAGTGCAGCCGCAGAGTGAAGAGATTTTTAATTTGAATGAATTAATATTTCTAGTAAATGAATTAATCTTAATTTCCCCGCCGAGGCAGCCAAGACCTGGCGAAAGTTGAGCGGACCACTGCCTCACACAATGGTTGCTAGAGTAACGGAAATTTGGCTTCTCTGAACCCGTTTCGATTGCCACATGTACCGGAAATAAGCCCATCATCGCCTCCTGCGCTGAACAAGGCCCCGACGATCGGTACCCGGGAGGAAGGATCAATCGAAATGGATTCCTTCGGGAAGCTGGTACCGAAGATGGCAATGCACCGGGATTGAGGAGTTAATCGATTTCAGCTGTGTATGAAATGTGTGCACCGATGGTTGGTCGAAAATAGGATCACGGGAGGATTTTGGCGTGTAGAAAGGACAATGCTATAATAATAATAATAGACGGTGAGAGGAAATGGATTTCAGCGGATCAGAGGATGGATGGTTGATAGATTCCGGTCGTTTGATTAATAGATCTCTCTAGGTTTTGTTTGAGTTTGGTAGCTGGGATGGATGGAATGAAAACGAAGCTGTGTGAGTGCACTTTCGTCATTCTACTTCAGCCGCCTTTGCCGCCCGGCTAGTGCCACACCTCAAGTACACTAGATCGAGAAAAGTTGAATTCTATGAGTGAGTTCTAACTGAGATTGCAGGTTCTTTCAAATTCCATTATATTAGCAAATGGGAGAAATTCCTGTGGTTATAATGCTTTCAGTAAATGTATATTATACATTTGCACAACAGCAGAGACTCGAGTGTCCAATTTTATATGTTCTTACTACACACATAAAACGCGATTGGTATGAATATCATGCTTAAAAGCTTGACTCCAGTGTATTTTCGGCATTACAATTGGTCTATTCATCATCACGGACTTACTACAAAAATGCTTGATTTTGTGCAACAGAGAAACTAAGCCAAAACGAACCGTTCAGCAATGGAGCAAAATTAAATTTTGCATGGAAAATTTAGTAATTTCAAAATACGAAGTAAACAAAAAATCAATTTGTTTACTCTCAGGAACTCTCCGAAGCAATGGTCAATCTCGTAGTGTTTGTGATCTAAACAGATTCCACTTTTTAAAGATTTTTAAATGTGTTTTTGAACAGTCTCTTACAATTCAGTATCCTCAATTTGATTATTTGTTTCCACTAGAGTTCGCGATGGATTGAATGTTTCTTTTCTGTTTGCGCAATGCTTCTTTCGCGTCCAAAAAGTTTTATTTCGTGATTCCACAATTCAACGTCCGGTAGAACGAGAACGATTCAGTTCATAAATATACTTACAAATTAGGTCTGCCATCCATTTACCTGAAAGTTAGAAAAAATTGTGATTAGATGAATGATGTATGAAAAGCTGCTTTGTTAAACTTTTTCAGAATAAATTTTCAAATTTAGATTTTATGTTACTAAATTATTTTGTATATTATTAATTGAAATTGTGTAGATTAATTCTTCATTTTTTTGGTACTTTGTAATGGTAGCCGATAGTTAGGGTATTTTGAGGTATTATCACTACATCGTAGTTTAACAAATAGAATCTCAAATTATGTACATTAACATGAGAAAATAATACAGTAATTACTAGTCTACTTTCTAAATACAGTTATCCGACTAGGTGTTACAAACGAGCCTAGTGAACAAGAATTAGCAGTCTTTTTATCTAGTGTGATATTGTTCCAAGAACAAATGAAACATTGTTTTCATTGTTGTATTTCCCACGACAGAGCGTTAGTGACGTGGAATATTCTGAGAACATTAAGATTCAAGATCCTAATTAAGATACTAATAAAATAGAGTTACTCCTAGACGATATGGCACGGTGTGCTTGTTCCAGGTTCATCCCTCTCCCCCAGTACTGTAATCAGATGCTACATGATGGAAAACCTTATGCGGAAGATACTTAGGAGAATGCATTACCGGTCGCCCACTATACGGTAAACCAATCCAAAACACAGACTTCAATAACAATGCCTGCCAATACAAGCGATGGCCAATTTTGTAGCAGCTGCAGGCCATAATGACAACTAAAAAAGCAGCACCCAGTATCCCCAAATCAACAGCCATCCCATCAGCTACAAAGTTAATTCCAATGATTGCTGGTTTTCGATTGTGACCCGTACGTACTTGAGGCGCGAAAAAACATCTAATAACGAGCATTAAGACAGTTGAAATGAAATGAAATCAACACGAGCGAGGCAAGAAGTAAATGGTCCTCACAATGTAATAGATGATCTGGCGGTTCAGAGGGTAAGGTGATCACCTTACCCTCTGAACCGCCAAATCGCCGACAACATCATGGTGTCCTTTGACTTCTTTCTTTGTTCACGCTGATTTCATCATTATTAATACTGTTCTAATGCTCCGCATCTCAGTTCGGTAGAATTCTTTGCGGTGAGTAAGTTTGTAGCACTAGCCCTGCAATTGTCCTGTCAAATCGATCAAAACAGAAGGTCAAGTTCCGCAACGGAATGTAGAACGAATGCTTTGCTTTTGATGTAGTAGGCGAGCAAACAAATGTTTCCTCGTCGCAAAAGAATGTCTTCACACGCAATAGTAAGTTGAATGTACAAGATTCATCGAACACTCAATAATGTTTGTTTTTATTTCTTTTTTATTCACATATTTTAAAAACTACTCGTAAAAATCGATCGATCGAGCATTTTTTTCATCATAAATCGCCGAGACAAGCTGTTTTATGCGCAAATCTTCCGAAATATGGAATAAAAATTTTTTCGAAAGGGTTACACGTATTACACGGAAAAAAATTGTTTCCAAAACGGTGAATGAAGTGCAGAATTTTGGAACAATCACGTTTTTACGTTACGAAAACAGCATCACAAACGAAAATCATGTGTTTTATAATTATGATCAATTTCCCATCAGTAACGCCAGAATAACACTTTTATTAGTGGAAATATTGGTAATTGTTTTGTGAACTTCAGTCACAATTTCCGCCCTATCACTACCAAATCGATTTTCTGTACGTAAACTAGTTCACAACTTTATGAACATTATTCATAAAACCAAAGGTTGACTCATGATGTTATTCATATATTTAGAATATTAGTTTAGAAAATCAAAACATTCTGGATATTTTCTCGTGAACTATTTCACGAAACTCGGAATTTTATTCATGAATCTATTCAAACTTCCTGAACTAATTCATGATTCTTAATATATTAGTCACGATCTGATATCATTGCTCTTCATACAGTTCTCACAATCATAAAATATTTCTGAATTCGTGAACTGTTTGATGATCCCTAATATATTATTCACGAACCAATATTCGTACTCGTGAAATAGTTCACAAAATCATGACATATTTTTCATGTATTCGTGAACTGGCTCGTGGTACTTAGTATAAATGTCTTGCCATTTGTGATCGTGAAATATTATTCATGTATTGAACTGGTTCATGATTCCTAGTACAATAGTCATTTATTACCATTCGTGCTTGTCAAATAGTTTATAAAATCATGAACTATTAATCATAAATTCGTGAACTAGTTCATGATTCCTAGCACATGATTTACGATCTATTTTGTGTGCTTGTGATATTTAGAATATATTTCGAATTATTTTCAATTTCATGCAACATGATAATGATGTGCACTATTTTACAAAATTTGGAGTATTATTCGTGGAATCATTTTTTTTTTGCTTTATGCCCTTTTCCATGAAATGTCCGGCTGTTTGTAACCAGTAATAGGTACGACCAGTAGCTATGAGAAAACTACAAGAACCTCGAACATCGTTATTCATTTGAGACGGTTCAGTGTGATGTCTGGACAGAAAAAGAAAACTGCACTGAGCACCACAAATTGTATTTATCATATATTTCACAGACTAACACTGCTGATATGATGAACTTGGGTTATATTACTCCACGTGTCAAATTCAAAGCAAGCTTCGGAATAAAATATCCCGATAACGTGAATAGAAATTAAGAAATTCGCGACTAAGATCACGAAACCATGATCATAAATCCCGCCAGCCTGACAGAAGAATACGATAGTAAAATAATGAATAAAATAACAAGGTAACGTGATGAGAAATCATATAAATCGTGAATAAGTTCCTGAAATCATGAACATTATCCCTAGTAACAATTGAGGTTTTATGATAGTTTTATAGCCATTCATAAAACTTAGATTGCACTTGTAGCATGCTATAAAACTTCAATTGTTGCTTGGGATGTTACTGGCGGCTGTTTATTCTCAAATTATGAGCAAGAATCATAACAAAAACTAAACATGTCCAGAGAACAACAACAGTAATCCAACCAATCATTGGAATGTAACGCCATGTGTATATTCTAGGCTAACTAGTTTTTTAAGTCACTAATAGTTTCGTGAATACTAGGTTTATTATTAACAATTCCAGGAACATGGGTCAAAATTTTCGAAAATCGCTCAGTTCACGAAATTATGAACTTTTGTTCATGAATTTATAAACGAATTATTTTCCGTATAGTATCCTGCCCCACTGCAGGGAGAAAATCAGTTTATGAATTCATGAACAAAAACCCGTTTTAATCCACCTGGTGGTGCAATTGTGCTTTTCTCATTTATCCAAACTACGATTCCATGGCTGGGTATGTTTAATATAATGGTGGAAATGTCTATTACATATTCAGTGCGATTTACACATACGTACAATGAATCGACAGCTTCGAACTTGAGTTGCTATGTGTCGACGCTGAAACACTTGAAATCAGCGGCGGATCCAGGAGGAGGGTTCGGGAGTTTGGACCCCACCAAAAATTTTCAATTTGTTAAGAAATTTTAAATTAGTTTCACAACTCAAAATCATTTCAAACCAAATTTTTCACTGGTTTTTCAGACCCACTAGGAAAATTTATTCTGGAGGAACCTGAAAATTTGATTCGGGTAGGGAGGTACATGATGAGCAAAGGGCAGTTTAGGAAAAAGTGGTGAGTGATGTGGGAGAGAGGCGATACCCCTCACCGTATTCCCCTAATTACGCCCCTGTTAAAATACAGAAGTCAAGTAAAAAAAAATTAAGTTGACGATGTTCAGAGTGATTGCATAACCTTTCTATAGGAAAAAAGCAAAAATCACAATTTTGTGAAAACTTCCTGAAATTATAAATAATGAACCTCGTATTCATGAAACTATTTGTGTTTCAAAAAAATATTTCGTTCCAAAAAATTACATTCCAATGTTTGGTTGGGTTACTGTGGTTGTTAGGATTCTTGTACATAATTTGGGGATTCACTGGTTTGTATAAAGTATATCAACTAAAAAGAACCGGCAGCTAAACGATGTTCTTGATTTTAAAAGCTTTGTCGCGATTTTCGTAATTTCTCATCTCGTTTCCGTGATATTGAGTTGCGCGATTTATGTTCATGAGTTCAGGATTTGTCACGATATTCGTAATTTCCGTTCACGTTATCGTGATGTTTTAGTCACAAGTGGAGTGATTTGTGTTCATGATTTCAGGATCCTATTAGAGATTATAGACACGAGTAGTGTGTTTTGTGTTCATGATTGCAGAATCGTAGTCACAAATTTTCTAATTTATAAGCAGATTATCGTAATATTTTTTGACCTCAGTAATGTGACTCATATTCATGTTTGATTGCTATAAGATTTCCTACTCGGAGTAAATGATTATGGATATCTTCTAAATATCACAAATACACAAGATAGATAATGATCCACGTATAATAAATTATGACACAGTTCACGAATAGATTAACAATATTTTGTGATTTTGTGAACTATTTCACGAGCACGAATGATTAGTCGTGAATATTTACCAGGAATCATGAACCAGTTCACGAATACATGAACAATATTTTATGATTTTTTGAACTATTTCACGAGCACTCATGAATTGTGATTAATATACTAGGAATCATCAACTTGTTGACGATGATTGAAAGGATTCATGAATACTATTCTGAGTTTCACCAATAGTTCACAAGAAAAGATGTCTTGGTTTTGGGAACTAGTTCACATTCACGAAAATCAGATCATATTCAAGATGCAATAAATCATGATTCAGTTCACTTCACACGGTCGAACTCTGAATAATGCTCCTAAATCTATGAATAAAATCGTGAGTTAACCTTTGGTTTTTTGAATAATATTCATAAAGTTGTGAACTAGTTCACATACTGAAAATCGATTTGGTAATGACATGGCGGAAACCGTGACTGAATTTCACAAAACAAAAACAAGCATATCCACTAATAAAAGCGTTATGCAGGCAGCGTTACTGAAGGGAAATTGAACATAATAATAACGCACGACTTTCTTTACGGTCCTGTTTTCGTAACGTAAAATCGTGATTGTTCTATATAATTAGCGACTTTAGGAATAATTTTTTTCCGTATGTGCGGCGGCGGTTAACTATTTTCGTCCATGTTTCCTCACCTATTTTGTAAGGTGATTCATAAACAGTGCTTTCTTTGGAAATGAAACACCTTGCTTATGTAACTAATTTTTCCGATCTCATTTTATTAAAAAATAATTAAGTAGCCTTCATTTTATTATATTCAAAGTTGCCCATATTTTGTCGTATGAAATTTTAAATGTTCTTTGATTTAATGGCACTGTGATGGAACACGTATCCGCCGATTGATGCCAATCGAGTTGACATTACATCGGGCTGATCAAACTTATTTCTTTGTTTGTTTGTTTGACTAACTTTATTCGACCAACTAGGAAACTAATCCATTGGCTTGAGCATTTATAGTGCGTGGGGAATGCGCATGATCTTGTCTGAGCGTAGTGATGACTGTTGAATCATATATGAGTGTTGATAACTGACAGATCGCAAGACGCATTTGCTGCAGTCATATCAGCACGAAGAACATAAATTTTATTGTCATATTTATTGAATTACTTTTAGACCTAAATCGAATAAATTAAATCAATTAAGTCAAACGTTCTAATTGTTTTGAGTACTTTTATATGCATTGAAGTAGTACATGTACTATATTATTGATTGTCATGTTAACCACATTTCTTCATGAGTATAGAAATATTATAGCTTGATTATTGATGTAAAAGTTGACAAGTTAGTTTCGTTCTTATTGTCTCCATTCGTATTCTAGTACCGTAAACCCGGGTGACTTTGATCATCGGGGTGACTTTGATCAAACGAAACTTTTTTCGTAGATCGCTTATTAAACCAGAATGGTCTACCAAATCATTTTAATTTGGAATGATTTTTACTTTAAACTTATGAAATACTGATTTGTTAGACTTTTTGAGTATATTGTTCGGTTTTTGGGTACAAAAACTACAAAAAAACCGAAATTTGACTTTACCTTGTTTTTACGAAGCTTCGTAAAGTGTCTATTTTTTACAAAACAACTAAATCTCAGATTTGAGCAAGAGTAATAAATTACAAGCGAGTTTTTATTATGTAAGCGGACAATTTTAGGTAAAACCATCAAATTTTGTTCTCCATACATCAGTACATGGTTTAAAAATAATAAAATTGAAAAAAATGCGTTGCGTCTAAACATATGTAATGGTTACTTCGAAAAGTGATCAATGTCACCCCAGTTTACGGTAATTTGCGTAAAAATTTGATAATATATAATAGTCGCTTTATTTGCTATATAAATATTAAAGTTTATGCACGATAAATAATACTTGTATTACCAAATCTTCAATTACGTAGGTATTAGCATTTCTATTTTGACAAATGTCTCGAGACAGTAAAGGTAATTGCTTTTCATTATATTGTATTGTTTTTGTAATGTCTTTTTCCACCTAAATACAGAAACAAGGAATAATAAAAACGTTCACATACCGTTTAATTCCATTAAACACTCGTGACTATTGGCAGTCCATAGCTGAAGTTGCTATTTCATAAATGGAGCATTTCCAAATTAATTCAACAAACACTAAATCTATTATACATTCTCGGTAGCTGGTTGTCTAGAGCACGTCTGAGAGTTGCATATTGCATATCTTGCATCACTTATCAAGGTGAATCCAGATTTGTGTAACTCTTTATCCCAACCTATCAACAAAATCTCCTTCTCGTAGCAAACGTGGAGATGCACTGGTATGCATGGTCTCCATAACAACGTGTGTTACACTAACATTCCTTTCCTTCCCTGATGACTGTACGGACGTGGCCGGCGCCGTTATTGGAATTTCAAATTATGGGACTCTCGAAACGAGCACATTGAGAGTGGATAGCTACTCCCAGGCACCATCCGTCTTGGTCTATGTGTTGAATGTTCCTCCCAATTGTACTCAGAATTAGGGGATCATTCATACATTACGTAACGCAAACGTTGCCCAAAATTGATTCCCCCTCCCCCATGTAACAAATTGTTACAAATTTATCTATCCCCCTATTACTAAAGAAATCCACCAGAAAAATTTTCTTCTGTAAAAAATATATTAAAAAAATCAATCTTAATTTTTTTTAAATTACTGCTTTTGGTATTCTTTGATTTACCAACCATGTACTTATTAAGCACACAAACATTGAATATAATTTGCTTGTTTTGACAACGGAGAGGCAAGTTTTTAAAACGAAGTGCGACTCTATCACTTAGCTTCGATGCCTATTCTCTGTGAAGCTGATGTAAAGTGAATCTTCAAGCTTTTAAATTAGTAATACAGTAAAAACTTCTACTTTAACTGTCCTAACCCGAGTCTGCTGTTTAAAAGTAGTACAAACCAATTCCAAGTCCTTGAGCCAAATGCAAAATTTTCTAATTAGAACTAAGATGATCGATTTGACGAAGATTACGAAAGTGTTCCAAGTTCGACGATTTCTGTTTTATGAATTGATAACCTTTTAGTCACGTTATGTGAAAATACATGAATAATCAAAAGTGAAGTCCACCTCAAATTTTTGAAAATAATTGCCGATCGAAAACATATAGAGATAAACAGAACAGTATGAGAGAGAACTATCCGACAAATATATTTACACTATTAATTAAAAAACAGTATACAATCGATATTAGCCCACTGTTGTGCATCTATTCCCACTTAAACCAGTTTGTTTACGGTCCTGCGTCGCAGTAGGTGTAAACGATGTTTGCATTATACCCTGAAACAATCCACACAAAGCTGTCCTTATCCGAAAGGCCACAAGTTAGCAAAACAGAAAAACCATAAATTTTCCTACAACAAGACTCTGGCTTCCAGTGCACACAGCAGTGGTGGCAAGCATTGGAAGGTACAACACACAAAAAAAAACAAAACTTCAAACTTTTATTTCTTTATTAAACACCCGAAGTATAATGCATCGAACAAGCCGGCGATTGTCCTATCTCTTCCTCCTTACAAGACGATGGGACCGGGCCCATCCATCCGTCAGTCCATCCTGGCGGACTGTTTTACTGCTGCGTTCTCGACCTGTTTCGGGTGCTACGAGTTCAGGTACCTTCGGTCCAGCAATGCAAGGCAAGGCAATCCGGCAATTCGACTGCCTGTGTTCCCGGGGGATCGCCGGCCCGAAATTGTTTTCGACAACAAATCGTAAAACAATTTAGCGAAACAATGGCTGCTCTATTGTCTTTGCAAATTTTCCTTTATGACTAGCATCAATTAGTCAGGGATCGGTCATGGGTCAGGGCAGTAAATGTTCTTTTTTATGCAGCACGTTTCGGAAACGGTCCCTGTATGCGATATGTTTTGCACTGGTACGTGGGCGGAGCAGTGGGCAGTTTTGTTTTGCATTCTGCTTATGAGTTTTACCGACCCCCTCTGGGAGGTTTGTGCCTAATTTTACTACCAATCACCGGTAGGTCCTGCTGGGTCTGTTCGATGTCATTGCTTTTGTCTTTCTATTTTTGTGGGCGGATTGTTTACGATTTTGATCATATTATGTAAATTGTTTTGGACATTGTAGGGCTTGTCTGGCCAGTAGATGCGCGCTAATGAGACCTTGGAGAGTTTTCGAGGGGCTGGGAAGGTAAATTAACAATGTGCTGGCAGCGGAGATGTGACGCCAAACTCGAAGAAGCTCATTGCAAAGGCCAGATTGTGCCAGTTAAAAAGTAAAATAAAGTTTAGATCATAATGAATTTTTAATACATAGGTAAAATTTTTCGCATTAGTTCTAAATTGTCAATATGAAGTTCCTGGTGCATAGTGCGATAGCGTCCTTGAGATGAAAGTAGGAAGCTATTTGTAGTAATTATAATCCAAACCAATGGTTGTATATTTCGCTAAAGTAAACTAAGTCTTGGCGATCACTTTTGGAAGCAGTTAGGAATCACAAGAATTATCAGAACTAGTTACAGAACAAGATTCGAATATAAAAATTTGCTACAATATTCTGATCAATCGAAACAATTAAAATGCATAAATATATAGAAACTCATGACAAAAAAATTTCAGTGCATGTCGATAGATCGCGATTTTAATGCAAAAAATAGATAAACTAACGTAATTGCACGTAAAGCAAGGCAACATCATGGTGGGCAACTGTTATAATTGAAATATCTTGTAGTATTTCGAGATGCACTCTGAAATTTGTACACAGTATTCTCAACCTAATTTTTAATATTTACAAAAAATGTCCAAATTTCGGTTAAAAACAATTGCAGTATACTTCAGTTGAGGAGAAACACAGTTTCACTTCTTGAAAAAAAATCTTGCATCGAATAGGGTACGAGTTATGGGTGATTGAAAAATGTTCAATTTTAAACTTCAAGATAAAATAATCGTAATTTGAATGAAAATGTTTAAAATTTAATACATGACAATTATTTTTCACTAGAGTTGGAGTAAAATTTTCGAAAAAAATGGGTTGTTTATATACTGACATTGTGCAGATACTGGCGAGAGATTCTTGTAACTAATTCAATCGAGAAACCACACTTTTCCCGTTATGGTGGTCCTGGCGATTTTCCCTCACATATCACCAAAATTCTTCAAATTATTAAGCAAAAAACATCTTCAAATCCTTAATCGCACCAATTAAACGTACGGAGAAACCCTGCACCTGCAAAATTTTCCCACACCACACGAACAATGAATGCAGGCTACCAAAGCCACAGCGTATGTATAAGTGCGTGGGACGATATTTACGTAGAATCAATCAAATTCCAAACACCCAAATCATAATTTCGTCCATCAAAAAAAAAAGAAGCGAACCTTTTCAGTCTTTTCTTCCGAAGCGATCGAAGAGAAAGGGAGCGGAAAGCGAAAAAAATATCTGAATCCCTTAATCGGTATTCATCCGAGGAAAACGGACCGTACACATTTGTAGTTTGTTCCTATGAGGTGAGCCGTTGTTGTTTGGGTCAATTTTGACCTGCCAATTGAATGCCGCTACTCGATGTGGTAGATTTGATCTCGCCCGAATCCGGAGGGAAAAGTGGACAACAATAAGGCTAGGGGTTTTATTGTATACGGTTGCATTCTGATGGGACTGGAAAAATTTCGATCGGTGCGGCGCGGATAATATCTTTTGCTGAAGGATTTCACATATTTGTTCATTATGATTTTGACTATTGCAAATTGATGCATGGGAATAATTGACATCTTTTTTGCATGATTATTTTCAGTCGGCCTCTGTCCGCATTGAGCGCCTATCACTGACGCCCGAGAGGTGACTCCACCATCTAGACTCAACTACGGCTTAACTACTCTTCCCAAGCATTAGGAGGACCACAGATTTTTCACCCCAAAAAACCTCAACGACCTGGGCTGGGATTGAACCCAGCTAGACCCACTGGGTGAGAAGCGGTCACACTAATCACTCAACCACCTTCGTCGTAATGATAATGATTATTACGGATTTAATGATTTCTACTTTCAGTTATACCTACAGTAGATCTTCCTTTATTAATTATGTTTTAATATTTATTTATCTAGGTAACGGTACAGTCGGTATGTCAGCTACTGATGACGAGCATCTGAAATGCAAAAATCAAACTCTCCTTAAGTTCGGAATGTCGCATTATTGACTTCCTGTCAAGTCCACCGGCGTAAATTCTTGATAATGATGATGTCAACGTAGTAGGAAACTCCCCAGTCAAAAAGGGCAAGTTGCTGGCTAACGGTGGGCTATTTGCCAACTCGGATGCGCTAATTGCCTTTCAATTTGCCAGCAAATTGCTGGTAATTAGGGGGCTATTTCAAATGCAACATTTGGGCGATTTGCCGCCGTCATTTTTTTTGCCGCTCTACTCGCCCTTAAATCGCCCCCAAATCGCCCAGGGAACGCACCATTTAATCGCCCTTAATTGCCTAATATTAAAATCACAAATAATACTTATTTCCGGATTCATTATCTACTCACATAAACATATCAGTACACTAGGTAATCACCACCAAACTACAAGAAGCATCAATGGTGAAATTGGTATTGCACATTAAAACTTGAGATCTTGTTCCACTATACTTCTACACGATTACACAATTCCCCACATTCGTTGGCTAAATGAAGTGCACTAGACAAACAAAATACAAAAAAAAACACGCCAATTGTTAAAAAAAAACAATTTTAAACTTAAGCCAAACATGAACCGCCATGTTTGAAAAACATTACAAATAACCAAGTCCATTTCAGCCGCCAGAAAATTTGACTAAGTGTTGAAATTGCCTTTAAATCGCATTCGCAAATTGCATTTGTTCCTAGGGGCAATTAGCACAGGCGAGTTGAGTCAATCGTCAAACTGTTTTAATCGCCTGACCATGTTCGTCCGCATTTTTTTTGACCGGGTCCCGCGTTAAGTCGATTAAAAGCAACTAAAAGGGCCGCACTGAAAAGGTATTCTAAGCTTTTAGGTTACCAGCCACAATTTTGCTTCGGGAGGAACTTAATTTAAAATTTCGAGATCCAAAACTATATAAACTAAAAACCCGGAAGATCCAGTATTAATCTGATATTTATTATTTATTTGCAACGGCAGTTGCATCAATGGATATTTAAGAATACTTCAATGCGTGATGTCGTAGAAATGCAAGGTATTTTGGATCGAGTGTTCAAAAGGTGTAAAAGACACCAAATCGCCTACCCTACAATTTCCGATCTGGCGGACGATTTGAAGATGTGATGAAGCAGTACAACTCCGTTCGTGCCACATCCGGGGCCCCGCCACTAATTCACGTTTTCTAATGTTTAGAATTCAAAAATGAGAAGACACTCAAGAATTGTTTTTATCGCTTCGTTTATTTGACAGCCATGTCTGCGTTAGCTTCGCGGAGCCAATTTCTTCGTTTTTCATTTTAAAAAGCTTATAAGTAGAATAAAATGTGGAATTCATTTTTAATTAGATCAAAGGAAAACAATTACCGTTACAGTAATAGCTATTTTACTAGGAACTGGAATGCAGTTCGATATACAAGAGGAAGACAATTGATTTTTATTATGAGTAAGTGGGTGTAGAAGATATATTTTTTAGGATTAATAATTCGGGTTTTCAACAAGAATATTATAGAATTGATCACTTAAAACTAGGAACATACATTGACATTTTTTATATGCTTGGGCAAGATATTCATAGGGGAGCTTATTTCCAACATCGAGGTAGTAGCAGTCGTATCAGGGGAGAAAAGGCGGACAATGACGACAGGAAATGAAGAACACCAATTCGACATTTTCAGGCAAACGGAAGATCAGTTTAATGAATTGCAGCCTCAGACTGTCGATACCTCATAAACCGGGTCGACGTGTTTTGTTCGGATTTCAAATAGATTCAAATCATCAGACTCGCTTCACGCTTCAAATTCTGTTCATTATAGTTTATGTTTATTACCTTCACCAACAAGCCCCTTGGCCCCAATGGTGGTTGCTTAAACTAATTACATTTTAAAATTGACAATATTTTCGCTTTTATAGCATTCCGCGTCCGATTGAAGTCGAAGGCCGTCGCCACACTGTTAAAAATTCGTTGGAGTCCGGTTACAGCGCTCTGGCAACCATAGTTGGTTCTCCTGAACGGAACTCGCAGAAGGGAGTTATTACGTAGAGCTCGAACGCGGGCTTGAAGATCCAGACGTCCGAGGATTGTAGGGCAATCCACTCTGGCAGAGAGTAAGTCCGAGACGAACAGGGCTCGAGAGCAGTCCCTCCGAATGCTGAGTGTATCGAGGTGTATAAGCTGGCAACGGTTTTCATAGCTCGGCAGCTGAAATCTGTTTCGCCATGGGAGATGACGAAGGGCGAAGCGTATGAACCTGCGTTGGACAGCCTCGATTCTGTCAATCCCATTCTGGTAGTACGGATTCCAAACAGCTGAACAATATTCTAACGTTGAGCGGACCAACGCGCAGTAAAGCGATTTAAGACAATATACGTCCCTGAAGTTTTTCGCTATTCGGAAGATGAACCCAAGCTGTCGTGATGCCTTATCCACGATGTATGACGTATGTGGTTTGAATGTTAATGCCGAATCCATGATGACTCCGAGATCTTTGATGTGAGAGTGTCTTGGAATGCTCGAGCCGAAGAAATGGTAGTTAAACTGAGTCGGTTGGCGTTTCCGCGTGAACGTAACGATTGAGCATTTGCTCGGGTTTAAAACCATTCTGTTTTGATCACACCACGTGCTAAAGCTGTCCAGATCCCTCTGAAGAAGCTCGGCATCGGTTTTATCCCGTATTTGTTGAAAAATTTTCATGTCGTCGGCGAAAGAAAGGCGGGGTCCTTGTAATGTGAAATTGACGTCATTAAAGTAGAGGAGGAATATTACTGGACCGAGATGGCTTCCTTGTGGTATGCCGGATGTAGCGAAGAATGGTGCAGGTAGACAGTCCTTAATGCTGATTTGGAGTTGCCTTCCATCGAGGTACGAACGAAACCAGCGCAGAACTTGTCCATGAATGCCGAGTTTGTCCAGCTTCGCTATTGCGATATCATGGTTGATTTTGTCGAAGGCCGCAGATAGATCCATGTAAATAGCATCGGTTTGCAATCCGTCAGCGAATCCATCCATTACATATGTTGTGAACGAGAGCAGGTTTGTCGTTGTCGATCGTTTAGGAATGAAACCGTGTTGGTCATCTGCAATGTAGTGTTTGCAGTGAAAGAAAATAGGATCTAACACAACCAGCTCGAACAGTTTTGATACAGCACTTAAACACGAGATTCCCCGATAATTGTTAATGTTCGATTTGTTTCCTTTTTTATGAACTGGAAACATGTGCGCTGCTTTCCAGCAGGAAGGGAATGTACCAGTAGTGAGTGATAGCTCGAAGACTCGCCGAAATGGTTCAAGAAGCCCGCTGATGCACTTTTTGACAAAAATCGAGGGAACACCATCTGGACCCGGGGAACAAGATGCTTTCAGTTTGGCATTTGCTGCAAGAATGGCAGCATTATCGACACAAATTCGGTTGATGGTTCGTCCTAGAGAAGGAGTTAAATTAGCGGCGGCAGCGACTTGTTGTGGTGGCAAGCGCTCGTTGGAAAAAACGATTGAAAATTTGTCGGAGAACAGTTGGCAAATTTCCTTAGTGTCGGTGCCTAAAACTCCATTAAACGACATACAAGATGGCAAACCGGATTCCTTTCGCTGCTCGTTAACATACTTCCAGAACGACTTGGGCTTGGATTTCTGTTGACGCTCGACGTTTCACTGGTGTCTAAAAAAGGCGCGTCTGCTTTGTTGTTTGTATTCGTGGTTGAGTTGAAAGTAGTGATTTCGTAATGCAAGTGTCTTATGCTTCGAGAATTTTTTAAATGCAGCTCGTTTGGCAGATTTTAAACGTCTTAGGACGGTTGATTGCCAGGGAGGGTGTTGCGGCCATGTGTCAGGATTAAGAGCTGCATCACGGTACTTTGGGTGAACTCCAACTTTGAAGGATATGAAGTTCAAAGTACTGACGTCTATGCCTTTTTTAACAAGCGGAATAACCTTTATCTCCTCGTTACAATTTAGTCCTTCTTTAGACATTTTTTCGACAGTCTTTTTGCTAACGCTAGGATGAAAGCGCGAAAGATACATCCAGAGCAACGGCGCGGGAGGTGGAACCGTAAAAATGTTGCTATTATCGACTAGCTTTCGACTACCAACAAGAATATTGCTCGGATCAGGGCCATCCTCGCGACGAAGTTTCTGAGGTGGTCGAGAGGTACCGGAGTTTGGCCGGACTGGAGTAGCTGTTGAAACCTTTCTAGCCAGGCGCGAAATTTGCTGGTTATTTTTGGATAACTCGGCCTTTAGCTCAGCACAGACGTCATCCGTTTTCCCAGCGATAGCAGCGATAACACATCCAAGTGAAGAAACGGTGTCGCGAAAGCGAGCAAACTTCATCAGCTTGACACATTCATTGCACATCCAAAATAAGTTTTGGTTTTCCGCAAGTTTTTTTCAAAAACGGCTTGTTAAGTTGTTTCCCACATTGCATATGTACCACATTTTTGCAAAAACCCATGCATTCGATAAAGTCGTCATCCGATTTGACGGTTTTCGCGCAGTGATCACATGCACTTGCCATAATGCGTGCCGATCTGAGAATGCGAACAATGAAATATAGATGGCGCTGCGGTCGGTGGAAAGTTTGGTGGTTAAGTCACAGAAGTTCACTCAATTACGTTCTTCGCTGATTTTTTCGCAACACAAAAGCAAACAGGAGACACTTTCACACTGCACAATAACAATGTTAAAAACAAAATACTGAGTCGATTAACACGACAAACAACGATAAAAACTTCACAAATCTCGTCAAAAAGTAAAAATAGTTGGAGCGATGTATGTAAACAACTAATCGGTAGGAATACACTGAACCCATGTAGGCGTAATAGTGAGTGCGATTCACATAGTAGCACTCTGATACGAATCGACTGCACAAAGCTGTACAGGGGACTTCTGAGGACGGGAAATAAAAAGAGGGGGGCTAAATTGGGATATTTGTCGTTTCTATAAAGAGGTAGAAGAGGAACCGCGACTAGTCAGATATCTCGAAATGAAACATTGGGTGTACGTCGAGCCCGAAGGAAGTCCTTTGACTGAGACGTGGCGTCACAATATCTGGCGTTTACCCAGACAACGTGCTCGATGTCGTGAAAGACCTCATCGCAAGCGCATAGACTGCAAATACGTCGCAAATGCGCAACCAACGTGTAGTGATTGGATATAAGCCGGAACATTACACGAATGAAATCCGGACCGGATGCAGACTGAACCGAGGGTTATCTATTACTGAAAAATTCATTGCGGCAAATCAATCTTTCACCTTAGATAAAAAATCCGCTTTTCGTTACCTGGGATAGAGCAATGAGAACGGATCCAAAGTAATATAATCTGGAAAAAAAATCAGATAAAAAATCACTGGGACTCTCGTATCGTCCTTAGAAAATACGGAAATGGCTTTTTGGGCTTCATCACACGAAGAGCCTCAATAGAGCTATGGTTGTCCGTTGTGATGAAATAATGTTCTGCAAGTAAAGTGTCAATGATCCCAAGGGAATACTAAATAGCAGCTAATTCTTGGACGTTAACTGAAGCAAGACCATTGAGCTTAAATGAAGCGGAGACTTTATCATTAAAGATACCGAAGCCAGTGGACTCATCGAGGTTTGAGGAGGTAAGTTTCAGTTATCGGTTTTCTTCTCAAATTTACGAAAACTTTTTTAACTACACGATTATTGGTTTCTCCCGGTCAAATCATTTGTTTACTTAAGGAAAGACTAGGGATTACTGGCATCTTTTTAAACTTGCTAAATGATTCAATACTAACAACACAAAATTCACTCGAATCTATAAATATGCGTGAGCGCAACCATTTTAACATCACTCACTTCAACTTCCAGTAGAAGAGGCTCTTACTTTCTTATTTCTTCTTAGCGGAAGAAACCTTCTTTTTGGTTTGATTAAAAATTATTGAAATTTATCAGTTTCCTGTGAAATTTTTGCCATCTACGTTATTTGTGGCACCACTACAGTCAGGGATTTGTGACTATGCAGGTGATTATAACCAAATCACTTGGCGAAAAGGCAAAAAATAAAGCCTTAAACCCTGCCTTGAAGCCTGCTTCAAGTGTTGGGGCTTCGGATACTAGGCCAGGACTTTTTAAAGCCTGGATAGATCCAGGATGTGCTGGAATTACTAGGCGATGGTTCATTCTGCGAGAGGCCCCACGCTGAAATCACAGTGCATGTTTTGCATTGAAAAGAACGGTAACGACCATCAGACTTAAAACGCCCTACATACAAGAGAGCGATTGTAGCCCAATGGTAATGGAGATAATCCAGACAAATCTGAATCACTGTGACATCGCACAGTAACTGTTGTGGCAGTCTACGATTGAAACTATGTATGAGCTTTGATTGCAGAGCCGTATCAAGTTCCACCTGATAACAGTAGCTAGGGGACAGATAGAATGGTAACGACTGCGATACAAGTTATGGGCTGATCCCCCCTTCAAGAAGCGGTAGAACGTTCATACGAAGGCTCTTTTACGCACCTCCAAGCTGGATAGTGAAGCAGTTCAGCCTAATGCTGGAGCAGTTAACCGAGTAGTTGATCAGCCAAAAGCCGGTAGCCATTGGCGCTGACTTCAATGCCTGAGCTGTGGAGTGGACGGTAGAGTAACCAACACAAGAGGGTATATCCTGCATGTTAGACGAACGATTGTGCAATGAAGGTTTCGTTAGCACATTTCGGAGAGACGAGAGAGAGAGAGCATATCATCGACGTCACATTCTGTAGTTCTTCACTGACGACGAACATGGATTGGAAAATATGCGACCACCTGGCGATTCACTACCGTTTGGGGCAATGGAACCTTGCTGCACCACGGAGAAGGATGACCGGCGAGCGAAAGTGGAAGACGAAACAACAAAGATCTTTTCTTTGATGCGGCTTATCGAAAAGAAGATGGTGATGGCCTGTGATGTCACAATGCAATGAAAACTTGAGCCACGCAGTATACGACGTCCAGCTTACTGGTGGAATGAGACGCTCAGTAAGCTACGCGCTGCTTGTCTCAGGGCCAGAAGGCCGGCTCAGAGAGCAGTATCGGAGCTGCATAGAGAAGAGCGCAAGGCAGCATTTCGGAAAGCTAGAAGAAAGCGTAGTTGGGCCGTTTTAAAACGGGAGATCAAGCTTAGCAAGTCAGATTACCACAAGGAGCTGCGTCGTGAAGACACCAATCTCTGAGACGACGCGTACCGTGTCATGAAGGCGAAGATGAAGAGCCCGTCGACGTCAGCTGAAATGATCCCGGGTAAGCTGAAGATAATCGTAGAGGGTCTCTTTCCGAAGCACGTCCAATTACCTGGTCACCGATAACGTACGGCGCAGAAGAAGAAGTAAGCCGGCAAATGACTAACGACGAGCTGCGTTGTTGCGACTGAAATTAGAGAAAGCTCCCGGTTCGGATGGAATACCATACGTGGTACTGAAAGCTGTGATCTTGACATATCCGGACATGTTAAGAACGGTGCCGCAAAAGTGTTTGGATGAAGGCAACTTCCTCGAAATGTGGAAAATACGGAAGCTGTTGTTGCTATTCAGCCTCGTATAGGCCTATGCGTATGCAGAATACACTTGGAAAACTCCTGGCAAGAATCATTCCTAACATTTTGGTGAAATGCACGGTAGGGGGGCGAGCGCGGACTCTCCTAGATGCAGTTCGAATTCAGGAGAGGAGCATCGATAGTGGATGCAATTCGGACAGTGCTCGAGAGTGCGGAGAAGGTATCTAAATGGAGGCGACGAGGAGATCGATACTGCGCTTCCAGTGCAGAGTGCTGCTGTACGAGATGACCGAAATCAATGTGAGTGACAGAGGGTGTTCCTCAGGGCTCCATTCTCGGCCTAATCCTTTGGAACGGGTTGTACGATGGGATCTTGACACAGCGGCTACCCAGGAATGTGAAAATCGTGTGTTTCGCGGACGACATGTCACCAACGGTGATGGGTGAAACACTTGACGAAGTGGAGGTGCCGGTGACAGAGGCAATAGACACTATCGAAAACAGGATGAACGGGGTCAAGTTGCAGATAGATCACCACAAGACGGAAGTCTTGTTGATCAGCAACTGCAATGCGGCTCAGCGGATTCAGGTAGTCGTCGGAGGGTGCGTGATTGCATCAAAGTGTGCACTGAAGCAATTGAGAGTGATAATCGACAACCACGTCGGCTACGCCTGAGAAAAGTCGGCGAAGCCAACGATATCATGCCAAACGTCGACGGCCCTAAAAGCAGCGCAAGACGTCTGTTAGCTAATAGTTAGTCATCGATACAGCCATATGGGGTTCTGGCCTGGGGTGCAGCGCTGAAAACCAAGCGAAAACGCGAAAAGTTGAACACGACTGATGGCCAAACGATTCGCGAACGTGTACAGAACAATATCGTCTGAGGTAATATGCGTTATCACTGGGGTTATCTTCATCTGCATCACCATGGCAGGGAAGAGCGAGTGCTACAAACAATAAGAAATAACAGAAATGCAAAAAAGATGCTGAGATTCGATTTGATGATGAGGTGGCAGCAGATATGGAATAATATGGAGTAAGGAAGGTAGACACCCCGTATCATCCCAAACCTGTCGACGTGGGTCAACAGAAAGCATGGAAAGGTAAACTTCAACCTGATACAGCTGCTGTCGGGCCACTGTTGCTTTAGGAAGTATCTTCATCGGTTCGGGCACACCATTTTGCCCGGAATGTCAAGGAACGTCAAAGAGATACCGGAGCACGTGGTCTTCGAATGCCGGAGGTTCGAAGCGACACGTATAGAGATGCTTGAAGCAAGAGGGCCGTACATCAACCCAGATAATGTCATCTACACCATGATAAGCGATGTAAAGGCGTAGAATACAGTCAACAAAATGGTACCACAGTTCATGGCCGTCTTACAGCGGAAATGGCGTGATAAACAGTGAACAACGGTTTCGAAAGAGCAAGCATCGCCGGGAAACTCTATGCCAGCGCCAGGGACTAGTCGAGTAGATCGCGACAGGTATGGGTCGTCAGGGCGTTAGCGAACGGGACGTCACGCTCCACCCTATCGGCTGACCAGCGAGAAATATAGTGCAATCAAAAAAAGAATTGGTATCGGGAGAACTTCTTTCGTCGGGAAACTCTTCATCGGTGTAAGCTAGACCCACAACCGCGGAATGTGTATAAAAAGACATCTAAGTCAATTACTTGTGGCATGTACAACGTAGTTTGAAGTCAGATCCTAAAACGTTATGAACTCACGTACACAAGCAAAGAAAGGGTTTATGAGCTCTATTTTCCAGGAAATTTTCCAACTATTCTCTAAAAAGCTCTAGATTATTCTTTCCAACGTGGAGGCACAGCTCCAGTTCTCCGTTTGGATGCAATCGTATTTCAGTAATCGGCGTCTATCTGTCAAGACAGGAGATTGTGTACCTACTAGATGATTTTTTTTTATTTCATGTGGTATCCCGTAAGGCAGTCATTTCGGATCTTTCATTTTTCTCCAATATTTTAATGACGTCTATTTTTGCTTAGAAGGTCCACGATAACCATTCGCTGATGACCTCAAGATATATACCAATTCGATTCCAATATTGTCTAGCAGGATCCGCGACTGACACAGCAAATTGGGCGGGGAGGGGTGTTGGTAGTATCCAAGCACTTTCCAGACATTTACTGCTTGATGTCTACCTACTGCTCTTTCGCGTTCGATCAAGACTGAAATGTTGCTCAGTTTTACGGATCCTCATAATCTCGAATTGAGTACAGCGCGTTTCCCTCGTTTAGTTGTCTTGTACACCAGTTGCTAAGTAACGAAAATCGAGGGCTGCTTATTTGACTCGATACATTGGAAGTGCGGAGGATCTATCCCGTGCTATGACTATTTCGTATATTTTGAATGATAGAATTGGGGCTAACGGTGTCGTCATCCCTAGTAACAATTGAAGTTTTATGGTGCTCTTCAAGTCTCTCTTAAAACTTAGATTACACTTGTAGCGTGCTATAAAACTTAAATTGTTATTTGGGATTGGTTTGCAGCGGATGTTGAACAGATTATCGTCCGAGCTCGAATTACACATTCCACGTTGCAGAATATAAAATAATTGTTGCCTTTCGCGTATAGGAAGGATATGTAATCACTCTGAAAACCGACAACCTAATCCCGGGTCGAAAGGTTCGTGTTTTTATATACCGTAAACCGACTGACTGACTTTGATCATCGGGGTGACTTTGATCACTCGAAACTTTTTTCGTAGATTACTTATTGAGCTAGAATAGTCTACTTAATCATTCCTATTTAAAATTAAACTTATAAAGTAGTGATTTGTTATACCTTTTGAGTATATTGTTCGATTTTTGGGTACAAAATGTACAAAAATATAAAATTTCACTTTAACTTATTTTATTTAACTAATAAATCATAGATTTTAGCCAGAATTAGTTTAAACAAACATTTAAATGAAAAACATTTACATCAATAATTTAATGTAGGTGAATATACAGGTTATCAAAGTCACCCCGGAATACAAAAACGGATTTCAAATTATAATGATTTTTGAAAAAATAGTAGTAAGCGGACAATTTCAGGTAGAACCGTCCAATTTTGTTCTTCATACATCAGGACATGATTTAAAAATATTAAACTTGAAAATAATGTGTTGCGCCGAAAAATATATAATGATTACTTCGAAAAGTGATCAATGTCACCCCGGTTTACGGTACCATTCGACTCAGTTCATCGAGAACGGCAAATATCTGTATGTGATTTGTACAAACTTAGTATCGAACAAACGGTATATCGCTCCCATAGGCTGTTTTAATTTTTTTTGTCGATCGGTGTTCAGGTTCCAGAGTTACAGGTTAACGAGTTCTGTCTAACAGTAAGTTTCCATATAAATCAGTTCACCGTGATATCAAGATGATGTAAAACTCAATAAAATGGGGATGCAAAATTACTTGTATTTGCAGTTTTTGATCACTAAGAACTAACCAAAGTCACTTTGTCCACGTTGGTCATCTATAACGGTTCCAAATCCGATATAACAGGAAGGAACAGAAAAATGTTCAAAGGAAGAAGTAAAAATCGAATTTGTATTTTTCATTCCAAGTGTCTTTATAATGCATGAAATGTCGAGATTTTATGTTACCTCGGAAAACAAAAAAAAACTACTTTTTAAGTATTTCAACAGGGGAGTGGCAAAGTAGTGCTGTGCGGGTGGTGGTCATGCTCCCCAGCTTGCATACATCGGCCTTTACAATTCGGAGCAGGGTGATGAAATTTCAGTATAATATTTATCTTCTTGCACACAAAAAACAAAAAACGATTTTTTGAAAGATGTCCCCTTAAAATCACAAACAAATGATAAGATCACAAGTTATATCTCCAACATATATCAAAGCTACCATCTTGCTCATCGTTGATCTACTATAATACTAACCTACTAACACAGCTGCCAGAGTATTACTTCCATTTCCAGACACACTAATTTTTAATGTCTATAAAGCATATGAAAAGAGATTGTGTCTTCATCTAAATTTTCAGAAGCTCAGTAGTTGAAGTTCCGATCATCAAATTGCAATCCTCCAAACTACTGTAAGCAAAGTGCCTCTTTTCTACAACAGCTATTGTGGTAGCAAACAGAAAGAAACCAATTCATTGTCAAAACACACTGTCCATGATTAACCGGAAAAGATTTGACTATTCTTTCTCGCAGGTTCACATCAGGATTAGTCGCATTAATCTACCTGTGAACCCAGTGCGAACAGATGAATGCTTCGGATACCCTGCTGAATGTTTTAACACATTCGAACCGGTGCTGCGCTGTCTGTGACTTGACTTGAGCATTCTACAGTGCACCTACTGCGCAATCACCGGTTATGGATCTTGACTGACCGACCGACTGGAAATGTTAGACCACGGGATCGTGTGGTCAGCGTGCTAATGGGTGCAGGCAGCATCACGATTTCGCTCTCATCAGGCAGCCTCTTTGTAGCCCGGGTCTCGCTTTTTCAAAGGTCACCTCATCTGGTGACTTTTGTTATATGCTGGCTAGTCTGTGTTGCTAAAGGTACAATGGTTGAAAATGTGTCTTGAAATATAGGTTTGTTGCTCACCATACAAACTACTGTAGTGGGATAGTCTGCAGTAGTAACTACTCGGCCGTATTCCTAGCTTGTCTCAATATAAATACTTATTTTGCCAGGAATCCTCTTCGTTTGGGAAATTGTGGTGCACGAAACAAAGTATCGTACTGTTTGTCGGCATTCACAATTTAGAGTAGGTCAGCTATAAACAGATCGTAAACAATTGTTGACGCCCATCAGAACTCGCTGGCACTGTCGACACGCAGTGGCTTTCCATGGTGAGGTGCAAATGACGTAACATCGACTCAATAAAAAACTTTTACGTCCCATAAATGACCGTTTTCGGAGGGAAAAAACAACCAGCCGTAGCATAGCAACGCACCGAATTTCGACCTCTAGTTGTAGCCGTCGCCGATTCTTCAAGCAATTCGAGGAGCAAGGACATTAAAAGAAATCATAAAATTCATATCCCTAGAGGACACAGCCCAAGAAAAAGACACCGTCGTCGATCAATCATACTTGAAAATATCATTCGACTTTTCAGTCGAAAATTTGCCTAATGTCCCTATTTCAATCCGAATACCTAGCTCTATATGAGATGCAGAAGGAGAGTGGCCAGCTGCTGCCGAAATGAGTCCCCGATTTGCGTATCTTCAAGCGATTAGTGCTGCCGGTTTGCTCATCGTAGGACACGTACATACACAATCTGTCGCCATCTGCGAGTAAAACGGCGCAGTTCGTCACTTTCGCTTTCCTTCCAATTCAATCAATAACAAGAGTTGGTTTAGCAGACAGGGATGGAGAGAGTGAGAGGGTCGGAGAACGCTTTACGGCAAAAATTATGTCCGAAACACGAGAATATCGGTACCATATCGGAACGTAATGCGCCGCAGAAGACCTCAATGTCTGGCGGGATAGTTGGCGGTTGGCGGCCGGTGGTGCCTTGGATTGTTCGGACGAATAAGGGACCTGCTGATGAAGTCACGGTGCACAGTGGGAAAAAAAGTTATGTTATAATGTTATCTTAAGCTTATCTTTCCATTTTTAAAAGAAATAATTTTCATGAAAGTTTGTCATTACTATAGAATTAACACTGATTTTTTTAACTATTAATAGCGTGTGACAGAAAATCAACTTATTCGATTATTAATTTTGACCAACAAAAATACCGTTCTGTCTCGCTGCTCGACGCTGATTGAACACTACCGACATCCCTTGTCTCGGGTATTGGATCGTGTTAGTTTTGCGTTTTTGGGCGAAAGAAGACAGTTTCTCATAATACGTTAAACATTTGACCACTTGAGAGTGGACGAAAGATGGGTGAAAATGAGGGTGTGAAGAATGAGGGTGAGAAGAAGGCGAATAACAAAAAGAGGGAAAAGAAGGATAGCATTATGAAATATGTTTTCAAGATGCAAATTTTCTCCTTCTGCTCGTTGTTTCAGGCAATAACAACGACGACGCGAGGAGTCAAGTGAAGACACAATTTGGAAACTGTTCTTGGCCAGCGATGGTAGGGGAAATGGTATTGCATTTGGGTTGTAGTATCGGTCTTGACACATATGTTATACGTGAATGAATTAACTTTTCAGGTTACATAGTGTTCTCTCTTCCTTCATTTGTTTTACCGTTGAACAGATAAATACATCGAAAAAGGACAAACAATCATTACACAGTTCAGGGCGAGTAATTGACTCCATATACCTTATGCCAAATAGGGAACCTGTTCCGTTGCTTCTGGCTCACGCACAATAATGTTTAGGACTGTATGTGAAAATATATGGAAAACTGACAAAGTAAACCATAAATTCATTAAAAATACCAGTGCACAGTGGTCAAGAATGTGAATTTGGCAGGAAGTTTAAATTTTTACTAAAACTTTCATAGAAAAAAAAATTAAAATATCGTAAATCAATTTAGGAAAGTATTTGTACCTTGCAAGACGTTTAAATAGGAGTAAATGTTGTTCTAATTTAGCCAGACCTTAAACTGAAAATGTTGACGGTTTTAGATAGATTTTGTGTATAATGAAGTTGTAAAACAGTGCATTTTAGACAAATTTGCTACAGAGATACAAGGTCTATCTTTCATATTATCCATTGCACAAAATATCCAAAAGCAAGCTTTAGGGTATTCTTAAAAATCGGTAATATACGTATAACTTTTGTAGCTTATACTTTACACTAAATTGACCTTGGAGCAACTTCCAGAATATTTTAGGGCGCATAATTTGTGTCACATGAAATCAATGGACCCTGAATGAAGCCTGAACGCAATCCACTGGAGCTAGAAATAGATAACGGGATATTTGCCTGAAAGGGGGCGGTGACGATTTGCTTATAGGAGACATTGTGGGTCGAAGGGTCAATTGGTAGGTATTGGGTTTGTGGCGGTCATCACGATACTGTTGGGAATCTGTGGTGACATCATCACAGTTCCTCGATGGTTAATGCACCCTATTAGAAACTGGAAGATCGCAGGTTCGATTCCTGATTGAGGACATATCTTTTCTCAGTGTGTCCAATAAAAGATGAATTGTCATCGTTCCGTTCGTTGTTTCATTGTTTCGCTGAAGAACGTGTTTAATTCGCAATAAACAAACAGTCAAAATGCCCACTCTGTTAGCAAGGAAACCGAAACCAAAGTAGAATAGGCTTGTTTTGCAACGTTTTTGAAGTGCCTCAGCAAGACAGGGAGCAGAAAATGGATTCCACTCATTCCTCGGCGTATTTCTTCCTACGGAGCAATTGTGCGCTTCACTTATTAGAAGAAGTTGTACGAGCAATAATAGCTTTTAATATAAATAACTGGATTTTAATCGTCGAAGTGAATAGTTATCCGAACTGTTTTTCTCATGTGAGTGATAAATGCATTGCCTGATTTAGTATAAAGCTGTGTTTTCTAAACACTCCCCATTTTTTTTTTTAATTCAATTATAGAGGTTTTAACCTTAAGGTCATTCGCCTCTTCGGGTTAGAAAAATCTATTAGGAAAAATTTCTAACCCTATGTGCGGGGTCGGGACTTGAACCCAGGTGCGCTGCGTACAAGGCAATCGATTTACCAATACGCTACGCCCACACCCAACACTCCTCATTGTATAGTATAGCATTCATTGTCGCTCTAATGACAAAACCCTAGTTTTGCTTCCACTACTACAGATGTCTTGCCAAATCATCATCTTTTAACTTACTTTTAATATGATGACCCAGATGTTTACATAAGTTTCGTCATATTATCCGTTACACTTGGTCAGAACTTACTCGTTTGTACGGTTTTCGGCAATCATTTTTATAGAGTCCTCTTGAGATGGTCCTCATCGCGACTAGATACAACAAACTCTACTGTGGGCCACAATTAATCTTTTGGCAAAATCATTACCCTAACGATCCTTGCTCATTACAAAGCGGCCCTGGCTGCTCTTCTCTAACTGCCCCGTGATCTTGCTATCTGAACGCGTCTTCTGGTTTTTACGCAGTCAGCAGGGAGGGTGCTGAGCCTTTCATTCCACCAATAGGCCGGACGCCGGCAGTTCCTCGGCTCCGATCACCTCGGCATTGTTATGTTAAATTACCTCGCAAGTGTTTCTGATAGCTATTCAGCGTTCGTAACTGAAGCGGTGTCGTCTGCACGAAGACAAGTGCTCTTGTTTAAGTTCTCCGTCTTACAGTACATTTCCACCGATCAATGGTATAGTGCATACTAGTGAGCAATTCCATCAGCAACGAACTGCAGAATGTTATGTCGATGATGGATCACCGATTGTCTTCACGGAATGTGCTAGCGGAACCTTCCTTGCATATTCCGGATTTGCAGTCTCCTTCTAATTTTTGGTGCTTTTAAATTACCTCTTTTGTTTACTCACGAGTTTTTCACAATTAACTTGGAGACTCGTTTGATAAATCTGTTTAACTCTCGATTTTCCTCTTGCTTTCCGTAAGCTGTAAAGTTTCCTAGTTGTGTCGCGATCTACTAGGGGGTGAACTCACCTTACTCCGACTGAGAGTTCCCCGGCGGCGGAATTTCTCTCGATATAGATTTCGATTTCTCTCGGCACCGATGTCCGTTTAGTAAACCAATAAGCCCCGGACGGTGGAGCATGCCTACGGGCACACCGGTAGGTACCGACGCCTATCGCCAATTTTCAGTATAAGTAACTTATAAAATATATTAGTTCGGGGGGTGTCCCTAGAACATCCCCCCGCTAATACACCATTGAAGGTGGGAGTGTCGTCTACCACCGTGCATCGAGGTAAAAAACGAACCGGACTGTCGACTTACAAGAAGCTGGTGACTCCAAATCGTGAAGCTAAGCAAAAGAGGTTAACCAGAGAACTATCACGAAAGCTGTACATGAAGATGCTGACGAAGTTTGATTGCATGGTACAGGATAACGAAACCTACGTCAAAGCTGACTTTTTACAGCTTCCAGGACAGGAATATTATACGTCGACTGGAGGAAAGGCGCTAGAAATTTTCGAATATATTAAGTTGTCGAAGTTCACAAAGAAACAGTTCGTGTGGCAGGCATCTGTTGCTGTGGTTTGAAGAGCGATGTTTGCATTGCAATCGGGTTCATCAACCATGTGCAGGGGTGTCTGGAAAAACGCCTGTTGCATTTCCTCAAACAAACCCAATTGTTCCGTTCTGTTTTGGACAGGTTTTTTTACATTTGGTCATCAAGGAAAAAGGACATGGAGTGGTATGTCGCGAACAACGTCCAGGTGGTGTCTAAAAACATGAACTTTCCCCACACGTCAGAGCTCCGCCCAATAGAAACATATTGGGCAATTGTCAAGCGGAACCTCAAAAACACGCGAAAGACATGCCGATTTCGGTGTCAGATCAGAGTCGCCCTAGGATCGCTCTAATATTTACAAAATCCATGCAAAAGTGACAGCTCAGAGCGAACCTAGAGCGACTCGGTTCTAAAAACGAAATCTGTCAGTGAAATACAGTTCAAGGTAAACTGGCGTTTTGCGGCGAGGAAAGTGACCAAGGAGGCTTTGCAAAACTTGATGAAAGGAGTTAAACGAAAGGCCTGGAAATTCGGGTTGGCTAAAAAGGAATCTTGAGTGAATAATTTTCTTTATTCTATATTATTGTAATTATTATTAGATAGTCAGCAGTGAAACATGATGAAGTCAGTGTGCAATGCACCATAACGCAAAGGCATTCCTCGAGTGGATTTCAAGATGATTATTCTTAATCTTTTAAAATCTCTCTCGCATTTTAATTTTGAAATTTTTTATGCGTTTATATGAATCCAGATGCAATTTTCTCTATTCTATTCTATTCTATTCTATTCTATTCTAACCCTTACACAGCCAGTATTGAAAAGCATCCTGGAAAACACTGCAGTTATTCTGTAGCGTTTTTCTTGTCAATATTAATATTTGAAGCATATTTTCATATATCGCAAATATTAAAGCGGCCAGGCCTACTGTGCAGAGTTGGGTTTGTAGATGTTTCAAAATTAGACGGCAATTATATTATTCATTTAATCAGGGCCGCCGAGAGGGGGGAGGACCGGGGTGTTTCCCCCCGGGCCCGGAGTTTAGAAGGGGGCCCGGATTTTTAACGGAAACTAAAATTTTGACAAATATTCTTTCGACAAAAAATAATTTGAGAATACAATTAAAAATTCAATATCTTGTGTAACTAGAATGGCGAAAATTCAAAACTACTTCATATTTGATATGAACTATGTTTATACCAACGTAAATCTCGCATCGAAATAAGATCAGACTTGAGCGGGCATAGCGGAATTTGTACATTGAATGTCATGTATGCAGCTCACCTGGGTTCGAATCCCAACCCCGTACACAGGAATAGAGATTTGCTATAGGAAAATTCCCAACCTGAATGAAGAAGCGAATGACCTTAAGGTTGAAATGTCTATAATCGAAACAAAAATTTGATCAGACTTGTAAGGGTTAAACAATTAAATGGTTTGATTGGAAGTCGGTAACCCTACCTCTATTTGAGAGCTCAATTAGTCAAATGAGTCATCAAAAACTCATGATATACCAAAAGAATTCGAAATTAATCCAAAATTTTTATTTTAAAATTTAATATATTTGGTTTGCCGTTCATTGAACAAAATCTATAAAAAATTATATTCAGATACGAGATGATACCGAAACATTTTTGTTAAGGGGTCATACTCAAATGACGTAGCTTTTTTCGGCGATTTTCGACTACCAATTCCCCCTAGCAAAGAGGCCAGGGATGGAAAAAATACGTTTTACAATTCTTTCAATTACGGCCTTTTATCAACATATGCATTATAACAGCAAATTGCGTACACAACAAGCCCCTTTCGTGACGAGTTTAGTGTTAATAGTTTTGTTTTGAATTTATATGTCATGGAGCATGCAGAGAAGATCTCTCAGTTCACAATCTTGCAGCTGTCAATGATTCTACAAAGCATACGTTCAACTAAATTGCAAAATTGTGTTTGATTTCGAAGAGAAAATTTAACTCTGCTACCAAACTAAACCAACTAGTTAGCAAGATTAGCTAACTAATGCAGCAAGTTAAATCCGCATACAAAATCTTTTCGTTTTGGAGGAGTGAGCGTGTGATTTTGAACGACGCTTCCTAAACGAAACGATTTTATTTTATTGAACTATTTTCTAGAAATCAGTTACAACATTCTTGTAAAATATTTTAACTTGTGCTAACACACCAAAACAAATAAAAGGATAATTCATGTTTTTATATGATTATGAATGTTTTCGAAACCAGCATAGCGTAAAATCCAACCAAAACCTTTATTTGAAATTTGATCCATGCTTCTCATTTTTTTCATTTTTTTATTCCTACATGTTTTTTTTATTTTGTTAAAATTTCATTGATCTATTTTTCAAGTTGTGGATTGTATGTATATTTCTACAATTGTAAGATTCTGCCTTTTTTAATCTATTTGCATATTTTATTTTATCCATCTTTTTACGTTCCTCACTTTTTGCTTTTTTCTATTGCTATCACCACAGAGAACAGATATCTATGATCGAATAAAAATATTTAAAAAACGTGTGTAAACATTTGAATTAATATTCAACAAACACTAGCGCCGCCAAACCAACCTATCCCAATTATCCGTCAAATCCATTCCGGAATCGGTTCGAAATCCTGAATGAATTCAGTATGGAATCTTGCTCAAAGAAAACAACCGATTCCGACTCTATCGGTTGATGCATTTGAGCTGGAATTCATGCTGGAAGTCCGAACCTGTTCCGGACTAGTTTGACTGGGTAGAGAAATAACCGCCGTCAATTCTGTCGAACTCAGCCACAAAAAAAAATGACGACAGTAGCGCACCTGGTTTGGATATCCCAACTACCTTCGAAATCGTTAGAGATTTTACACAAGTTGAATGCTGAAGATGGACGTCTGTTCTCTGTGCTATCACTATCACTTACTTTAATTTATAGTTTTTTCTCTGTTATTTGATTTTATTCGCAATTTTTCGTGTAAATTCTGCTTTCTTTATTTTTTTCTTATTGTTTCATAGTTTGATACCCTGCTTTTTTATTTGTTTCTTTTGCCATTCCATCTAATTTTTAGAATTTGTCTATTTACTACATTTATTCTTGTCATAGCCTTTTTCTATTTCCTTTTTGCCTTTCTCAATAGAAAGGTATTGCAATTGCTCTGAAAACCGACTTTTTAACGGAGGCCCGGAGGGCCGAGTGACATATACCATTCGATTCAGTTCGTCGAGTTCGGCAAATGTCTGTGTGTGTGTATGTATGTGTGTGTGTATGTATGTGTGTGTGTATGTGCGTCTGTGTGTGTGTACGCGAACACAATCTCACTCACTTTTCTCAGAGATGGATGAACCAATTTTTACAAACTTAGTCCCAAATGAAAGGTGCAACGTTCCCATAGGCTGCTATTGAATTTCTAATGGATCCGACTTCCGGTTCCGGAATTACAGGGTGATGAGTACGATCACGCAGAAAACGTCGATTTTAAGAAATTCTGCAATGAATGTATAATGGTGAAAATTTTTCCAAAATGTGACCACAACTGCTTCGATTTGTAGTACTAGGTCATTAACAGCCATTCAAAGTCTCTTTGGTCACATTGGCCACCATCATCGGTTCCGGAAGCCCCGGCGGAAGTATCCAAATTCAGACTAACAGTCACATCGGTTTCTCGGAGATGGCTAGACCGAATCAACCAAACTTAGTCTCAAATGAAAGATGTTGCGTTCCCGTAAATGGCTATTAAATTTTATCCCCAACCGACTTCCGGTTCCGGAGTTACGGGTTGTGGCGTGCGATCACATAGCAAATTGTGATTCAAACCGATACCCCGATGGAAGCAAAAAAGGTAAAAATTTCGCTAAAATGTCTCTCAAATAACTTAACTTTGCAGTTCTAGGTCACCGACAAAACAACTTTCGTTGACTACATTGACCACCATAGACGGTTCCGGAAGTGCCCGGGAAAAGCGGCCATCTTTCATAACTAGCAAACTCATATCAGTTTCTCGGAAGTGGTTGGGCCGATTTTCACAAACTTAGTCCCAAATGATAGCTATATTATCCCCACAGATGTCTGTAAAATTTCGCACGGATCGCTTGTATGGTTCCGGAATTATAGACTGAACGGTCCGGTCACACATGAAATTCCCATATAAGCCGGAACTCAAAATTTTTTTTCAAAGGGGGGACCCCATGAAATTTCAGAAATCGAATTCGTATTTTTGATGCCAAACATCTTTAAAATGCATGAAACGTCGAGATTTTATGTTATCTCGAAAAAAAATTTTTTTTTATAAAAATCGACTTTTTGGGACTGTCGATTTCGCACCTTTTTTCAGTTCAATATTACCGTGGCTGTTTTTTCTTTTTCAAAATTTTAGAACTCGAATAATGATTTATTTTCCTGTATATAGTTGTCATGTGATGTATGATAATAAAATGTAATATATGCATTTAAAAGTTTTTAATGAGTATAAACAACGCACACATTCTCGTGATTCATGATTGAGAAAGGCACAATTGCACCGCTAGGTGGATTAAAATAGGTTTTTTCATATTATTTTGCATTTCTCAAGGCAATTTTACTTATTCAAATTCATTCCAATTTATCTTATTGTTTAATTTTTTATCTTTCTCCTATTTTCTTCTTCATTTTCTATTTTTTAGTTTTCCGTTTATCGTAGTTTTATTTTTTTCCATCGTTCATTTAATATAATTTTATTTATTTTTTATACCTTTTGCTTAAGATTTAATTCGTTATTGTTATTTCTTCATATTTTCCATTTAACCTAGTTTCAAAATACTTTTTCAGTTGACCATTTTCCTATACGTTAATATTGATTTTTTTATTCCTAAAAAACATTTGATTTATCTTTTCTTGACACTCAGCGCGCGGGGGGGTAGGCGTAGCGTAGTTGGTAAATCGATTGCCTTGTACGCAGCGCACCTGGATTCGAGCCCTGACCCCGCACATAGGGCTAGAAATTTTCATCAGAGATTTTTCTAACCCGAAGAGGCGAATGACCCAAAGGTTAAAACCTCTATAATCGAAATAAAAAAAAAACGCTCAGCGCACTTTTTCTAAATTTAACATTTAGTTCGTTGTTTGAGTTTATTTTAAATTTCATTTCTAGTACTTTTTCTATTCTTTAAATAATACAGTTAACTCTCTCTATGTCGATATTGAAGGGGCCATCGACATAGGGAGAGATCGACATATAGAACACAATGATTTTCTGTGAGACAACTTTTCCTTCAGGACATCATAATGCATACCGGGCAATGAAGATAGATGCTCGTATTGGGGGGAGTAGGGTAGTAGATGACGAGGTAAAGTGCACTCGCACTGCAAAACATCAAGTTTGCTGTTTGAGAAGGAATCCCTTATTTGCAGTTTATCATTCTGCCCCACATGACCAGGTTTTCAGCTAAACCTGCATAAATCTCTAAAAAAGCTTTCAATCCTTCCAAAGTCATTGAGATATAATGTAAAAAGGTATTATTCATTTTCATAATTTTTTGAGAATACTTTTTCAAAAGTTATAAAAATTTGAGATCGTTTTTTTGGTAAAGTCACCCCACAGCGGGGAGACTTGACCAAGAGAATTTTGAAAAATCAGAACAAAAGATAATGGCATAAATAATACTGTAATCCTTTTTTCCATATTGTCGGGGTCATTAGGTAGCAGTAAAAATATAAAGGGGTTGCATTTCATGAATTTCGACTGTGTTTAATGCATTTTCTTTTAAGGATTAACTGTACTGCTTACATTGCATATTAACACGTCACGAAATCAGCCATATTACTACAAATTTTGTTTACTAGTACAAAAAGATATAGACTGATGTTTGATGTGGGATTTTTTGTAACATGATTAACACTAACAGTAGGTACGACAGCATAGTAAATATCAGAAATTTTGTATCTTTCTTCGGCTTATTGCCACTTGGTCATATCTCCCCATAAAATCTTGGTCAAGTCTCTCCAACATTAGTTATTGCGTTCAATCTCGTGCAAATTTCAGTCATAACTATTTCAATTTTCCGATTTATTTAAAATCATTTCACTAGTTCATAAAGTATAAAATAATTTATGAGTACTTTAAAAGTAATTATTAGACGAGTAGATATGTCCATACAAAATTTGATACAAAATTACATCATTTAACGCAAATTTATTAAATACGGAATCTTTTCTATAAGTAAAGCATTTTTCATTCAAAACTTTTAAAATTACCATGACGGACCCAAACTAGTATATAAATATTTAGGAATTTTTTTTAAGAACCTAATGGAACACGTCATAGCCAATAATAGAATTCTGCGCTTGGTCAAGTCTCTCCATGTTCCCCTAATTCAAATTGTTTTGACCACGAAAGAAGGATTTCCGTACTACAGATGGCTGCATTTTAAACATTTTTATAGCACGTAATAGTTAAAATTTTGAACCTAATAATGCATGATTTCTAGAAAACAGATATATGCAGTATATGCAGATTAAGATGAATTAGTTTTCCAAAGTCTCGTAGTAAAACATATTTAATGTCCACTTTACCGCAAATCATGTCTTTACTGTCTCTACATGCAGAATATTGATATAGGACTTAGCGACCTGATCGCCAATTTTCATTTAATTATGTATATGCTTTGTGATGTCCTAAGAGAAAAAAAACACATCGACATAGAGAAAGAATAATGCAGGCAAATATAAAGCTAGGTACATCGAGATAGGGAGATATCGAGATAGAGAAAATATCGACATAGAGGAGTTTTTATACGTGCAATCTGAAGGGACCTCCGAAATAATCGAGATAGAGAAAAATATCGACATAGAGAATATCGACATAGAGAGAGTTAACTGTATCCATTTTATTCATTTTTTCGTGTTAATATCTTCATTTTTGTGTTTCTATAGTATGTCTTTTAATGTAGAATACATTTAAGCTTTCAATATAGGGGTCCCGTTTCAAAATATCGGCTGCGGCACCGCGTCAGATTTTGAACGTTAATAACTTTTATCATACTTAACAGAATGATTTGATTTTTAGGCCAATTTGTTGAAAATATGTTCCTCTATGCTGTATTAAAATTTTAAGTATGTATAACATGCACTAATAACAAAAAATTGTGTTTTGAAAAATCTTTCGAAAACGACTCGGAAAAGTGAAAATTTTCAGCCCATCCCGCACAGAGCCGTCAAAATGGTGGACCAACCGAACAATAAAATAATGAAAAGTTTATATATAGGTCCACTACATGTTTGTTTTATGATTATTCGTATTTGGTTGCTTGACGAGAGCAGTTAGTGGGGGAAAGACGGCATACTCCTTTGGTTAGGCCATTAGAAGCCGGACGGAAAGGAAAGGCTCACGCACGGCACGAGAACGAGCGAGAAAGCGATAGTAGTGCATATTAGCGCGATTATATAAATATCTGTCGGTCGGTTTTTCTCATTCGTATTCGTTCAAGTACTAGCAAGCAGCCAGTCCACCGAAGTAAAGCAGTTGGCAATGACGACGGTCCGAAAAAGTGCCCCAGCTACTGGTGACTCATCGGAACTGTCGCCCTGCAAGAATTTCGCCCCAACTAAAGGGCAACTAATCTGTAGGCTATCGTTCCAGCGTCTATATAAGAAATACGATGTGTGGAACGAAAGAAAGAGAATTTAAATTATCCTCTCTCGCTCGTTTTCGTGCACTGCTTTTCCATTCCTTTCTGCTGCTAATACCATCATAACTTAAACGAATGTGCATGTTCCCCCACCATCTCATGGCCAGTGTTGCCACAATTGCATGTTGCTATTACACTTTGAATTATTTTATCGATCCTCTCTAGTATTGATAAAATATAGAACGTGCAGAGTACACTAGTCGCATGCTTTTATTCGAACTTTTTGGCAGCCTCCGTTGATTAACTGCATAAATCGATTTGTTTGTGCAGCTCCTTGCTAGTAGCAAACTAAATAGCCTTTATCAGCGCTAACAAATAACACAAAAGAATTTAAATTTGTGAAAATATTTTCCTTCCTTCTTTTCAAATCTGTAACATTCTTTGAAAATATTGTTTGAATGTTGTTATTGAAAAACTGAACATGCAAGTTTGCTAGCACTGGCCACTACATTGAAGGCGATGGAAAGACAGAATATTCGTTTTGGTTATGCTAGTATTGGTAGCCGAACGGAAAGGAAAGGCGCAGGAATGGAACGAAAACGAGCGAGAGAGCGATAGTAGTGCTTTCTCGTGTGTTTATATATGAATATTGGTCAGTCGGTTTTTCTCATCATTCGTATTCGTTCAAGCACTAGCAAGCAGCCAGTCCACCGAAGGAAAGCAGTTGGCAATGGCGATGGACGGAAACAGTGCCCCAGCTACTGGTGACTCATCGGAACTGTCGCCCTGCAAGAATTTCGCCCCAACTAAAGGGCAACTAATCTGTAGGCTATCGTTCCAGCGTCTGGTTCGTGAGATTGTACAGGACTGCAAAGTCGAGCTACGCTTACAAACCTCAGTCGTAATGATGCCCCGAGAAGCCAACGATGCCTACTGGTTCGAGAATGCAAAATAGTGCGCCTGGTTTGTTCGAGAATGCAAAATACTGCACCAAACGCATAACTTTCAGGCCAAATATATTAAACTGGCTCACCGTGTCGCGGGGAGTGCGTCTGAATTATGCTCCCGCAATAAAACAATAAACGGTTCTTTTCAGGACCAATTAATTGTGTTCTAATAAGAGTTAAACTGAAATATCCATTTGAGGTGTTTAACAATTTTCAGCAAGTAGGTTAGAAATACGATATGTGGATAGAAAGAGAATTTAAATTATCCTCGCTCGTTTTCGCGCACTGCTTTTCCATTCCTTTCTGCTGCTAATACATCATAAATTAAACGAATGTGCGTGTTCCCCACCATCCCATGGCCAGTGTTGCCACAATTGCATGTTGCTATTACACTTTGAATTATTTTTTCGATTCTCTCTAGTGTTGATAAAATATAGAACGTGCAAAGTACACTAGTCGCGTGCTTTTATTCGAACTTTTTGGCAGCCTCCTTTGATTAACTGCATAAATCATTAGATTTAAATTAACGTCTCGAAGTGAAGTCACGATGCTCCGGTTATGTCACAGACATTACCCACCCATCTTTTTTTAGTTTAGTAGAGCGAATACGAATTACTATCGCTCTCTCGCTTGCTCGTTTTCGGGCTATGTTCCTTTTCATTCTTTCCTGCTACTAATACTAGCATAATCAAAACGAATGTGCGTCTTCCCACCATCCATTTAGTGAGCAGTGTTGCCAAACGCATTTTCAGTTTTTCATCAATAACATTTCAACAATATTTTCAAAGAATGCTGTAGATTCGAAAAAAAGAAAAATAGTTGGTGATGGAAAAGAATTCCCAATTAGAATTTTTAACCATAATTATAACGAATCATTTGAAAATTTCACATGCAAACGTAATTTCGTTGCATATCATTAGATTTGGATTAACGTCACAAGTGTAGTTACGACACTCCAGTTATGTCGCAGACATTACCCACCCATCTTTTAATGTAGAATATTTAGTCTAGAAATCAGAATGTTCCAATGGTCGTTTCAGGCGACTTCAACATAGATGTTTCAAAACAAGAGAATTTGAAATTTGTTTATTTTATGAATGAATGTTTCAAGCTTCGTTTGATCTCTGATCCATCACAAGCAACTACACTTGCAGGCACATGCATTGATCTTGTATTTGTCAAAAACGTCAATGCAGAAACCCGAAGATATATTTCGTACTTTTCATATCACAGACCAATACTTTTTTTAATTGATCCAGTGGTTTAATTTCAAATGTAAACAACGCTTGAAAAATTATAACCGGTTGACGACCTACACCTACACCAATCATGTCAGAATCACCTCCTGGACAACAGCTAAGCCCGGAAATAGTAAGAAGTCAGAAGCATCCAACGAAAATCGAAGCCAGCGCATCTCCCCACCAAGGCCAACAACGCCAACAAAAACGGTCCTTGTCAGGACCACCATCATTTTTGTAAAGAATAATTTGAAATATTCCTCGCCCAAATCACCTTTTGTCCGAAAATTCCAATGAATATCAACATATTTGAAGAACGTGTTCCTTATGTATTCTACATCTCTCCGGTTATGTCGCAGACATTACCCACCCATCTTTTTTCTACTATTTTTTGTTTTCCATTTTGTCTGTTTGCTCCGTTTTTGTTCAATACTTCCAATTTTCTTTACTTTTTCGTCTTTTCATCATTTAAATTTTCCAGTTTTTCAAAATTTTCTGGTTCGTCTATTTTTTTTATTTCTCTATGGTTATTTTATTCTTGTCTTTTATATATACTCCTCTAGTTTTATGCATTCTTAACATTTTATTTATTTTTCTATTGCTTTAAATATGTCTTATTTTAATTGTTAAATAAATTGTATTATTCTTGATTTATCAAGTTTTTCAGTTTTATGTATTTTTATATTAATGTTTGTATTCTTTTTAGTAGTTTTTTTTTCATTTTCATTGATTCTAAAATTTATTCCTACTTTCCTATCGA
The DNA here is from genome assembly GCF_030247195.1 of Topomyia yanbarensis. NCBI lineage: Eukaryota > Metazoa > Arthropoda > Insecta > Diptera > Culicidae > Topomyia > Topomyia yanbarensis. The sequence goes on along the minus strand of NC_080671.1, from coordinate 354,513,876 downwards.
TTTTTCATTATTTTCACCATTTGTTTAATAATGTTCGACTTTTTTAATCTTCGCAATATGTTTTTCTAGTTTCCTGTTTTCCTTTATCAATTTTTTATAGGTTTTGTTTCGGTTTTTCTCGATTAAACATTTTTTGACAATTAATGTTTATTTGGTTGATTTTGTTGTTTTTAGCTCTTTTGTACATTCTTTTAATATTTAGTTTTACTATTGTTTTTTATCTTTTGCCGTTGATCACTGTTTGGATATTTTAAATTTTTGTAATTACTACATTTTTAATCTTGCCATTTCCTTGCTTTTATAAATACTATTAACAAAAATGGCGCTTTTCAAACTCCCACAGTTAAAAAAAATCTCCTTTTTTACCTTCACTGGCACTACAAACAAATAGAGCAAAAAATGGTACATAAATATAAAATTTCAGTGTACTATACATAATATCAGTGAACCCAAATGGATTTCAAACATTGACTTTTTTGTACTCAGGCAATACAAAATGGTAGGGGCCCCGCACGTTGGACCTCCCGGGCCCGTAGTTTTTCTCTGCGGCCCTGCGTTTAATGAATAATCAAATTAACGAATTGTTTTGAATCTTAAAGGAGGAAGAAACGAGGACAACCGTACCGACCGTTTCAGTTTAAAGGGGAATCCAGATGCAATTTTATCAAACAAAAATTTATGACAAAAGGAGGCACTACAGTAATCTAAAATAAGTCGTCAAATTCTACATGAACATTTTTAAATGTTTTCGTAGAACTTCGTATTTCCATGCCCATTTTCCGCAATTGAACTGTTTGTTATCAGTGAGGATGTGACACCGGACTAGACTATCGCTCCAAAAAATAGGGCTAAGAGTTCTTTTTCCAAACGTATATCTTTAGATGAATAACTCCTCGCGAAGCCACTCTAGCCGTGATCGTCAGCCATGGGATACAGATTTTCCTCGGTTCGGTTTTTTTTCTGTCTCACTGAACATTGTGTCTTTTCCTGGTCAAATGGGACCATACCACATAACAAATTAAATTTGTCATGTACCCGTGCAGAAAGAGAGAGAGAGAGAGAGAGAGAGAGAGAGAGAGAGAGAGAGAGAGAGAGAGAGAGAGAGGCGGCACAGCAATGACATTACCGGACCCGACAACAGCGCCAGCCGTTCTCTGCTGTTTGGTTGCGGGACGGATTTTCACTATATAGATCCCTCTTCTAGTAGGTATCAGGTTCATCCATCCAGTGGGATTCTTTTTCTAACGGGACACACATATGAAACGTCCAACGCAGGGTTGCCTGCTTGGTTGATACGGCATCGGTACGGTTCAGAATAGGTCATTTGGATGGCGACGCAGGGAAATTCGAAAGAAATATGACAACATCTGGTATCGCTGCTTCCAAGTTTGACATTCGCGGGATCGGGGACAAAGCAGTGCGATCCAGAAACATTAAATCACTTTTTTATGCTGCTTGTCTTGATTTCAGCCAGAAGATGCTCCTCGGCGGAGCAAGAAGAAGGTGGTGGAACAATCAGCGATGTGGTTTCGTTAGGTTTTGTTTTTCATCTCCTTCCAGCCGATGCGACCTTCTTCAGTTTCAAAGCGAGGAGTCATGTGGCTAACTGAATTTTTTTTTCGTCTTCGATTTAGGATGGTCGAAAGCAAAAGTGGACATGGGAACCTTTTTGCGGCGGCCAGCATTATACTCGGCGACCATATGGAAGGAAGCGTATTTCTCGGCTGGTCGAATGTGACGTGACCACGATGGAAATCTGTTCAAGCTGGATCTGGCTAATGAAGTCATTTTCTGAAGGACAAAAGCCTTTTTTGCTGTGTTGCGGTTTTGTGGGTTTTCGGACATCTCGCTGTGATCCTAATTAGAATTCACAACTTTCTATGCTGTGAGGAGTAGAATATAGACAATGAAAAAAAAATCTGTTGCGAGATCTTGGTAGAGAGGCCAGATGGTGAACCCGATGCGACCTCCCTTGCCTGCACCCCCGCTGCTACGTCGAGAGCTTGTTTGTGTGTTGGTGAACGTGAGCGATTGCCATTTCATGACGACACAGACCGCAGGGGAGGTCAAACCAGTCAGCGGCTTGAAACGAATTCCCACACATTTGCCGACAGCAGCATTTAGTGCATTTAGTACTGTGAGGCCTAGTGAACCATGTGACAGTCTGAGACAACTGCTCGGAGGAGAAGTATATTTTTGCCTAGGTCTTGTTAGAAACCAATAAATCAACAAAGAGCAGAGATAATCAGCGCAGTGCAAATGTGCTCCTGGCTGGATATACCCGCGTCATCGCGGTTTACAGCGGGGATGGGAGCCAGAGAGGCGCGAGCAATGGACAAAACACAAAAAAACCCGAACATGCTGAAGAAGCTCATGAACACATAATCGTGAACAATTCCAAACTCTCTCCCTCACTTGCAGCATGACGAACTTGCACTGACTGGAAGACGCGCTTCTCATACTCTCATGTGATTTATGCTTTTTCGGTGCATTAACTGCAGTGGAGCATAGGACCGCCAGATTTGAATACGGTTTCAATCTCGGCACATCTTTGAGGGAGGTCCAGTGGCGCAGAACCACATGCGAGCCGTACCGGCTGGTCACCCTACTCAACCGCCAGGGCATGGTTTTTTTTTTCTGCGAGGGACGGGCGAGAGAAACATCGAACTCTCCATCACGTGGGTGCATCTAGGAGTGCGCCCTTTGGAAATGCACGATTTGGCCTATCGCGGAGGAGGCCAACTACAGCGAAACAGTCCTAATGCCAGCCAGCCCTCGCAAAATGGTCTTTGTTGTGGGAGATCTGATCGGCCAGCAAGCGCCAGACCATCATCAGTGCACTGGACTGTGGTCATCGGTTGGATCTGATCTTTGCGACTCGGCAGGAGGTCAAGCCGCTGTGCGCCAGCTGTGCATTATTTGGGGGCAGTGGTTTGGTAATCAGAAAAAGTTTCTACTTACTGGGCATCTCTTCGGAGCGAAGTGCCATTCATGTCAAATAAACTTGACAAGTGGCAGAATTTTTTGTTCAAAGTGACATTTGAAATCCTGTGTATTACTTAATTCTATGGTGGTTTTGCTTTCCCAAATAACGACTTTGTGCAGTGAATAGTCATGGTAAATAATAATTTTATTATTTGCTATTTTGTCGTGCTTTGGAGAAGCTCTAAAAATACACAAATGCAATCAATGATCAACTTGAAGATCCAAATGAAGAAAATTGAAATGGATGTGCACCGATTGATATCGGTGTGCAACCCATGAACGTTGTTGAGTAACAACTTCAGCAGTAACCACCAAACTGTCGTTTTCCATTCGTCGTAGTTGGGCTATAAAAACCTACCCCATTACTACCGATCGATTGCGGTTCACAGAGACTACCTCAACCCGTAGCGATGAAAAATTGTCTTCGTTCAGAATTCCCCCATAAAACCATAGTTGACCACAAGAGAAGCCGTCAATCTCTTCTAGCCCTATATCGGACAAACCGGTTCGGTGATAGTGTGGTGCATTCGAATTAATTTTTCACTTAATCATAATTTTCTAATACCTACACCGGCAACGGCACTAGTATGTGGGAATTTTCGCTTTCCTTTTTTCCACCGCTTCGATCCATTGATGTTGATGTGTTTTTTTTTCTTCTCCTGTGTCGTCCAGCCGAAGTCGGTTTCCTGCTCCGTCACCCCCTTCAAATTCCCATAAACCCTCTGCCATACAAATTCCTATTGACAGACGCAGCCCATTGTTGTTACTCTTCCCGTTCGGACGGCCAGTTCCTTCGGTTCGAGCAAAAAAACGGGGCTCTGGGTGATCTGCTTTCTGCGCCTCATAAATCATCCAAAGATGGACCAGAAAGCGAACCGAGAAACTGTTCCCATCAAGTGCGCTGGAAGTTGAAACATTTTAAAAGGATTAACCCCTTCTATGGTAATTGACCATTGCCATCGGCTGCATGGCCATCAGGTACCCACTGCCGTTGCCGGTAAGTCCCGTTCATTGTCCGAATGCCACCAGCCACTTCTTTTGTTTTGCTCTTTCCGCCGAAGACTGACTGCCAACGGGGGCTGAGGGTGGGAAAATTTCCCGCACTTTTTGATGAGCAGCGATCACACATGCACTTGCGAGCTCCGGAATCTAGATGCACCGATTTTCCCACTCTACCCCGTCTGTTTATGCGGTTTGTGACCTGTTTCGTGTCTAACGCTATGCGCTACCTAGTTCATTAGGCCGCGGCCGCCACAGCAGTTGCAATTAAAATGCACTCCGTTGCCGCAACTGCCGCCGCCCCGATGCTTATCGGATCGGATCAGATCGGGCGGATGAATGGGGCAGGCAGGCAGGCAGGCGCACTCATGAAAGTGCGAGCCCGATGAAGGGATAACTGTTTGCGGAGTGAAAAGTTCACACAATTGGACGATAAGTGCGATGTGCTCCCGTTTCCGGAAGTACGCAGGTGTGACCTTCCCACCGAAGAAGAAGAAGAAGAAGAAGAAAAATAACCTGATGGAATTTGTTGCAGTACCAGAGGTCTCGAATAATTCCATTGCCAATGAAGGTGTAGCACTGTTTGTGAGACCGTAGATGCGGAGGTCAATTGTAGCATAAATGAATATTGAAGTCACATATGGAGCTAATCATGCAACATTGCTGCAATGAATAATAACACAATATAATGTTAGGACAATACAAAAACAATAACTCATAACAAAACATATTTTTTATGAATATTGGAACAAAATTAAGTGAAAGTTCAGTGATCATTTACCGTACGAGAAATTGTATCGTTAAACCGTAGGGGGAAGCGGGGTAAATCGGACCGCTGGCCAATTCGAACCCCCAGCTGTTTCTCAGCTATGGTAATATTCTATGTTCTGTCTCACAAAATATTGCGGTTCTCAGTTTTCGTGTGCGTACGCTAGGAGTGAATGTTGGAGCGCTTTTATTTAAATGTGTAAGCCGAAAAACAAGATTCAAGTACATTATCGTTATTTTGGATCTGCCGGACAACATACCTATTTTATTTATATCTTGCTTTGGGCGAGACTATCAATTATTACTAAGGCCAAAATAGGAATTCATTTCTATTGCAAGAAATCGAAAAGACATGGGTGATCCGAATTGGAACAGGGTTGGGGTAATTCGAACCTTCCATGTACTTTTGCCCAGAATTGTTTGTTATTTATTTGTTGTATAAACACCAACAGGCCCCTTCGCCTCAATGGTGGTTCACAGCCTAGTTACACTTAAGGATAGACAAAACATATTTTTAATCATATTTCTAGTCCAGTGGAAAATCGAAACCTGTGGCAACTCTATTGAAGACTCGCTGAAGTCCAGTTACAGCGCTGTGGCGACCGTAGTTGGTTCTCATAAAAAGGTAGTCGTAGAAGAGAGTTAGTACGCATTGTTCGAATGCGGGTTTGAAGATTCAGGCATTCTAGAATTGTAGTACAATCCACTGTGGCAGAGAGTAAGTCCGAGACGAACAGGGCTCGAGAGCAGTCTCTCCGAATGCTTAGTGATTTTTTCTTTTTTTTTACAATGGAGAATACAATTTACTTACTTACCCAGTACACGTGCTATTAGTAGATGCCAAGCTACTACACGGGGTGTACTGGGGTGTGTCGGGCTCTCATGGTGACGTCGCCATGATTAGGTAATACCGACTAAACTCCATTGGGCACCGCCATTGTTCGCCCCAGGGACTTCCTCTCGGTATTACTTCTGGGCAGATGGGTGTACTTGATGTTCTCACTCACTCTCGCTCACGCGTTCATACGTCCTGTATGAGGCTTACTTGGGTGCTCTCTCTGTCACACATTGATTCACTCTCTAACACTCCACATGAGGCTTACTTTTGTGCTCACTTTTTTCATACCTTGCTAGGCTTACTTTTGTGCTAGCCTCTAACATACCATGTGAGGCTGACTTGGATGCTCACCCTATCACCTGGGTCACTCTCAATCGTACCACACTATTACACCCCTGTCGCTCCCTCTGGCATCCCATGTGGGACATTTTTCTTAGGCCCCACTTCTGACATACCATGTGAGGCTTACTTGGGAGCTCACCGTTTTTGTACCTTGTGAGGCTGACTTTTGTGCTCACCCTTAACATACCGTGTGAGACTGACTTGGATGCTCACGCTTTCGCTCCTCTGCCACGCCAAGAGGCATCGATAGCTAAGTACCAACATACTACGCTACGACCCTCCCATCTTGGCATGAGACAGTCCACATATACGGATATACACTCGCTCTTCTGTCTTGCTTCGGGGTGGCTGGGTTTACCCCTTACGCGGTTGCCAGTCGCTGCGCCAAACTTACCTCAGCATGAGCAGACATTTCACTCCCTTTTTTGCGCTCGGCCTTTTTCGCTCCAAATAACCAATCACTAGTTAGCCGTACCCGTCGTCTGTTGCTCGGTTCGCCAAATTACCTGTAGCCTACAGGCAATCTGGGTGGTTGCAGCCGAGACTGCGTTCCACTTCTCCACCGATTGACACATCCGCTGAATAAGGGTATCAGGGGTGTGTCCCAGCCGCAGACGTCAAGCATTGCTGTTCTTTCGACGTCGAACCGAGGACATACGAACAGTATGTGTTCGGCAGTTTCGTCTACACCTGGGCAGTCTGGGACCTCCGCGTGCCCGAACATGTGGAGGTACTGTCGGAAACAGCCATGGCCTGACAGGAATTGTGTCAGGTGGAAGTGAACTTCCCCATGGGGTCTTCCCACCCAGCTCGATATGTTAGGTATCAGCCGGTGGGTCCACCTACCTTTCGAGCAGTTATCCCACTCACGCTGTCATCTGGCGACCGAGGTCACCCTGGTGCGCTCGCGGGCTCCTCTATTTTCACGTAGATCGAAACACTCCTCATCTTCCCGGATGACCAGCCCGACTGGCATCATGCTCGATATCACGCAGGATGCATCGTGTGATATAGTGCGGTAGGCAGTTATCACTCTGAGGCACATCACGCGGTAGGTGCTCTTCAGTTTCTGTAGGTAACTGGTTACCCTCAGTGCTCTTGACCATGACGGGCCGCCGTACCTGAGGATAGATACGGCAACGCCTGCCAGTAACCTACGTCTACTGGCGCACACCTTTGAGCTGTTGGACATCATCCTCGATAGAGCCGCAACAGCAGTCGACGCTCTCTTCCATGTATAGTCGACGTGGCTGCCGAAGGTCAGCTTGTCGTCTATAATGACTCCGAGAGACTTCAGACTCCGCTGTGAAGTGATCGTGACTTCTCTCACATGGATAACTGCATGTTGTGCCGACTTGCGGTTGTTGACGATAACTACCTCCGTCTTATGCTGAGCAAGCTCCAGGCCTCTCGCGCTCATCCATTCCTCCACCGTGTTTATCGCGTGTTCTGCAGTTAGTTCTACCTCGGGGATTGACTCCCCGTAGACCTCCAAAGTTACACCGTCGGCAAAGCCGACGATCTTTACCCCAGGAGGGAACTTCAGTCTCAGAACCCCGTCATACATGAGCACCGGGTCTAGGATCGAGCCCTGCGGGACTCCGGCGGTGATCGGAACCCTTTTCTGACCAGCATCGGTCTCGTATAGCAGAACGCGGTTCTGGAAGTAGCCTTCCAGGATCCGGTACAGACCTACCGGTAGGCTAAGCCGGTGTAAAGAGAGCACGATGGCATCCCAGTTTGCGCTGTTGAATGCGTTCTTCACGTCAAGTGTCACTAACGCACAGTATCGAATGCCTCGCCTTTTTTGTTGGATCGCTATCTCGGCAGTCTTTATCACTGAGTTGATAACGTCCACCGTGGACTTACCCTTCCGAAAGCCAAACTGGTTGCTTGACAGACCGTCCGTACCTTCTGCGTACGGGGTTAGCCTGTTGAGGATGATCCTTTCAAGCAGTTTGTCAGTCGTGTCGATCAGACAGATTGGTCTGTACGCCGATGGGTCACCTGGCGGCTTCCCGAGCTTCGGCTACAGCACCAGTTTCTGCCTTTTCCATCTATCGGGGAAACGGCACTCGTCAAGGCATCTCTGCATAGCTAGCCTGAACATGTTCGGGTTCGCTATGATCGCTGCCTTGAGAGCGCTGTTTGGAACTCCATCCGGCCTTGGAGCTTTGTTCATGGCTAAGGAATTAGCCACTGCGAGTAGTTCTTCATTCGTCACCGGAGCCACCATTTTGGCCGTGCCCGCACTGTCTCGTAGTGCAGGTGGCCAGGGTTTGTGGCTCGAGACGGGAAGAGTGCTTCGATAATCGTCGCCAACTGGTCCGGAGATCGTTCTGGGAGTGAAGAGCCCCCTTTATTCTTGGCCATCACGATTTTGTAGGCGTCACCCCACGGATTCGCGTTGGTACTCGCACACAGGTTGTCGAAACACGCTCTCTTGCTGCTTTTAATGGCCTTGTTAAGGGCCAATTTCGCAGCTCGAAACACTTCACGGCGGTTCTCTCTTGCATCCTCGGTGCGAGCTCTTTGCATCCTACGTCTAGGCTGACCGTAGAGCTGCAATCTCGGCACTCCACCATTATACCGGGCATCTGCCGTTTCTTGGCAGGGTTTTTCTCGGCATAGTGGTGTCGCACGCGCGTGATAGAACAGCTACCAGCGCATCCCCGCTTAGACTGTCGGTGTTGGCCTCCAGGGCCGCGGTGAAAGCTTCGCTGTCGAAGAGATGGGACTTCCACCCGCGTACCTGACAGGGATCTCCCGCCCTCGGATGCTGCACACCATAGTTGATCCTAAAGCGGATTGCTAAATGATCGCTATGGGTGTAGCCTTCGTCTACCCTCCATTCCATGCCTAGAACCAGACTCGGGCTGGCAAATGTTACGTAGATCCACGCCTCCACCCCATTTCAACGGAATGTTCTAGCGGAGCCATTATTAGCTAACACAGTATCGAGTTTCGCAAGCGTCTTCATTAGCGCTTGACCCCTGCTATTTGCACAGCGGCTGCCCCACTTCACTGCCCAAGCGTTAAAGTCTCCCGCTATGACTACCGGTTTCCGGCCCACTAGGTCTGACGAGAGCCTGTCGATCATCTGGTTGATCTGTTCTATGGGCCACCTTGGTGGAGTGTTTTTTTTGTACATTGTACAGATTGCCACCATTCCAGACCCGTCCGACACCCAATTGCCGTTGCCGGCAGGGATGTTGTACGAGTCTGATAGGAGGTCGACATCTGTCCTCGCACAATGCTGCACAATGGTTAAGATTTAGCTGTGTAACGTTCACGGCTTCTTCTTATTTACCTCACCGAAGGGACACGAAGGTCCGCCCATAGCATGATTACGGGCTTGCTTCTTAGCGGTGCAGATAAGGCACTTGTGCGCCTTAGTGCAACCCCGCTCCCTATGCCCCTCCTCGCCGCAGCGACGAAATAGTTTGCTCCTGCCTGTGCCCTTACACTCGTAAGATTTATGGCCGGACTCAAGGCACCGATAGCATTTATCCACTGAAGACGGCTGGGGTGTGCTAATTGGGAATACCGACAAGCCGATCTTCAGTTTACCTTTCACGGTAACCTTTTTGGCATCCGCCTTCAGTAGCTAGAGGTAGGCTACTTGGGTGCCGGAGGGTCACTCTCTAAAACGCACAGAGGCCCGCTCGATTGTCACGTCGCATTGCTCCTTGACGGCTGCGACGACATCGTCTGCGGTCGTGAACTCGTCCAGATGATTGCACTGGAGAGTCATTTCCGCCCCTAACGACCTGACCTGGGCGCCTTCAACCAGGACCTCTTGGGCCAAAGCCTTACACACCGCACTAGATTGTACGCCTCGCTTCAGCACCAGAAGCATTTCGCCTGTGTTGCTGCGTCTCACGCTGCGCACGTCTTGGCTTTTATACTATGGCGAACGGCGATAAGCACACCACCACCTGATGTCTTATGGCTGTTGAGGGCAATGCGGTCACAGCGGTAGACATCGAATGTTGAACCAAAGACCTGGCGAGACAGAGTACGGTTGTCGAGGCACGTCTCGGTCAAGGCGATAACGTCGTAACAGAAACCTGTGGTCACGACCAAATAGCTCTCCGTTGATGAATTTAAGCCACCAACATTCTGGTAGTGAACCTCAATGTTGTTGGAGGACGGATCAGGTACAGCAGAGAGCGAAGCCATGTTGCCGTGTAGAAAGATCCTTTCGTCAATCTCACGAACAGCATCGGAACGGCTCACGGTCGTTGGGTCGACTGTGGTGAGGGATTCGATGCATCCCGATTCAACTGCGTCACGCTTTAAAATTCGACTATCGTCGTCGGTGAAAGGAATTGTTGGCATCTGATAAAAAGTGTCGGAGCGAAAGGAACAACACTGGAAGCGAAGAATACATCAGCGCTTGAAGTGTTCCGAACAGATGTACACTTGCCATTTGCGACGGGTTGGAAGACCCTTACACCCATTCCACACACAGGACCGAGACGACTGATGATCGCTGGCTGCAATTGGCAAGAGTCGTACGATGAGCTCGAAGCGTGAATCGGTTCAACCGTTGTATCGTTACAATTTGTATAATACTTGCCGAAAAGGCGGCTTGGAAGAACCTTTCTCCACCCACACATACAGGACCGGGACGACAGCTGAACGCTGGCGGCAAGGGCTCGACTGTAGCGAAGGCTTCTATAGTACCAACTGCGTTGCATCCCAGTATGCGATCGGCATCGATACTCCTTCACAATGGCGGTGTAGCTTGGTATATTGGCATGGCCAATCGTTGTGGAGTCCTCTACAGGATCATTTATGGGCTGGTTTGCGTTAGAAAAGTACATGCTTCTTCTGAAGACGGTGGAAAATCAGTCGGCGGGCTCTAAACCTAAGTAACAATTGAAGTTTTATAGCACGCTACAAGTACAATCTAGGTTTTATGAGTTGCTATAAAACTTCCATAAAACCCAAATCGTTACTAGAGAAATATTCTGGGTACGGCTATCCTCAAATTCCCTGAACAGTATGCCTTTCGTCCATGTGTAAGGGCTAAGAGCTGCATCACAGTACTTTGGGTGAATTCCAACTTTGAAGGATATGAAGTTCAAAGTACTGACGTCTATGCCTTTTTTAATAAGCGGAATAACCTCCATCTTCTCGTTACAATTTAGTCCTTCTTTAGACATGTTTTCGACAGTCTCCTTGCTAACGCTAGTATGAAAGCGGGAAAGATACATCCAGAGCAACGGCACGGGAGGTGGAACCGTTACAATGTTGCTATTTTCGACTAGCTTTTGACCACCAACAAGAATATTGCTCGGATCAGGGCCATCCTCGCGATGACGTTTCTGAGGTGGTCGAGAAGTACCGGAGTTTGGCCAAACCGGACTTAACCCTTTCTATCAAGGCGCGAAATTTGCTGGTTATTTTTGGATAACTCAGCCTTTAATTCAGCACAGACGTCATCCGTTTTCCCAGCGATAGCAGCGCACAGTGGGACCAATCCAAAAAAGGTGGGACAAAACCTATTTGAGGCCTTAGATGTCATTTTAGAGCCAGCATTTCCTCGTAGGATATATTCACAATATTATTCTGCAACTTTTTAAATAGACTATTTTGTTCTCGGACTAAAGTAGAGTACCCGAGCAAAAAAAAAATTTCCAAAAAATTGTTTTAGAGGGTCGATGCCTTCGACAAAGTTGTAGAATATTATGTTTTGAATAACTTCTTCTAAAATACCACAGACATCAGACCTCAAATTTGAGCCAAATTGTTGTTTTTTGAAAATATGATCAAAAATCAGTTTTTCGATATTTCCATGCTAAAAACCTTAATTGATTAATTTAATATGTTCTACAAACTTGCAGGTAACACTAAATTACAACTTTTTGTTGAAGGAACTAATAACCTAAAATCAATATTTTGGCTTCTAAAACTATTTTTCATATCAATTTACTCTATTTTCATCAAAGATTTCTGTTTTTAGGTGCACTTTTGTGCAGCCAAACTTTGGCTATTGCGATACTCTATTATTCGTAGAATAAAACTAATACTACATAGAAACAGGATATAGTTGGACGCATTGTTTGGGTGACCATTCATGTACGACGGTTTATAACATAAAATGTGTCTATATAATTTTTAATTTATATACATTATAAGCTATTAGCAAAATCTTATATTTTGCACACACTTACAAGCACGTAGAACATATTGAGTTGATCAATTAAGGTTACGATATGAAAAAGTGAAAAAATAATATAAATTTTGAATTTAAACTGCCAAAGAACAACGATTTCCGCTCAAAAAATAAGTAAATGGTATTTTCAACAGAATTGTTCCAAATACAATATTTGACAACTTTGCTGAAGACCTCAACCATTTAAACAAAATTTGATTTATTTAGTTCGGGATTTCTACTTTAGTTAAACCAATAAGATTAGTTCTACAAATTCATAAAAGTAGAATAATATCTATTTGAGGCCTTAGATATTATAGAACCTAAATGTGTGGAAAAATATTCACAATATAATTGAATCATTTCTATCTTTTTAGATGGTTGAGGACTTCAGCAAAGTTGTATAACATTCAATTTCGAACATTTTTATTAAAAATACCTTATACATACTGTACATTTATTTTTTAATCCGAAATCGTTGTTCTTTGGCAGTTTAAATTCAAGATTTATATTATTTTTTCACTTTTCCATATTGTAACCTTAATTAATCAATTCAATATGTTCTACGTGCTTGTAAGTGTGTACAAAATATAATATTTTGTTAATAGCTAATAATGTATATAAATTAAAAATAATATAAGCACATTTTATGTTATAGACCGTCGTACATGAATGGTCACCCAAACAACGCGTCCAACTATATCCTGTTTCTATGTAGTATTAATTTTATTCTACGAATAATAGAGTATCGGAATAGCAAAAGTTTGGCTGCACAAAAGTGCACCTAAAAACAGAAATCTTTGATGAAAATAGAGTAAATTTATATGAAAAATAGTTTTAGAAGCCAAAATATTGATTTTAGGTTATTAGTTTCTTTAACAAAAAGTTGTATTTTAGTGTTACCTGCAAGTTTGTAGAACATATTAAATTAATCAATTAAGGTTTTTAGCATGGAAATATCGAAAAACTGATTTTTGATCATATTTTCAAAAAACAACAATTTTGCCTGAAATTTGAGGTCTGATGTCTGTGGTATCTTAGAAGAAGTTATTCAAAACATAATATTCTACAACTTTGTCGAAGACATCGACCCTCTAAAACAATTTCTTGAAAAATTTTTTTTTGCTCGGGTACTCTACTTTAGTCCAACAACAAAATATTCTATTTAAAAAGTTGCAGAATAATATTGTAAACATATCATACGAAGAAATGCTGGTTCTAAAATGACATCTAAGGCCTCAAATAGGTTTTGTCCCACCTTTTTTAGATTGGTCCCACTGTGCAGCGATACCACATCCAAGCGAAGAAACGGTGTCACGAAGGCAAGCACTCTTCATCAGCTTGACACATTCATTGCACATCCAAAATAAATTTGGGTTTTCCGCAAGCTTTTTCAAAAACGGCTTATTAAGTTGTTTTCCACATTGCATATGCACTACATTTTTGCAAAAACCCGTACATTCAAGAAAGTCGTCATCCGATTTGACGGTTTTCGCGCAGTGATCGCATACACTTGCCATAATGTGTGCCGATCTGAGAATGCGAACAATGAAATACAGATGGCGCTGCGTTAGGTGGAAAGTTTTGGTGGTTAAGTCACAGAAGTTCACTCAATTATGTTCTTCGCAGTTTTTTTCTTAATATTTATTTATTTATAATTGATATCAACAGATACAGTGTGGTCCTAATGATAATTTCTTAATCTATTTAAAAAGTCAAATTGTAATCTGCTACGTGGAATGTGAAGATCGAACTCGGATGACACTCTGTTGAAGGTGCTGCAACACAAAAGCAAAGAGGAGACACTTTCACATTGCACAATAACAAATTCTCAGTCGATTAAAACGATAAACAACGATAAAAACATCATGAAAAATCGTTGAAAACAATCAATAACATAACAAAATCTTGTCTTCTTGAGAGATAATAGAAATTTCTATGTGTCTTAATGCCAGTAGTGTCTTCTATACTAAGGACTGGCTATTTCATATCCACGAGATGGAAGGCTATATTACAAAACAAGTAGCACTCATTTGCATTGGTTAGGACCAACTGTGCTAAGTAGGTCGCATTTAAGAAACGATAGCCAACTATTCACTAAGTTCCACATATATCACGCTAGGGAAATTACTTAGTTTACTGCGCATCTCCTCCAAAAAATCCCCCGGCTTCGACACACCAATTACCAGCCAGCGCAAATGAAGGTAAATATTTATGCACCTCTGCCTGCACTGTTTGCGCGATTCCCGTTTGGCCAGTTCAGTAGGTACCTACACTGAAGGTAGCAGTAGCACAGTAGGTCCGTTCCTCCTTCAAACGGTCCACGTCGCATACTTTGGAGGCACCTTTCTTATTTGTTTCAGCTAGCTAGCTCTCTCACCAAACCGAGCACCTTAAATTAATTATAATGAGAAGATTCACACAATTGTATTCAATTGAAAGTGTCCATTTTCATAATTTACTGTTGAACCCCGACGTCGTTGGCGGCATCCGTGGTGCAGTTTTGCGCGCCCTAATCACTGCTCTGGAAAAAAGAACCCGTAGATGCAGGTTTATCTATGGTTATCTCTAGCCGTCTAACCGTCTAAGAGAGAGATAGACAAAGAAGAGCCATCAGCGCGCATCACCCATCATTGACGTTAGACGAGCGCACATTTGGTGAGTGGTGGTGGCGTTGAACCGGAGCCGGTCGGTGCTAAAAGATCATAAGTGAAACATGTAATTTATGCTCCGCAGGCTGAATGTACAGTTGCTTCCCAGTGTGCATGCGCGGGCTCATATGGGAAGCGTGGTGCATCTTTCACCGCTGATTAGTGGCACGAAATGAAAGGGCAGTTTTTCGCCAAGTAATTTGAGTCATCCCAACCAACAACACGAAACCGTCGCGTCGGTCGTTCGGTTTGGCGGGGGTGGGGGTTCGCCGCCGCACGGTGGAGGCGGTTTAGCCGTGGAACTTTTGTATCACGCTTAGTCGGAGCAGGTTTAATCGTAGTCCCGGACAATGGACGAGGTGCAATTTAGGGCCATGGTAGAGTGCAATCCTGACGTAGTGGTCAATTTACGTGGGTGGTTGAGGGGGTAGGGTTGTTTGCCGCCAGCATCATCATCATCATCATCGTTGGAGAGTTGATGAATTTATTACTAATTCTTTTAGGCTAATTTTAGTTCATAAAAGGTAATGTTCTCCGAAAGGGGTTTGCCAGTGGATGGACGTGTAGTAGGTAGAGAAATGTTCAGGAATAGCGGAAGACAGATTGAGTTGGGATGAATTGCAACGTGAGTGAGATGTGTAGAACTGGTTGGGTTTCATGTTGTCATAACCAGATTCTAATGCAGCGAAGAACCGTTTTTAACAGCCCTTTTGGTTTATGTTAGTTTGACAAATGGGAACATTGGCAAAACATATTTGTTTATTTATTTTAATAAGCCGAGGCTATAAAAATATGCTTTTTTAATACCTAGACACGGTCTCATAACCCGGGCTGGCCAATAAAATCGGGTACGGGTCTTCAATGTACAAGCATGTAATTCAAAATATTTTTTATTTTATTTTATCACACTTGTATCAATAAATATGCGTTTCAAAACTCGAACGAAACAAAAGTAAACGTCGAAACGTCTTCACACTCGCACTAATGCAAATTAAATAGGCGCGTAAATCGGTGGCACCTGGCTGAAAAGTCGCAAAGTGGATTTTAGAAAAGTTTACCAATATTTTTCGTAATTCATTTCAACCTCGTGCACAGGTAATCGAAAACCAAAACCAAAGCATGCAATAAAAATGAAATTCGATTTTATAGCCTGAGCCAGCGTTGCCAAGCATTTTAAACCGAAATCTGGCACTTTAGATTTAAAATGTCAAAAATGTTTAAATTTAAATTTAAATACGCCAACTTCCATGATGATTTTTTTTATTTAATTGTTAGTAAGTTCGTCAAATTTTATCGAGGTGGTTGTTGAATCCAAGAGACAGTTGTCACCCCTCTGCATCAAAACAGTTATCACCAGACTTCCCATGAACATCGACAACTTTGTACCTGTGTACAAAATTTCGTGCACGCGTTCAACCTCGAATATGCTTCGTCTCGATGTACAGGTTCGCCTCGAACATCGAACCCAAGCAAACGATGTGCAAACTCTAGTTCAAATATCCGTTTACGTACACCGGGTACATACACGAGAACGATTCGCACAAGGCAAAAAAAGTCAACGCTAGTGATGATGAGAGTGAGAAAGAGAAAACTAGTGCCACGAACCTATGTGTACGCACACTGTGTACGTACATGGGGTTCGGTTGTGCAGGCGAACATGTTCACGTGTTTTGGTACGAAATAGCGGGTTCGAGTTCGTACACGAAGTGTGGGTCTAGGGTTGTCGAAAAACAAGAAAAACTTTTAATTTTTTATGTACATTCCAATTCAATAAAATTATACTAAAACTTTGATGTAATTAATCGATAGTTGCATTTAAAGAATAATTCAACAATCAGTTGTGATTATAGCGGCTGTTACGTATATCCGCAAAATAGAGTTAAAAGAATTCAATTATATTCTCAATCTGTTGTACGTTTTATTTAGTTCGGTTACGATTACCTTGTAATTGATGTGTATACACACTCAATTTAGCTTGGTGATCCATCGATTTGGTCGTTGTCCATATACACGGAGATCTCAAACCTAACGCCGTCACTCTCTGCGAAGTATACCCGATTACGTAAAATATACCTTTCTGTATCGGTCTAACCTTTGAACAATATCGGTACAACATTCCAAATATGATGGAACTGGATAGAAGAATTTTTCGTAAGCTCCACCACCACCACCACCTCCTATCCACCAACGGAGAAACAAATAACAAGGGAGATGGACAGAACCGTAGCACCCCAAAACTACAAAAATCGAATAGATCAACCCAAAGAAAAAAAACGGCCTTATTGAGCAATGCCGAAAGATCTTTATCTCAGAGAAAAAACTTCGAAATAAACGAATTACTAAAAGCGATTGCCTTGTACGCAGCGTACTTGAGTTCGATTCCTATCATATAGGGAGTCTGACGAGCTTACGACTTGCCTATTTAGTATCAGTAAAAATTAGAGGCTGTAAGAAGTTGGTTCAACAAAGCGGCAAGTAATTAGATAACTTATGGATTATGATAAGTTGAATTTTCAATTTTTTATTCCTCAGATTTTTGGTCTTTTGAATCAGATCCTGTATTGTATACTACCCGACGTTTCGGCCACCGTTTTTGGCCGTCTATACGTCGTTTAAGGCATTCGAACAAATAGCATTAAGCCAAATTAAATTCGGCCAAACGGCATTCGAGCAAAAGGCCTAATTGTTACTTTTTTGGAGCTAGCGTCAAACCGGCGCTATCTTAGTCTTGTCATTAGGTTAGTGTTGGATTCGGATGAGACGAAGTCGAATCGCAACTTCCATTACTAATCTAATAGTTACTTGCCGAACTACATTCTTAATTTTTTTTGCAGAATCTCTGTTTTTTCGCATCTTTTGCCGAAATCTCAACAGCTGACATCT
The DNA here is from genome assembly GCF_030247195.1 of Topomyia yanbarensis. Classification (NCBI taxonomy): domain Eukaryota; kingdom Metazoa; phylum Arthropoda; class Insecta; order Diptera; family Culicidae; genus Topomyia; species Topomyia yanbarensis. The sequence goes on along the minus strand of NC_080671.1, from coordinate 354,496,247 downwards.
CAGTAAACAAATTTTTTGCTGAGTTCTCAGTTAAAGTGACATTTGATAGCTGAGACTCGGAACATACCTCACTGAAAATCAGCAAACAAATTTTACTTTACTGAGATATCATTTTCTGTATTTGCTGACCACACAGCTGTAGGGAAATTTCCGAGCCGAGTTGAGTGTGTATACTTTCGTTCAAAAACATTCGAGTTAACGGCACTCGGCTTTATGGACTCTAATAATGTGTTATAGGTGAAATGTTATGATCAATTTTGTAAGAGGGACGAGCATAGCGTAGTTAGTAAATTGAGAACCGCTGCCCACCAATCCCAATCAACCTAAAGGACGACTGAACATAGAAGTCCCTAAGTCAACGAGTATATCTTCTGGCCGCGAACTGAATGGCTGGCGGGACTAAATCTTACCTCTGCCGTGTCAAGCGATTCTCTGAATCGTAGATATTTATTTCTTCGCAAATCGTGGGATTAAAATGTTGGTTATGTCCATTTTAGGAGTACACTGTAGGAGTCTATGAGTTAAGGTGTTTGGTATCTTCTATTTGCTATTTAATTGCTGAAGAAATTTGTAATGCTCTAATCGACAATGATTAGAGTAGCACAAATTAATATTCAGCCTACACGTACAGTAACGAAGACTCTATCCCATCTTATGTAGGAAGGAAAAGCTTCCATAACATTGGTTTAAGAATTTCCATAAAAGAAACTTCTATATTTGAAGAACACTTAACCCCGTCTTCGTAGCTTTCAACGAAAATAGCCTGACGAAATGCAAATGTCCATTTATCCAAATTCACAACTATGCATGTCAGTATGATTTTTGCTAAAATTCTTCACATATTCTAATGATTTCAAAAGGGTGTAATCATACTACGGCAGAAATGGGCTTCCACTCATTATCAGTAATGCAAATGCCGCTCACATAATTTAGAGAAGCTCAGATGTTATTTCGAGAGTTACTTAATTGATTAAATCCTTTGGCAGCGTAAACCAGTACATAGTCAATGTAGCAAATTGCTCAACATTTGCGTGATCTGTCAGGTAAATGGTGTTAGACGTATTTTTTTGCTCCGACAGTATTATGCGTGAGTTGTCAAACTGGTTCATATCCAAGGATCGTCGTTAGCTGATCACAAATAGATCATATTTCATCATTTAAACGTTTCACTAGGTATCGTCACATATCGTAATTCCAAATCTACGAACTGTGACTCCTATGAAGAGGGCTTGGTGATTAGGTTTTATGGTCATTTTCCATATTATATTTAGATAAAACAAACTCACTGAAAGTAGCAACATATAAAAACGCTTGTTTGCTACGGGTTATGTGTGATTCTAGTGAAATTCCCTGGTGGAATGCCAAACTAGTCAGACTCAAAGAATTATGTTGCACCATGTTGTCTACAATATTGAAAAGCTTCATCGCAAAAGTAATCAAGTTTATGATTTTTTCTTGTGATTGAAACTGCTTTTGACAATTTGCCTTTCGAATCCATTTTATAAATAGCACGAGGTCATGGAATACTTTTATATATCACGCAATGCATACACGCAATGCTTAGCAAACGCTGATTTGTTGTTGAAAATAGAGGGGCTTGGATTTCCGATATAAGTGAAAAACACTCATTTTTGATTTTTCAAAGTTCCTCCCTTTCATATTGTGACCAAAGTGAAAAAAAGCTCAGATGCCAAGTTTTACATCCTTTGGACAATTTTAGAGCCCAACCCACTTCCCTTGAAGTTTTTGAAATTGACGCTATGGGAAAATATGGAGAAAAAATATATTATTCGGTATAATTTTTAAACTAGCACTCAAAAAAATTACAATTCGCACCCGTTTTTAAGGAAATACCCTTAGTATTTGAATGGAGATATTTGCGCTTCTCGAAAAATGCGGGAAGTGGAGTACTGGGTCATTTTATCCCCAATATCCCCTATTTTAAACATTTTTCTGCTCCGTGCTGCAAATCATACATAATTTGTAGTTTGTCTAATGTGAAAAAATCTCAGAATTCGAGCGAAACCTTTTGCAACCTTTGTCCGAATACGGGAAGTTGGAGTTAGGGCATTCTGTCATTCATTTTAAATTTTACCGTTTTCTCGTGCATATCTCTATTATACTCCAATCAATTTTAATAAAATGTACCTTGTTGAACATGAACAGTTCTTCGGAACAAACTTAAAATTAGATTAGTTTTCCGTAAATACAGAAAAAGGATTTTTTTTGACACTTATTCTACAAACCACATTTTTTCATTAAAAGTCGTAGTACCCCAATTTCTCGTATTTTTCCAGAAATGGAACTTTTCTTATGTGATCCCTAAGCGAATTTTACAGTAGAAGTAGTACATTAAGCAATAATTTATAGTTAAATGATGTTGATACATCCCAGCCAGCCTTTTTGATGGTATATCCAAATTGCAACTGAATAATACATGTTTATATACCAGCAAAAAAGTCGCACCAAATGAGCAAAATCGGCATATTCGTACCAAACTGGAGGTAATATACGTACATAGCTATTGAAATTGACGATTTGTGACAACAATGTACAATAGAGTGACAGAAAAAAATGACCCCCATCGGCCCACCCCTGAGCCGATTCCTAGTCCCACCAGGAGTGTCTGCTCCAAATTTGAGCCAAATCGAACAAGTCTAGCTACCGGACCAACGTGCTTGAAGTTTGTATGGGATTTTTCGACAATTTACATGGAGAAAACCCTCTTGCACACATTTTCGCGGCTAGGTGGCACTGTATACATCAGATTATCACCAAAAGTGAAACTTAAGAAGATAATTTTATTATCTACAACTTTGTTGAAGACTGCAAAGCGATCTGACTCCAATAGGAAAAGTTATTAAACTTTTAACGAAGTGATGTCTGAGTCAGTTTTGCATGGGGCCTAGCAGTGCATGGTAGTGTATCAGTACTAGGTTCTAACAAACTAAACATTTTTATGGAATAATGGTTAGATTTAGCTGAATAGTATGTTCGGAAGAATTGTAGTACATAATACGAGTTATGTTTTGGTTAGAAAATTGTAGTTCCACATCTGACCGCATAGATGGCGCCAGCACTAACTTTTCAACGAAGAGAGATAGAAATTAAGTGTCTTCTACAAAGTTGTAGAACAAGAATATTGCAGTAATTCTTCCAAACATCTCGATATTCTATCTCTCTCCGTTGAAAAGTTAGTGTTGGCGCCATCTATACGGTCACAGATTGAACTAAAATTTTCTAACCAAAACATAACTCGTATTATGTACTACAATTCTTCCGAACATACTATTCAGCTAAATCTAACCATTATTCCATAAAAATGTTTAGTTTGTTAGAACCTAGTACTGATACACTACCATGCACTGCTAGGCCCCATGCAAAACTGACTCAGACATCACTTCGTTAAAAGTTTAATAACTTTTCCTATTGGAGTCAGATCGCTTTGCAGTCTTCAACAAAGTTGTAGATAATAAAATTATCTTCTTAAGTTTCACTTTTGGTGATAATCTGATGTATACAGTGCCACCTAGCGGCGAAAATGTGTGCAAGAGGGTTTTCTCCATGTAAATTGTCGAAAAATCCCATACAAACTTCAAGCACGTTGGTCCGGTAGCTAGACTTGTCCGATTTGCTTCAAATTTGGAGCAAGCACTCGTGGTGGGACTAGGAATCGACTCAGGGGTGGGCCGATTGAGTTTTCAAAAATTCATTATTTTTCTGGGCAGTTTAATGTACAAGTTACGCGCGATAATTTCTAGTATGAAAGCAATTCTAGAGAATGTATTTAGCATTGGATTTACGAGACAATCTCAGATATTATTCGCGATATCCATAACAAGTATACGATTCTGGAACACGATATACGATTAACTCTGATTCGTCGGTAAAGAAGAGCAAATTATAAAAACAATAATTGGCACTTCAATAATCGCCAGCATAACAAAGTTCGTAAAAAAGCGAGGTTTGGGGAGAAAAAACGGATACTGGATGTGAGCCGATGCCAACCAACCATAGAGGACCTTGATATTAATATGGGATTTGAATATGCGACGTTCGGATTGCAGCACAGGACTTACTGCATAGAACTATTTTAATTATTATAAGGATGGCAATATTTCGGAATCATATATTATCTTCAAGTTGAGAAACACTATTCCGATAAACATTCGCCCTATAAGCAGCAATCTCATTTCAATGATATGAGATAAGTCGTAAGCTATTTCGCGCAATCGGTTTTCTTATATGTTGGAATAAAGTAAGTCGAATCTAACTTTTTGGAGTCAGTGTAATGTATATCGAAATCGTCCATATGTTTATGTTGCTTACTGACTATTCCTACACATAGGAACGACCACAGTAACTTTATTTAGTTGTTAGTTCGAGTTTTATCGAAGTAAAATACGATAAAATGTGAGCAAAAATACTATTTTTAATAATTTAAATATTTGTAGCTATAGCTATATGTCAGTGCTCTACGACTAAATCGGATCTAATACGATTTAATTAGTACATCAATGTGATTGTGAATCAAACGTCGTATTTTGATCATGTTTCTAGTAATATGCGATTACAAATTAATTTCCGCTGATTAAAATTTGCTGCCATAATGATCTTTTCTTATCTTTTTTTGAGTCTTTTTCTACATTGCTATGCGATTGATGGTTTGCTGGGATGCAATTTAATGCTAAAAATGTGGAATCGAGACTAAATGTCAACAAATCTGATATTTCTGAATTTTACCAGCAACGAACCTATTTTTATTTAATTTCTAAGCATTTTCCACGTTCAACAAGGTACGTTTTATTAAAATTGATTGAAGAATAATAGAGATATATGTACGAGAACATTGTCTAATTTAATACGAATGACAAAAGGCTCTATAACCCCAACTTCCCGTATTCGGGCAGAGATCGCAAAAGTCACGTTCGTTTTCTGAGATTTTTTACATCAAAAACACTGCAAAATATGTATGATTTTCAGCACGGAGCAGAAAAATTATTTAAAATAAATTTTGGGAACAAAATGACCCAGTACCCCACATTCCCGTATGTTTAGAGAAACGCAAATATCTCCATTCAAATACTAAGGTTATTTCCTGTACAAAGAGGTATGAATTGTATTTTCTGAGCGCTAGTTCAAAAGTTAGCATTTAATATTTTTTTCCTCCATATTTTCCCATAGTAGCAATTTCAATGACTTGAAGGGAAGTGGGCTGGGGTCTAAGATTGTCCAAATGATGTGAAATGTGGCATCTGAGCTTACGTTGACATTTGTCGCAATATGAAACCGCAGGGGAGATCTTGAGATTAAAAAAAAAATTTCGCTGTGCTCTATCCGACATATGATTTCGCCGAGAATAAAATTAGTAATCGCATGTAGAACTCAAATCTGAAAATTCGGAATTTCAGAAATTAGCTACACTTTACGGATACCCGGTCATTCCAGTATACCTGAAATCGAATTAGTAGACGAATTGGCTAGAAACGACACTGCGTCTGACTTCGTTGGTTCAGAACCAGTTTTACCACTGTCAATAAAGTACAAGATATTGTACTGCATTCGAACATGCTAACCATTGTCGTAACTTGCAAACTTGCGTTTAAACCAAAACTTTTGCACTGGATGTGAGTCCGAAAATATCGAGGATTTTTTGAACGTTTTCAAGCACAATTGCTGCAAGGGAATCGACTGAACAATGCAAACTCGATTATCACATGGCTACTATTCAGCGTGCTGAGTATTATTTGTGTGATCTTTGTGAATTGGATTACGGAAATTCATATCATTTGATATGTAACTGCCCAGCAGTAATACGTATCCGGATTTTTGGTTCTGCCTACAAAGATGAACCTATGTACAGGAAGCTAAAACATAGAGATTCCTAACCCAGAGTGATAAGGAGCTATAGGTTCTATCAGTAGAGTTCAATATTCTTTTCGGGATGAAGAATCCAGACTGTTTAATGTTTTGTGGTGTGATTGTATTGTCATCCTCTATTTATTAATCCTTATAATAGCTTTGAATTTTGTAAAAAATTATATTTTCTACTTTCCTACCTTTTCCTTTCTCCTCCCTTTCCATCAGGAAAGTGATTAGACGACATGGTAAGGTATACATATATACGAATAACATGGGAGCGTAGCTATATAAATAGTGGATGTCAGTGCTCTACGACTAAATCGGATCTAATACGATTTAATTAGTACATCAATGTGATTGTGAATCAAACGTCGTATTTTGATCATGTTTCTAGTAATATGCGATTACAAATTAATTTCCGCTGATTAAAATTTACTTTGATTCCTGATTGCTGAAGATTAAAATCTCTACCATCAAAACAACACAAAATATATTCAATCTTTGCAAGGCGACCTTACTAATCAAAGCTGGGTGATGTTTGCCAATAAATATGTTGTTCTGTAATAAAGCGTGAAAAATCAGTTACAGGTATCGATAAGGAACTCACGATATATTATCATGCTCGTTTTGCTGTGATTTCATTTGCGTTATGTAAAAAGTTCAAGAAATTTATTGCCCGTAGCGTGCGGTTGGGCGGAGTGCTGAAATCATGATCTGCTTCACAAAATAAATGAGGATAAATTATTAAATAAATCAGAATAAGTGTATCATTTCTAGGTACACACTGATTTATTGTTGAACTGAAAAACTACAAGGGACAGCCCTATGGGGTTGTACGAATTGCAGACGTAGGACTCCAATACGTGAAATATTTAATTTCTTATCACATTTGGATTAATAATTAATCAAACATTTCTGCCTAGAGTTCACTTCATGAATCAGGTCATTTTATTTACAATGAGCGATCGAATCCGATCAAAGAAAGCAGACAGAAAACTGCGATGGAAAACCAAACTAATATCTGGAAGTGCTTTAAAATTTTAAAAAGTTTTCTATTGTGTGCGGTAAACAACCAGACCGATGCTTAAAAGTCATGTTTTAGACAATACAGTCACAGTTCTTGTATAGGACAAGCTTTATAGTTTTATTTTGCTGTTATTGTAATTTTCCTAAAGTACCCATAAATGTAGCAAATGTAGTGGTCTTAATCATATATCGAAGCAAAACATATACAAGAATAGAAAATAGTTTTATGGATGGACTTAGATGCATTTTTTTGCAGCGATTTTTTGAGTAACAGTGCATCCATTCATAAATAGGCTTTGTAGTACCTATGTATTGGTAGAATCAAAGTGGGATAGGCTGAGTGGAAATGAATCTCGTGGAATCAATAAATTGATGAAACGTAAATAATAAACCTTCGTTGCACTTTCTTCTATCCTTTTGCGTGAATTTGTTGCTAAGAAAGTTTTCGTCTCCTTAGCCTGTCATGGAGACGACAACGCAAAGAAAAACCGAAAGCTATCATACACGCAACACTTGAATATACCTACACATTCGCCTCAAACAATAAACTCAAGCGAACGGTGTACCGTGCTTGAATCAAAAAGCTGTGCCAGTACATCGTGTCCGTACACGAATGGAAGATACGCACCAAGCAAAATGAGTCAACGCTGGTGATGATGGGTGGTGCGAAAGAGACAACTAGTACCACGACGCTAGCCTCTGCTACACTGGTTGCGGGAGCATGCAACGCAGTGCTCTGCTCTGCCTGCTGTCCAAGAGGCATCTGAGCTTGCCCGACCAAATCTGCTCTTTAAATAGTCGATGATGACGTCATTCATAGAAGCGTTGCGCGTTAGGTACATGAATCTGTCGTGCCAGACTAGGGAAGCGCAGCCTTCTGTGTGCAAATGCGTGGTATTTTAACTATGTTGAACATTATTTAAAATTTTAATGCCATGATACCAAAAATCTTTTGGTTTATCTACTGGAATCTATTCTTAGAAGTATTTCTGAGCGATATGAGCAAAAAAATTGAAAATTTACCGTAAGATGGCTGAATTATAAGCGTTTAAAATTGGACCACTTTTCGTTACATACCATTTTTGTTGAATTTGTAAAGTGTACCCCCATATCGAAAACAAAGACGTAGTCCTACGTCAAAAGAACGCCAATGTAAACACCAGAAAGTCGCAGGACTCCCTCAAACGTGCTAGAAGATCACGCTACGGCCCTATCAGTTCCTATTTAGATTTATTCACAATAAATGGTGTTGTTTTAAATGTAAAGTACACGAAAGAGTAAATAACGAACATATTTGAGATGCACGAGACGAAAACTTCAACTGTAAACAGTTCCAATTACAAAAAGAGCGACGGTTGTACTTGTGTTTTTATGAACAAGTTGTGTAGATATGTGGTCATTGTCGGTAAAGAAGGGCAGCTTTAAAGCTGGATCAAAGATCGTGGAGCTAGCTTGAACTATTATCATGGAGAATACGATCGTATGTCGTACAGTGAGGATCCAAGTCTGCTCGGTGCCGGGAGGAGCTTCGCAATGGCACGCCTAGGGCCAACCAGTCCCGTGACGAAGATTCTTCGAGATGTTATATTCGAAAACCTCTCAAGATAAAAATTTAATCTCATCTTTGAGTATTGTATCAACTGGAACTGGAATTTCTGTGAATCTTAAACTGCCTGACGTTTCGACCGTGTTTGGTGGCCTTTTTCAAGTGATGCTCAGCTGCCTTTAATTTTGAAAGATGAGTATCTCACTCTTCATGTGCCAAGAGAGCATACTTATTTGAGGTGATGAGTGGCGGAGCTTTTTGTAGCATTTCTGCAGAAAACATTGCTTAAAGCGTATTTTAATGGATTACTACAGATTCCTCGGGTGCTGCTCGTACTCGGGAATAGTAATATATCGTATGGACAATAGGACAACAATCACAATGTGTATTCTTCTCTGGTTGGTTGGATCTCTGCGCAATTATCACACTGAGCTTGATTGCCTAAATAGCACATTTTCTTGTGTTTAGTGCAAAGTGGCAAAACATGACGCGCAGTTTTAACAGTCGAACGAGTAAACGATCCTTCACGAAGAAGATGTTATTAAGCACAAAACAGTCCCGCCAAAGCTATCTAGTTTGCAGGGACGCACAATTATGTCCGATCTGGTGCTATTGCCATTCAAAATCTTCACTCAATGAAACAAAGGGTGTTCAGTAGATCCAAGCATGACAAACTAAAATCGTTTACCACACCATCGATTTCAATGTTGTTGACTGACACATAAACGCGATATTCCATCTTAAAAAGCTTGTCGCCACTAACGTCATTTGTTTGCTCAAGACAGAATATCACAATGGGGGGCGGTTTAGCGTAGTTGGAAAATCTATTGTCTTATACGCAATTCACCAGGGTTCCACTACCAACCTCGCACATGTTTGTTTTTTTTTCGATTTATCTAACCAGAAAAAAAGATACGTGCAACCCTAAAGTTAAAACCTCTATAGAAGCGATAAAAATCACCATTTTGAGCGTATTTGGCGAACTTTCCAGATATCTGTCACGGCTGAATATTTTTAAGTCTTTTCTTTCGAAATCTTTCAAAGAATTAGCTAATCCTTTGATACGAAAGTAGACTATACTGTTCGTGCTCCATATTGATGGCTTTGTCCGAAATAGGCTGAGAAACTTCGGTTCTCCGTGTCGCTTTCGAAAGATTTTCAGAAAATCAGTTTCAGCATTTTTTGTATAAAAGTCATGTTGTGTTAATTCTGCTTAATTTTACATCGGTGTTTTTCACTTTTTATGCACATTGAGGAAATAATAAGCAAAAGTTTTAATCGAAACTGTCTTGTCTAGTCAGCAAAATTTCGTATGTGATTACCAATAAAGGAGCAGGCTGTATTATAAAAATACTCTAATTGGTCCTCCTAATTGACGAATGAACACTGTGTTATCACAGTGAAATACCTGCTCATTCAGTTTGGGTAAGTGGATTCTTGTACAGGTCTTGTTGTATTAAGGGGAGGTTTGCATCCAAATTGTCAAAAATTTGTTTTTGACGGCGCCGGTGGTTGAGTGGTAAGCGTGACCGCCACTCATTCCAGTTGGCCTGGGTTCAATTCCAGCCGAGGTCGTTAAGATTTTTCTGAGGTGAACAAATCTGTGGTCACGTCTTCCTTCGGAAGGGAAGTAAAGCAGTTGGTCCCCGGCCTACGAAATTGGTGGATCGATATCTAGTCCAGGTAGTGGAATCACCTCTCTGGCGTCGGTAAAGAAGAAGTATATCCAATTTCTATACTCTACTAACAAAAATATCCTCCGTCCGTGATACTTGTGGAGTGCGCAGTAGTATATACGGCCTCTAGCAAAAGCAAGTATCGGACTAACCATTCCTTCCCTTTCCTTCCGCGATCTACGTTCGGGCCTGGCCGGCGCCGGTATTGATCAGAAACACTTTAGGATTACCAGGAGTTGCACATTGAAAGATGTTTCGCTAATCCCAAGCATAATTATCTACTGATTCCCTGTGCAACTTCAGCTAGTTCCGATCGATAACGGAGTAGCAGCCAGGGGTGGTCGCACAAGCTCAAGCTCAAATTGTCAAATTTTTTTTTGTTCATATTTTGAAAGGTATAAGTGTCCACTATGTTGAATTAAACAGGTTTTTCGATTGGCGCAATAGTTTTTAACGGATTGATGTTTTTTGAAGGAATTCCCTCAAGGTGTTATGTCTGTTAGTCTGTGGTATCCCTTTCTAAAAATTGTTTACCATAATTAGCCTCTCAGAATAAAATGATTTTCAATTGGATGGAAACCATAATTTTCCAATTAGAAACCTGTTCTTGAGCACTATCAGTAAGCATATTAATTCTTGACACACTGAAACTATGTACAAGGTGTTTGGTTCATGGTTAAGAACCTCTCGAGGGCTGATAGACTGTCATATTTGGAGAAAAAAATCGTTCTACACATACCATCAAATCTCAATCATTACAAAGTTATTGAACTTTTTGTGTTAAAAACTTATTTGTCTTTAGATACCTCTAACTCAAAAAGTATACTTTGTATTTCAAATATTTTAGGTCCACTGGGAAGGTGTTCAGCTAATGAGTTTAAGTAGCCTTTTCAAAGTAATTTATTGAAAATTAAACAATTTTAATCGATTTTTCGTTCATTTATTGAAAATCCTAATAGTTAACCTCATCATTTTAATAATTCAGATTGTTAGTCTTAAAGAGCTGCATAATTCGTTCTTTGACATGATACGCTTACCTTTTCTTATTTTCATGAGTTTGGGTTATTCAAATTGGATATTTTTATCTGATTTTCACTAATACCAGCTCTAATTGAAAAAGTATGGCACTTATTGTACTTTTTTTCTTATAATTCGAAAGCCAGGAAAATTTTACAGAGAAAAATGTATTAATACCTTTCAGTTAAGTTAATTTAGTATTCTTTTAGAAGTAAATCAGTTTAATGTTAGTGCTATTATTAGCATTTTCGTTAATTTTCTTAAAATAGTAAATAATAAACATCACCATGATTATCATGGAAATAATGCATCTCAGCAAGTTCTACAGTTCTTTTTTTGACTCCATTCAATTATCTCTTTTGGTTTCGACGCAAAATTGGTTTTATCACATCGTTTCATATGCAAAAATAACGGTTTCGAACCCACTACATTTGTGGCAAGGTCATGCTGTGTTAACTATTAAATAGCAGCAAAATGAAAAGAGATATAGTCAAAGTGTCAAAAAAAAGTTATAGAGAACATTATGGGGCATCAAATGAACAGTAGCAACGATAAATTCTGTTGAATAATAATTAGAATAATTAAAAAACTCTCCAAATACACAAATTTTGAGTTATTTCGCTAGTAAAAAATCATTTAGTACACTTAACTAATAGAAATTTGTACATAAACTGATAGGACATTTTCTCAGCTTTCCAATGAAATCTTGTAAATAACGATATAAAGCATATGTTTTAGATTAGAGTCTTTTAAGCACTTGCAAGTCGGTTACAGGAAAAGTATAGTAATGAAATTGCAAAGAAATGAGAAGAGATAGGAATATGAAGTACAAGAACAAATTATGAATCGTCCTAAAACCCAACTTTTGGATAATGGATATTGCTAAAATCATACTTCATTATTTCGAAAAAATTAGAATAAACCTCTTCACAAACACTAGCTTTTAGCTACTTTACAGCTAAAAGGTAATTAAAACTAATTAACTAAAAGATATGAGAACACCATTCAATAGGAAATTTTCTCGCCTTTCGAATGGAACTAAAACATTTAAAATACAAAGTATACTTTTAAAGTTAGAGGTATTTTAAGACAAATTAGTTTTTTACACAAAAAGTTCAATAACTCTGTAACGGTTGAGATTTGATGGTAAGTGTAGAACAATTTTTTTCTCCAAATATGACAGTCTATCACCCACCGAGAGATTCTTAACCATGAACCAAACACCCTGTATAAAGACAAAACTCCGACGACAATGTAAGGATAACAAGTTTAAATTTATCCCTCATAATCCAGCTCCAACAACAGTCTAATGTACTTCTGGGAGTGAATTCCCTCCTGGTTGAAAACCACTGGATTAGCGCATCAAAAAAGTTTCTACAGGCCATTGTCCGAAAGGGGCGTCATGGCCACCATGAGATGCTTTCGGTTTGAGACGCACGTCTCAGGTAGAAACCTTTTCACGGCATTATGCACGTTCCCAGAAGGCTTCGCGTTGCATTGTATATTCGTACAGGTCTAGAGAACGTATTTCACGTCTCGAACTAATCGTGAGTTATCAAACATCCACATTTTAGTCCGCCATATTGGAATCGCGATTTTTATTCTTTTGATTTTGATACATATAACGTGGCGAGTGACCTAAAAAGGTTAAAGCCACAAATAAACAAAAAAATTATACATATAAACTCAAAGCGGCCATTTTGAATTTCGAAAAACTGACTTCACAATCGTAATCAGCGTGTCCAAAATTATTCGCACCTTTACGTAAAATTTGATGTTTTTCACCCGTTATTAGGTTATTCCTCCAATAAATTAGCTTACTGTAGAGTATTATTATTAGTTTTGTGTTGAAGATTGATTCATTAGACTGAACGTCTAGAGCTGATCATTGTAACTGTTGATATTCAAATGAAAGGTAATAGTCACATTTACTAGCCCTACTTGTTTCTGTAAGCAAATCTTGCCTTAATCAAAAGTTAAAGCTGAGACGAAGTCGAAACACAGAATCCGACATTATTTAACACTATTTTGTTTTATACAGACTTCTCAGGCTTAAAATTATTAAAATTTTCTACCATAAGTGCAAACTGCTTGCGAGATTCAGGGATTTGTGGCCGTTGCACAACAGGTGGTGTGAGGAAAACGATGCCTACTGTCCCACACGGTAGGTATTGTAGATATTATACAAATTTATAGAGTATCGCGTACCACGTAAGGGACCATTCATAAATTACGTAACGTTTTTAGGGGGGAGGGGGTTCGACAAGTTGTTACATATTCTGACATAGGGGGGAAGGGGAGTAAGCTAGATCGTTACGTAACATGTTTTCACCGAAGAAAAAGAAATTTCAAGGAATTTGTTACGTAATAGGGGAGGGGGGATAAAGAAATTTGTGACAATTTGTTACATGGGGGAGGGGGGAGTCAATTTTGGGCAATTTTTGCGTTTCGTAATTTATGAATGGTTCCTAATAATCAAAGCTATTACGCTACATAACAATTATAATATGGCAATTGATACGATTGCAAAATTCGAATTCATAAGTAAAAATCCACGTACGTACTAAACGCGGTAGAACTGATACCTGATTATTGCTAAATGACTTACAGTCAGAAAAAGAAGATGAATCTTTTAAAATGCTTTTCGCGGAATGCGCAAAAAATGGCAAACCAATTGCCTCACAAAACATCACCAATACACGACATAAAAACTTCCTACAGTACCCCCTACAAGTAGCCAACCATACAACTGTCTGAACGGTTTCCTTCTTGGGCTACTCCCCAGAAGCTGTAACGCGAGACAGAGGAAAAATAAAAACAAATTAATTATCGTTTAAACATAATTACTGCAACTGCTCTGCACAACCGTATAGAACAATCGGATTTGCGGGGAGATGTGAACTACCTACCCATCCAACGGCAGGGAGGAACACGGGCAAGAGCCTGTCAACTTGGCGATCTTGACACAACATTTAGATTAGCGCGTTGCAGCGGAAACCGGGGCCAACCCCTTTTTGGGCGAACCTGGTGAACCGACGATCGAAGCAACCGGGCGGGAAAACAGTTAATCAAAATTCCACCAGTAACTAGATTTTCTTGTAAGTTTTTAATTCGATTGCGAGAAATTTGTCCATTCGTGTATGGCTTTCGGACTGTCTCTGTGCGAGCGGAGGATTGTCACCAGCATGGTACATAAACACCGACACCACCCGCACACGCAACTTCGATGCTTTTTACCGGGTCACCTGGTTGTGCGCACGGTCGCAGTTTGCAGTCGCAGTGTGCCAAAATTGGTAGCCAGGGAATGCGAATCAATTCAATTAATTCCGCAGACAAACTTTTATAATTAGCTCTGACCGAAAACGGTTGCACCATCGGCCAGAGACCGCTTCGGTTTCGCTCAATGCTGCCCGCTTCCTTGGGGACACCGGAGACCGAAGGGGTTGTGGGAATCCCATTCATATTTGTCGCATCTTCAGCAGGGTTTCTCGCTAATGGGTTATTTTCCAGCTGGCCAGCAGTCCATCCAGCGGGTCGTATGCAGTGTTCCGGATCGGTTGTCTGCGCTGCAGAACCAAACTTCACTTTCGCGCTAAAATGTATTTCGTAGTCAAGTTTCCCAGTCGCTGCCCACGGTCCGATTTTTTTTTCTTCAACCGAACGCTCAAGCTTAGGCCTTTGTCATCTTTCACCTTTTCGACTTACCCATTTGCCTATCCCACATATACATATTTTTCCTGCTTTCAATAGTTCATTGAATTTGGCCGCTGCCTTGCAACCCGTTACACCCCTTTCACGGATGGGCTGGGAGTGCGGAAAGCAAAGCCTAATGTCCAAATCCCAGAAAACGGTCCAATTCTTCTACTTGTACCTACTCCTTTTTGTCCGATGCTCTACCGCTTCGGTCTTTGCAGCCTCAGACGGCTTGGCTCATTGAAAGCGATCGACCGTGAGAAATTATATGCAAGCAAAAGCCGACGACGACGACGACGACGACAGCGACAAACCGACTGAGTCACACCACAGTTCGAGCAGAAAAAAAAATCAACTTACCAAGCAGAAGGAAGAACTCTTGGATTGCTGGTCATGTCGTTTAAATAATAGTAACAAGGCCTCCCTCCACCTTTGAGCTCAGCGAAGAACAGCTTCCTTTTAGTGGTAGAGACCCGAACGGAGTACACCGGAGACGGGCGGGGGCCTCACGATAAATAATATTTACTATTATAAAAGTTGATTTATTGTGGCAGAGCTCGTATTGAAAGAACTTCGGCTTGAAGGATCTGGCCATACGTCCGGCCCCCGGGGGGAAGAGGGTGGCACGAGAGAAGAGTTAATATTAAGTGACAAATTTTTATGCCTCCTCTCTTTTGTGTTGACCGGGAAGTTTTGCACACTTTGTTGGCGGGTTTTTTTTTCGTGGCTGGTCACGGTTAAGTGATCACAGGCGCTGAGGTGGTAACTGTCATCGTGGGTGGATCCATTATGGAATACTGAGTCCATCAAGTGGTGGGTTGCAACGACAGATGTTATAGTGTCGAGGGTGGTCTGCAGAATACCGGTCAACCAATAAGAAATCTATTTGTAATGCAAAATTAGGTGATTATGATGTAGCGTTAGTCTCTGTCGGGTAAGCTGTTCAACTACATTATCTATAATAAGTATTTATTGTATCACCAATCAAAAAATGAAAAAATAGAAGGTGACATAGAGAGTGTACTGTGTACTCATTCAACTAAACCTCTTGGAAAATAATGTACATATTTTACATAAGAAGTTCAAAACTGCCCCATAGATACATTGGAGACCTTTAGACACAAAAAACATTGCATCTCTGACCAGAATCGGACTAATCACAATTAAGATCAGCTGAGAAATGGTAATACCTCCGTGTTCACCCTTGAAACTAATTTTGCAAGTATTAAACTTCCTCCACGTTGAATTGCAAGTTCGCAAACTACGCTGTTCACCATTCATCTGCGTGGGAGCTTCACTACTCCCGTTCCATGTACAAACTACCGAGTCCAGTACCCTAGATTCACAAGAGAAAAAAAAAGTGTAATAAGCAGGTCGAGCGTAAAAGTTTACACGCTTGATCCCAGCTCCAGTTGGCTTACTGGGATTCATTGATAAATAGAATCATCCCGCGTTTTACTTGTACGTCCCACACGTGCTCACGAATGCAACCGGCCGGAGCGGAGCGGTAAATCGTTCCAGCTGATGTCAGGTATGGGCTAGTGGTTAATAGAAGTTTAGTGCGAAGTCGGAACGTGAAGCGGTATCAGATCAGAACAGACTTGCGTCACGCTTAAGCGCATGATGGTTTTTCCCACGCTAGGTAGAGAATTTCAATTTATTTGGATTTGAAGTTTCTGCAGGTTCCCGAAAAAAAAAGTTTCATCAGGCCAGATGTCTTCAGCCAATTCAAGTTTGTTTACACCAAAAAATTCGCCCGGAAACTAATGATCTGGCAAGGAATTTGCAGTGGCGGACTTAAAACTAAATTTTTCCACCGCCAACGTAATGTAGAACTCAAAGCTGTATAATCAAGAGTGCCTGGAGAAATGTATGCTACCTCTCATTAAGGCTCACAAAGCTTTAGTGAAGTTCTGGGCAGATTTGGCAAGCTGCCACTACTGCCGGAAGGGGTGTGGGTTTTGTCCATAACGATATCAATCCACCCAACTGCCTGCCATTCCCCTCAATCGAAAAGTATTGGGCAATTGTCAAGCAGAAGGTAACCTTCTTTAGGTGTTGGGGTCAATATGACCCAAAATGAACTTATAAAATGCGATAACTTTTTAAGTTTTGCACCTAGAATTTTGGAATTTCTCGTTTTTTTTTTCTCTTTCATGAAGAGCAACGATTTTCAATCGAGTTTAAACTTTTCGGACATTCCTAAAGGGCAGTACATAAAAGGTAAGAATAAGGTGTTAACGGATCATACTGACCCCGATTTCGAACTCAATTTTAAAACACATTTTCGGTCAAATCTATATGAACTTGTACCAAAATGACCCTATTCGGCACCGATTCCCACTGGTCAACCTGGTCAAAAACGGTAATATTTACCAGAAACTGAAAATTGAAACTCTAACACTCAATTTGGGTACAGGTTCATATAGATTTGACTGAAATCGTGTCTTAAAACTGAGTTCGAAATTTGGGTCAATATGACCCGCTAACACCTTACTCGTTACAATAAGTTAACACCTAAAGAAGGTTAATTACTTCTTGAAAATGATTTGTTTTTCGTGGTTGTTGTTCACGAAATCAAAACATAACTATTTCACGAATATCGGAATATTATGCATTAATGCTTGCAATCATCATGATTCCCAATACATTAGTCACGATTCGATATCTGTGATCATGAAACAGTTCACAAAATCATAAACTATTATTCATGTATATGTGAATTGATTCATGATTTATAGCAAATTAGTCACGACTCATCATTCGTGCTCATGAAATAGTTCACAAAATCGTAAAATATTAATTATATTGTGAATCGGTTCACAAAACCGTAAAGTAATGGTCATGTACTCGTAAACTAGTTCATGATTTCTAGAGAAAATTTTCAATAGGACGTAAGTAACAATGAGAGATTCTCTTTGGAGTCTTTCTCTTCTGTTCATTACTCGGCCATTTCAACATTTACTACTCTACTCTTTGCATAATAATCTAGTAAAAACAGTTGGCTTTCGATATGGAAAATTAGTGCAAAGTGTTGTAATGACGTCGTAATAAACGAAAGAGAAAGTAAACAAAGAGAGGCTCTCAATGTTACTTACGTTCTATTGAAAATTTTCTCTAGATTTCTAGTAATACTATTATTTGCTAGTGAAATATCTCACAAAAGTAGGTCAGTTTTCTTTGGCGAGTTCGTGCGATGGTATTTTTGCACTGATGTTGACAAACAAGCACTCGTTGGAAAGGTTACACATCTGGCAACATTTTGGCAATAACGTTTTAATGCCTGGCTAAATATTTTTCAAGCTAAATCCAATAAGGCGAAGGTACTTTTTTCGATGTTTTTAAAATTTTGGAGTGCGGTAGGCTCAATTAAACAATGTACACTAGGGCATTGAAAAAAATTTTTTTTTTGATTCTCAAAGGCCCCTTCCCTTTCATATTGTGACAAATGTCAAAATCAGCTTAGATGACAAATTTCACATCATTTGGACAATTTTAGACTCCCGCCCACTTCGCTTGAAATTTTTGAAATTGGTAATATGGGAAAATATGGAGGAAAAATATATTAAATGCTATAACTTTTGAAGTAGCAATCAGAAAATTACAATTTATACCTCTTTTTAAAGTAAATAACCTTAGTATTTGAAAGAAGACATTCCTGTTTATAGATAAATAGGGGAAAGTGGGGTACTGGGTCATTTTGGCCCCAAAATCCCCTATTTTTAATAATTTTTCTGTTCCGTGATGCAAATCATACATATTTTGGAGTTTTTCTAATGTGAAAAAATCTCAGAAATCGAACGGAATCTTTTTGATCTTTGCCCGAATACGGGAAGTTGGGGTTATAGGGCCTTTTATCATTAATATTAAATTTTATTATTTTTTTATTTATTTTATATATATATATATATATATATATATATATATATATATATATATATATATATATATATATATATATATATATATATATATATATATATATATATATATATATATATATATATATATATATATATATATATATATATATATATATATATATATATATATATATATATATATATATATATATATATATATATATATATATATATATATATATATATATATATATATATATATATATATATATATATAATTCTTCAAGCAATTCTCATAAGCGTGAAAAATCCTTAGGAACACAAAAAAAATAGATTCGCTATCGGTAAAATTCAGAAACATGAAATTATCTGATATATAATCTCGATTTCACATTTTTACATTTCTTATAAAAGAAATGTATAGGATTCGCTCAAACTTTGAAAACTTTTTCCGAGGCCCGGAGGGCCGAGATTCATATACCAATCGACTCAGCTCGACAAATTGAGACAATGTCTGTATGTGTGTGTGTGTGTGTATGTGTGTATGTATGTATGTACAAAATGTCATGTAATTATCTCAGTAATGGCTGAACCGATCTTAATGAAACTAGTTTCAAATGAAAGGCCTAACGTTGCCATTTGACACTATTATTTTTGTTTTTCGATATGTTGTTTACTTTCTGAGATATAGGTCATTTTGTCAAAACATTGCAGGTTTTTAGTAAATAACTTTCAAACAAAGCAACGTTGTCCAACAACACATTTAATTGCACATAATTAGAAACCTTGTAAAAATACCTTTCTATCAAGCTATATATTGTCAAAATCCGCTCACGAGCGACGGAGATATTAAACATTTTGTATTCGTATTCCTCGCTCACCAATTTTCACTAATTAAAAAGGAGACCGTTTCATATAGAGTATTGGTTTACTGGTGTTTTAGGGGCAAAACTAAATCGATTTTGAACATCAGGGTATGAAAACACATCTACGTGATTCAAGGAATTCGATTTTGAAAACATTTTGTGAATTACCTATATAATAATTGAACTATTTCTCAAAAATCAATATGTAAGTTCACTACAAAAACAAAATAATGCGTTCATAGTGATTTTTTGTTCTAGAGTTCATGTATTTATCCCTTGGATTAGGCGTTGCGTTCAATCGTGAAGTAAATATTGGATGGTATATAATTATACAGTTCATCAAGTAATTCACCTAGTAATGAGATAAGACTTCCCATACAATTATACTCGTGGCATCACCGAAAGAAACTGTATTTTTGAATCCCAACACTCTAGCAAAAATTTAGCTCTTTGCAAAATTTGGATTATATTGGTTATGGCGCAAAAATTACTATTTACATTATTTATAATAAGGATGTAAGGAATCAATATATCGCATAATATACCTATAAAAATAAGGTCTGGCATGGCCTCACATGCTCTCTCCATATCTATCTCACTCTCTCTTTCACTCTCTCTCTCTCTTTCTTCATGTTGGTAACAACTGTCACGACTCACATCTATCTTGCTATTTCTCTATCCATTTCTAAGTTGTGTGATAAGATTCTCTGCTAATCTTTATTAATATTCAAGCTAATTTCATGTGTGCGATGTAATTGTGAAGGTTTGAGAAAACAAAACTATTTTTTGTCTGTTACCCTATTATTTTCTTTGCATTTTAGTGTACAAGAGACTCACGGAAACAAGTTTAATAATACATCCTACATGTCAAATAAAATATTTGTAGTCCGAGAAAATTTGCAAAATATTTGCCTTATGGGAAAACTATGACTATTTTCAAGGTAGAATTGGTATTTCGAAACGTTGCACTATGGGTAGACAGGTGACCATCGAAAACTACATCAACTCAAATTTATTTCTGTTTCATTCAAAGCTTGTATAAACACTATAATAAAGGAAATTCATAGCTATCTCAGAAAAATATGTGGAATAACTGGGAGGTGGGACATTCCACGTGCGATATTTCAACTCTTCGTATCTCTATTGAATGTTGAATAAAACATATGCTCAAATATGTCATGTGAAAACTGAGAATACCTTTTTGTGATGATATTATTGAAAATGCACATACTTTATATTGGTATGAGCTTTCATGAAAAATAACGGATCAAAGCCCAAAAATATCCACAAATTAGATCCGGGAAAAGAAGTCTCCTAAAGTCCCCACTCTCAATGGGGGATGCAAGTACAAGGTGTCTTCTAACTTATCCTCGTCCATATCTGCTCTATACTGAGTACACTTCAATTGAAGTTTCAATGGAAGTCACAATTAGTAGTGAGGCATTGGATAATTCAGCACACGTTTCGTTCGAGTTTTCTATATTGTACAAGTAAATTAGCGAGGATTGCAATCAGAGTTTATGCATTGGACAGATAGTTGATCTGACTACATTTTTGCCATCCTGATAGTTTGAACCATTTCTTTTTCACAGTATTGGATTGTACAGGGCTTATTTATCCATATTTCCTGAACGAGAATTCCGAACGAAACAATATGCAAGCTATAAGGATGACTGGAAAGAGACTGCATTATAATCAACTGAATGCACGCCTTTTATGCTATCGACATAGCCTAGACGCTTCACACTATTTATTTTAATTCAAATGAAAACTTTGAAATATCTACTTGTCTCTTTTACAAATCGCATTCTCCTTTTTTTGCTTTCTGTTCAAAGGGCTTTCGTGAGATTTTGTCTACTTTCCGAATCTGTAATAAGTTTTGATGTAGGCGTTAATTTGATAAAGTTATGACATATTTGTCGAATGATGATTCGTCAAATCGTTGTAAACGTCACGAAAGAATGTGTCATGTGACCTTGTCTCACTTTACTATATTCAACTGCGCGTTAAATTACTGGACCAGCAAATTCTATTCTGCACAATATTTTTCGGGAATATATGACCAAAAAGTAAACTTTGATTTCCAAAGCAAATTGAACGAACGTTCCAGGTTCCTGATAACTAATTAAGGTCTATCAATAATGTTGAAACACTAAATAATCTTAAAACGACGCCGTCAAGTAAAGAAGCGTAAAAACGAAGAGACTAAAACAAAAAAAGGATAGAAGCCCTAGAAATCCCATTGTATATTAATTAGCCTTTCCTCGGAAGATACAATTTTCAAAATCATTTCATAACTTTCTGATGTAATGGTTCTCAAATTCGTACAATCTGGATTATCTATTTTCTTATTTTATTCAAAAATGTTTTTTTAACTTTAACTTTAAATGATCATTGCATTTTAATTAATTGTTTCATTCAGCATCTTTTTATTAATTTTGTTAATCAGCGTTCACTTAATATACTTTATTCGTTTTATCATTTGGATTCACTCTGATCAGTTTATTCATTTCGTGCATTTTAGTCATATCATTCATTTCACTTATTTTATTCCCTGTTTTCATTCATTTCATACATTTTGTTTAAAATGAAGAACATTTTATTAACCTGACTATTTTTTCAGTTTTATTCATTTCATCCAAATAATGCTTCTGACACAATTTATTTTTTCTATTAATTTATAACCTTACAACATCGATTAATTTATCATTTCACTCAATGAATTTTCTTCTTTTTTATTCATTTTGTCAATTCACTTCATTTTATTTATTTGGTTCGTTTGTTTCATTTATTCATTTAATTTATTCGTTATACATTTTAGTTTCTTAGTTCAGTCCATTCATTTTATTCATTTGAACCCTTAAATTAAATTGATTCATTTAATTCTTTTGATTCATTTGCTTCACTTGATTCATTTGATTAATTTGATTAATTTGATTCATTTTATTCATTTAATTCATTTTGTTCATATCTTTAATTTTATTCATTTCAGGTTCAGTCATTCCATTTATTTATTTCATTCAATTTGTTAGTTTGAGTCAATTCACTCTATTAATCTTATACTTATTTCTAAATATAGTCTAAATTTTCATTAATTAAGCTAATATAATTTGATTCGTGTATTTGATAATTTTGATTTACTACTTCGCATGAGTTCTGCAAACTAATGAATGAACCAACAGTGATATGTGTAAGAAATGTCTCAACTCACTGCTAGGTGGATTAAATCGGTTTTATTATAAAATTTCACATATTAACTCCATTTAACAACAAAATTCTTATTAAATTTACTACTTTTAATGTAAAATACGCTTGAGGATCGCATGAGAAAATTTTCCATCCTGGTAAAATAGGGGAGGTTGAGGTATTAGGACATTTAACGAAAAAAGTGTGATTTGTAGCGTTAATGCCAAAAATATGATGTTTCTGAATTTTGCCGCTAACGAATTTATTTTTGTTGTATTCATAAGAATTTTCCGCGTTCAACAAGCTACGTTTCATGAAAATTGATTGAAGAATAATAGAGATATACGAGAAAATTATAAAATTTAATATTAATGATAAAAGGCCCTATAATCCCAACTTCCCGTATTCGGACAAAGGTCAAAAAGGTTCCGTTCGATTTCTGAGATTTGTTCACATTAGAAAAACTCCAAAATATGTATAATTTGCATCACGAAGCAGAAGAATTATGTAAAATAGGGGGTTTTGGTGCCAAAATGACCCAGTAACCCACTTTCCCCTATTTTTCTAGAAAGAGGAATATCTCCCTTCAAAGACTTAGGTTATTTTCTTTAAAAAGTGGTGTAAATTGTAATTTTCTGATTGCTACTTCAAAAATTATAGCATTTAGTATATTTTTCCTCTATATTTTCCCATAGTACCAATTTCAAAAATTTCAAGCGAAGTGGGCGGAAGTCTAAAATTGTCCAAAGTATCTGAAAATTGGCATTTAAGCTTACTTTGACATTTGTCACAATATGGGAGGAGGGGCCTTTGAGAATTAAAAAAAAAGTTTTTTTTGCAATGCCCTAATGTACACGCCTAGAAAATCACCAGTTCGACTTTTAATTGAAGAGTATTAATGCAGCAGATTATTAAAAAAAATAACTTACGTCATTCAGGTAAGAAAATGAGAAGTAGCAAATGATGTGAAAAATCATGAAACCGCGAAAGGAAATACATGTTTTTGGGCAGCTGCGTTGTACTTGCGAATTAATTCTTTGGTATCTTCGTCGTCGCCAGAGTGTGTAATTGAAGTTGTTCATTCCGGCTCACGTGGTTGCTTAGTTGTAGATGATTAGTAGTGACCTATAGTGCCCCCAAACCGCTGACCTATCGTGCCCCCAAGCGTTTGGTTCATGTTGATGTTCGTATTTTTCCAAAAACAAAAATATCGGAAAACCAACACGAAACTCGTGTTCAGCATTAATTTCTACGTAAGAAAAAACTTTCTTGACATTTTTTTTACATTGATTAAATGTACTGTAGTGTGGACGAAAGACAATGTGTTTTCGCAGAACAACACGTGAAGTCATAAACGACGCCCTAACTATTGCAGCTGACCCACGGTAACAGCCGAAATAACTATCGTCAACGATGGTCTCTACAGTGTATCTAATTCACACATGAGTAGCGACTTCTTCAATAACATAGCAAAGATAATGCCCTGTGCCTATTTGACCCCATTCTACTATACTATGGATGTATACGTGAACAAATTCATGATTGCTAGCAAATTAGTTACGATTGATCTTTCGAGCTCGCGAAAAAGTTCACAATATCATGCAATATTATTCATATACTCGGGTACTCGTTCATGATTCCTAGTATGTTAATCACAATTCGCCATTAATGCTCTTGAAATAGTTCACAAAATCATGAAATTTTATTCATATTTTAGTCACGCATGATAAAGTGTGCTCGTGAAATAGTTCCTAAAATCATAAAATATTGTTCATTTATTCGTGAAATGGTTCATGACTCCTAGTACTTATAATATTCATGACTGACCCTTCGTGCTCCTGAAATAGTTCGCAAAATCATAAAATATTATTAATGCATCCGTGAACTGGTTCATGGTTCCTAGCACAGGACTCATGATCTATCTTAAGTGCTTGTGATTTTTAAAAGATATTCCTAATCATTTCATGTAACTCTGCACATGGTAATGAAATTTTCATGTGAACTATTTCGCAAAATTTGGATTTTTCATGGAATATCGTATAGTTATGTCAACTTCTAGCGACTGTAATAGGTGCGAGCAGCAGATATAAGATAACTCACTGATATTTAAGGCTTTCTCAGTCTATTATACTTAAGCAAACGATATATTTACAGATTGCCCGACGTCTGGCATTCTATATACAATATCGTTGTCTTAAGTATAATATACTGAGAAAGCCGTAAATATCAGTGAATGTTCCGTAACCAGTCGTCAAACATCTAAGTTATTAGATAACTATTAGAACCTCGAATGTCGTTATTCATTTGATAAGGTTCAATGGAATGGTTGCACAGAAAACGAAAACTGCGCTAAGCACCAAAAAATACTTTATAGAGCAACAAATCCACGGGTGTTCAATAAAAAATAAGAATGATTACAATACCTTTCTGTAATTAAAGGAAAGAGCGTAATTTTTTTTTCTCCAAAAGAATTTCTCTCTGGACTCCCTAAAAATGGGTGGTATGTTTCTTTTCGCTCGAGTGCTGTCAGTTCAATCGATGATGGCGTCGAAACAGCAAGCACTCCGCGAGCGTGTTGTACGGTTTTACGAAACGCATGGTCATCGTGGAAAAAAACAGTTTTACGGTAGACCACTTTAGAGACGAAAACGTGCCCATTAGCTCAGTTTACCGCATCCTGGCATCCCTGAGCGTGGAGCGGAAGGCCGGTAGCGGCCGTCCGGCGAAGATAATGACGAAGAAGAAGAAGAAGAAGAAGAAGGAAGTGTTGAGTTGGCGTGACGCCGGTCGAAAATATCACTGCTCCCATACCTTGACTAACCGAACCCTCAAGATAGAGGACATCATTTGTCAGAAGAAAACTCGATCCCCCGAGTACACGGACGAGCAGATAGCGATCGTGAAATCTCTGGACGACGAAAGTTACTTTCCGCTCTTGAAGACCCACATTTCAGGAAATGACAGCTACTATTCCAGCGACCAGTCGAAGTAAAATATAAGTTTAAGCATAAATTTGAAAAATAGTTGTGCTGTATATCACCATATCGGACAGAGGAATTTCGAAGCCGTGGCTGAAGCCGGGCGGTCTGGCCATCAATCAACAAGTATACCAGGAGAAGTGTCTTGAGTAAATTCTTCAGCCGTTCTTAAAGGAGCATCATGCGGACGGGAAGTACGTCTTCTAGCCGGACAAGGCCTCTTCCCATTACGCCAAGAAATGCTGGAGTATCGTGAGCAGAAAAAGATACCGTACGTGCCGAAAGAAAGGAACCCGACCAACTTGCCCCAGTGCCATCTCATTAAGGATTTTTTCGACTCCCTCAGTGCCCTAGTGTACAAGAATAATTGGCGGGTCAAGGATACGAAGCAGATGACCACAAGAATCCGGACTTGTATCCGGAAGATGGGCGTCAGTGCCGTCCAGCACTCTTGTGAGAGCATCGCGACTATGTTGCGTCTGACGAGGGTCCCTTCTTCAATATTCATTGACGTTTATTTGAAGAATAAAGATTATGTTTTTAATAAAAGATACTGAAATCATTAATTTTTTTTGTTTTTTAACTACATGACTGAATTTTTTTTTGTTGAACATCCGTTATTCGTGATATAATTCACAAAAGATACCGCGAATCAGCCACACTTTTATGATCCACTTCATATTGTCACTTTACTCAGAGTATAAAATCCGATAGTAAATAAACATTACTAACATTACTGCACGTATCAAATTGGAAAGTGAGCTCAAGAATAAAATATCACGATAATGTGCAATTAATTTACGAAAATCGTGGCTAAGGTTCTGAAATCATGAACATAAATCACACTACACTTGATTAAAATAAATAAATTCGTAATTAGGACCTGAAATAACCCTTTCTTGACAACATTTCAAGATAAAATGGAGACTAAATCGAAATTCGATATCTCATATGAGGTCCACATAGTGGATCGTCAGATGTGGGATGTAGGGGGTCCTATACTGCCTCAAGGTACAACATTTCTACATTCTATACGGATGGTTCTAAAACGGGTGAGCTGACTGGCTCGGGAGTCTACGGACCAAGAATTAAAGAAACGATATTAATGGGAAAGTGGCCTACAGTTTGCCAGGCAGAGGTATATGCAATATACACCTGCTCGGAGGTCTGTAGGAAACGAATCTACAGACATGCAAAAATCGTAATCTTTTCGGATAGCCAAGCAGCACTGTTGACATTAAGGTCGTCGAAATGTGAGTCCAAACTGGTTTGGGAGTGCATCACATCTTTACAACAACTGGCAACTCGGAATACAGTAATGATATTCTGGGTACCTGGCCACCAAGGAATCAATGGTAACGAAGTGGCTGACCAGTTTGTTGGACCAGAACCATTTCCAGGTTTTCGACAATTTACGTGGAGAAAACCCACTAACTCACCTTTTTGCCGCTAGGTGGCTTTGTATGCATCGTATTATCATTATAAGTGAAAACAATAAAGATAATTTAATTGTCTACAACTTTGTCGAAGAAGTTATTAAACTTTTAGCGAAGTGATGTCTGAGTCAGTTTTCCATGGGGCCTAGTTGTGCATGGCTGTGTATCAGTACTCGATTCCCACGAACTAAATATTTTTGTGAAATAACCGTTAGATTTAGCTCAACAGTATGCTCAGAAGAGTTGTAGTAAATAATACAAGTCATGTTTTGGTTAGAAAATTTTAGTTCCACATTGCACCGCATAGAGGGCGCCAACATTAACTTTTCAACGGAAAGAGATAGATATAAGGTGTCTTCTACAAAGTTGTAGAGCAGATATTTTTCAAGAATTCTTCCGAACATTTCGATATTCTATCTCTTTTCTATGAAAAGTTAGTGCTGGCGCCCTCTATGCGGTCACAGTTGGAATTAAAATTTTTCAACCAAAACATGACTCGTATTATTTACTACAACCCTTCTGAACATCTAACTAAATCTAACGGTTGTTTCACAAAAATGTTTAGTTCGTGGGAATCGAGTACTGATACACAACCATGCACAACTAGGCCCCATAGAAAACTGACTCAGACATCACTTCGTTAACGATTTAATAACTTCTTTTAACAAAGCCGGATTGACTAGCAGTCTTCGACAAAGTTGTAGACAATTAAATTATCTTTCTTACTTTTACTTACAGTGATAATACGATGCATACAGTGCCACCTAGCGGCGAAAAGGCGAGCTAGTGGGTTTGCTCCATGTAAATTGTCGAAAAATCCCATACAAACTTCAGTCACGTTGGTCCGGTAGCTAGACATGTCCGATTTGCTTCAAATTTGGTGCAAGTACTCCTGGTGGGACTAGTAATCGACTCAGGGGTGGGCCGATTGAGTTTTCAAAAATTAATTATTTTTCTGGGCAGTCTAGTGCACCATCTAGCCTCCTTTGAATCAGGAAATTAGATAAGAATATTAATCAAAGTTAGTTCTACAAGGTAAAGGCTGTGCAAAATGATGAATTGTCAATTTTAGACTATTTAAGGCAATCAATTTGTAAAATATAGTTAGTACTTGTTTGTCACTGGTCAAGTTCTCATTAATCCAAAAAGGTTTTCCTCCGGCGTGAGGTAGTTCTATTGTCTCAAATCTACTTTGTGTCTTACAAAAAGATTACTCTGTTCTACTTGTACTGCAGGTGGTTCATAGTAAACGTGTGTGTGTGTATGTATGTATGTGCACTAATGTCATGTAATTATCTCAGTAACCGCTGAACCGATCTTAACGAAATTAGTTTCAAATGAAAGGCCTAACGGTGCCATTTGACACTATTATTTTTGTTTTTCGATATGTTGTTTACTTTCTGAGATATGAGTGATTTCGTCAAAACACAAAGGGTTTTCAGCAAATAACTTTCGAACAAAGCGATCGCATCGCGTGTGCTTTATATAAATAGAAAGGTTATGAAAATACATTTCTAACAAGCTATAGATTGTCAAAATCCGTTTACGAGCGGCGGAGATATTAAACATTTTGTATTTTCATTCCTCGCTTACCAATTTTCACTAACTAAAAATGAAATCGTTACATACAGACTATTGCTTTACAGGTGTTTTAGGGGCAAAACTAAACCAATTTTGAATATCGGGGTATGAAAACACATCTGCGTGATTCAAGGAATTTGATTCCGAAAACATTTTGTGAATTTACTTAATAATTAATTAATTAATTAACTTTATCTAAAAAATTAATACGCAAGTCCATTTCAAAGACAAAACAATGTGTAAATTCACTTCAAAGTGCATTTGTCCAGAGTTGATGTATTCACCCGTTGGATTGAGTAATTCGTTATCTCGTGAGATAAACGTCGGATGCTATATGAATACACAGATCACCAAGTAATCCTCCTAGTAGTGAGAAAATAGATTTCTTATATAATTCATATTCATATTGTACTCGTAGCACCACTGAGAGCAACCGTATTTTTGAATAACAAAATTCTAGTGAAAATTTATCTTCCTTTGCAAGATTTATTCTAATTATGGCCAGTTGCATTATTGATAATAAAGATGTAAGAAATCGAAATTGCGCCCTATATACAAAAATAAGGTCACAGCTCTAACCATCATTTGCCATTCCTCACTTGTCGCCGATCTCTCACCAATCGTGTTCTTGGCAAAACTGTCACGACTCAGATCTATCCTGATATCTCCAAATCCATTTCTAAGACGTGCATAAGATATTCAACTAATCTGAAATATTTTTTAGTATCCAAGCTAATATCTTGTGATGTATTTGTGCAGAAAAAGTCTTTAGAAAACAAACCTATTTTTGTCCTCTGTTTCCCTATAAATAGTTTTCTATTTTAGTGCAGAACAGAGCGACTTGCGGAAACAAACTAAATATTACCTTCTACTTAAAAAAGAAAATATTTGTGGTCCTGGCAAAAATTGTAGAATATTTGTATTACGAGAAAACTATAACTAATTTATGTTCAAACCCTGCTTTGCTCTGAAGATGAAGGTTGCTCCAAGCAGAGTCATGTGACCAAAAACCGACAACTACATCAACTCCAATTTAATTCAAATTTATACCGAGCATTTGTATTTACTATAATCCGTGGGTATTTCAAATTGGGTAATATGGTTGTTTGAAGACAAAAATTTTGAAAAGAGATATCTCCACGTGCATTTTTTTAAACTTTTCATTTCTCCACTGAATTTTGAATGAAACTAATGAATGAAACTAATGTTCAAATAAGTCATTTGAAAATTAAGAATACCGGTTTTGGGTTAATATTATTTAAAAAATTACCAATTGCATTATTGATAATAAAAATGTAAGGGATCGAAATGAGCAGCCGCTGGTGCTGAAAGAAGATTTCGCTAGAGATTCTGAAGGTGTTACACTAAATACAACGGCGCGAGCGCCGGAGGGTTAAGAAAAATAACTGGTCAAATTCCCAAAAAATATGCACAAATTAGATCCGGGAAAAAATGTTGACCAAAGTGCAAGTAAAATGATGCTTTTAACTTATAGCGATGGCTTCAATTGCCTAAATTTGACTTATGCTGAGAACGCTTCACTTGAAGCTTCAATGCCAGAATTAGTAGAGGTATTGGATAATTCAATGGACGTTTTGTTTGAGTGCTCCGAATTCTACACGTAAATTAGCGAGGATTACAATCAGAGTTTATGTCACACATATTACTGTGTAACTACAACTAACACTGAGTTGTACTGAAAACCCCAATATATATTTTTCATAATCAATGTGACTAAAAGCATATTTTTTGCGAAAAAAACGACATGTAATTTCAAGAATGTTCATGTCTCAAAGCAGGCCAGGAGCACTTTCATTACTAACTGGCTTCTCGATGAATTTAAATGCTTCTTCTAGTAGCTTGAACCATTTCTTTGCAATGGTATTGTTTTGTATAGGATTTATTTACCCATATCTCCATAACGAGAATTCCAAACGAAACAATTCGCAAGTAGAGAGACTGTAATCGACTGAATGTACGGCTTTTGTGCCATCGACAATAATATAATTGCCAACTTATCCTGGACATTTGACACTCTTTTCTAGATATTTCAATGCAAATGAATACTAATTACAGGGGCCTTATCTCAGTTTACTATTTCGAATTACGCGTTAAAATACTACACCTGAAAATTCTACTCCGTACAAAAATAATTTTTCAGATATTTGTGACCAAAAACATATCTTTTCATTCCAAAACAAATTCCTGATCTAGATTTCCTGACGAATAATTTAGGCCCATTCATAAAGTAGACACCAGATAATCCTAATTACGCCGTCAAATAACCTAAACCGTTTAGTCAGTTCTCTTTGTTATTGTATGACAGTTTGTTATCTTGAAACAATTTAATTTACTATCTGAATTTCATAACTTCATAAACCACGTAGACCGAAATTTGAGATTTTTTGACCCCCCCCCCCTCCCCCCTAGTAGACTTAAGTAGACTTTTACCAAACCCCCCACCCCGTCCCCAAAAGTCTACGTAGACTTTTCAATTTGTGGAAAATTTGAAGCTAGCAAGAAGCACATTATAATGTTCAAACAAAAATTAAACGTGAGGCGTTCAGATTTATTTCAAGCTTTCCAAATACTAAGGACAAAAGCAAACATCGAACAATAATGCTTTTCTTATTGGTTTTTTATCTACAACTGCTCAAATAATTTAGTATCAATTCGAGGGAATTGTATTTCGAATTTTAAAAATTACTTGCAGCTTTGAGAAATGTTTCCCTTTTATTTCATTATACTATCAGTTGGACGTGCGAACACCGTGTAGTATTTTATATAATACAAGTATAAATTTAAAAGTGCGTTCAATTATTTGTTTAGCAGAATACTTCCTTTTCAAGTAAGTCACTCGAGAATATTTCAAAAAGATATGTTGCTATAACTAATAATTTTGGACGAAATGCCACTGACTCCAACAGTGCAGAATTGCAATGCTAGCAAGAACTTTTCGAGCATCAGTGGAGCATTAAAAAATGATGGACTTTAGGAAACAATTGGAAACTATGCTGTCGATGTTTAGTATTAGCTAGACAAAAACCATCACATTTTCACTTTTTCGAGAACAAATTTCAATATTTCTAAATTAAGAAAATTCAGGGGACGAAACGATCCAAATCGTTCCAAAAATATCTGTTTTTCTTAAGAAATTAATATTCATATCACTTGAGAATATTATCGTAAAGTATCAAAGCTTAATTCCGAATATTTATGTAGTGGAACCGAAATGTACGGAGTTAAACCGGATTAAGAAGTAAAATTTAACGAGCGTTTAAAAAAGCAGTATAAACGATTGCAGGAGAAATTTCATGCTGATTAATTCGAGTAAACGCTTTTTTTAGAAATTTAACTACCACCTGCTTGAACAACCAAAATTAATAAATAAAAAAACGGGCGTTTTGTTGTTAGCACGGTGGTTTTAATGTTTAACTTTGACCATTTGCATGTCTGTTAACTGGTGTCTCAGATGATAATTTTAAACGACTTTAGAACTGACATTTCGTGTTATTCCTCGAATTGCTTCATGAAACTAAAACTATGTCTAAATTTACGCAAGAAACAACAACGTGTCGGGTTGTTGTTTTGACCAAACAATTACGTGGTTCTGAGTTGAGTGGTCACCTAAAGAGTAGTTTCCTCAATAGTGTTCTAGCTTCGAAGTGTCTGCATAAATACATTGACTAGAATGTTAACATAACTCTCTTTAAACCCCATTTATAATTAGTCATAAAAGAATAAAAAAATAAAGTCTACGTAGACTTTTGCAAATACCCCCCCCCCCCTCCCCCCTCGTAGACAATCATAGACTTTTGCTGGACCCCCCGTCCCCCCATGAGTCTACGTGGTTTATGAACGGCCCCTTATTGTGTAATTTTCATTTGAGCTAATTTGATTTATTTATTTTATTAATTTGATTCATGTTAATCATTCTATCCATTTTATGAATCACTTTTTTCATTTTTTCTTTCATAATTATTTTAAATTTATATTTGTTTTATTATTTTTCTTTAATTTATTCAGTTTATTCGAAGCGTTTTTCGTGCAGGGCTCGAAACTGTGGTTATCTAACAACTAGTTTCTTGTAAACTTAACGTGTGATCGGCAAATTAATGATTAATACAACAGTGATATGTGTAAGAAATGTCTCATCTCATTGATAGGTGGAATAAATCGGTTTTTTGTTAACCAATTTGATCGTTTAGTTTGCTTACAATTTGCGATAAAATACAACGAGGGTAGAGTTTTCTGTAAAAAACGCTCGAAAATCTTACGTGATTTATGGATGCACCTTAGCCGGAATACCCATCACTGAATATAATGTATCGTAGACAAAATATCTCCATACTCATACGACCAATTTACCTGAAAGAAAACAAAACAATTTTTTCTGATTAAACAATATAGTTTGATGGTAAAAGCTTAAACATAGTTATTAGAGTGGGACACGGTTGTATAAAAAAATAAAATTTAGCTTCGAGCGACTTTCTGGGTTCCATTTGGATCCTAGAACAACTGTGCACATTCTAAGCTCGATCCGTGAAACTATATTTTTGCGCCCAGGACTTAATGTTTACGTGGGGTTTCGAATGGGGAATTCGACTTTTACAAAATAATTCTTTCAAGAGTCGCACAGTGCTTCCTAAAAATGAGTCGATATGTAATATTTATAGAAAATGTATCAAGGAAACAAAGTCTCGAAGACCGCAAAACACTTTGACGATTGTCGAAAAAGTTATTGAGCTAAAACCGACCGATATGACTGGAGATTGATGAAAAATTCAATTTTCATAGCATCCCAGCTTCTGGCTGCCGAATTATACACAGAATTTTTTTTTCTTTCTCTTATTGTGTATAAATGAAACCTCAATTTATCTCTCAAACTCTTGTGAAATGACCAAATAGTTCAGATCATTGATTTAGACACAATAAGAGAAAGTGAAAAAATTGCATTTTATTGGACCGTCAAATGCAGTGGTACCAGAAAAAAAAAATTATCAATCGTCAGAGTATCAATGGGTTTCTGCTTAATATTTTTATCTACAAGTGTCAGATCGTTTCGTGGTCTTCGAGACTTTGTTTCTTTGTTAAATTTCCTATATAAACAACATGACCATTTATTTTCAGGAGCACATGAGCAACTCCAGGGGGAATTCTTCTGTAAAAGTCACTTTTACCATAGGAAACAGTGGCCGCAAAAATATAGTTTCACAAATCGAGCTAAGAATTTACACAGTTCTTCTAGGACCCAAACGATACTCAAAAAGTTGCTCGGAGCGGGAATCTGATTTTTGTCCCCCCTAATAGTTATATTGTATTACATAACAGATACATTACCCATAATTTAGGGTTTTTATCCTGGGACTTTTTCACTGTGCTTAATGTATACGTGGGGTTTATATATATATATATATATATATATATATATATATATATATATATATATATATATATATATATATATATATATATATATATATATATATATATATATATATATATATATATATATATATATATATATATATATATATATATATATATATATATATATATATATATATATATATATATTTATAATCAAAATGCTCACTAATTTTACGAAGCTATAGATTTTTTCACAAAACCTTTCACATGTAGGTATATACAAGACACATTTTCGGGTTTTTATTCATGTTTTAATGGTATTTAGATATTTGTTATAGTACTCAAACCCGGGTCAAAGTCGATGAATTTGGTGTCTTTCCATCTCGAGCACCCCCACGACTTTCTACGATTTTTTCTTAGCTTCGGTCTACCACCCGAAAAACATCCAGATTTTCCACCTACCAGCTCATCCATTGAAAAACCCGATCAACCAAGTCACCATATCATCGCGAGGAAAAGAAATATTTTAAGATTTTTGATAAGACCGCAAATTACCAGCCACGCTAGGTAAAGAGGCGAAGCAAAACTCCAATCACTTTCAATCCTCCGCCAGCCGCTGCGCCAGGCTTGAAGCACAATCCGACGTTTAAACATGAATTGATAATAATAAAACAAACATTGTGCTGAATCGGCAAAACCTGTCGCACGGTCCGATTCCATGGTCAGGTCCGCCAGCAATTGAATTATGTACATCTTCTCCGCAAGCCGAAAGCCGCCTATATTAAAAGTAATAAAGTGAACAGCCAGCAGAGTAAGCATAAAATAAAATAAATAGAACTGCGGTCAAAAATATCAAAATTGATCGTAATCTTCTTCCCCGCGAAGGGTCCCGGACAGACCGGCCGGCCTGCAGTCCACTGCTCCTGTGCGGAGCACCTTACAGCATTTCGATTTTGTGTGTGACCGCAGCGACTTTTATTATGCAGCAAAGCCCTCTCCGAGTTCTTTGACGTGAGCCGGGAGCCAGGGCCAATCCGAGCCCGTCGGTTGAAAGCTAACTACGGTGCTCGCGTAGATTCTTATCTTTGCCCGCTGACTACCTTTTGGTCGACTTCTGCACTTCACCGGAGCGCATTGCAATGCAGAGACCACTCGATAGTGGTGATGACGGTGGAAAAGCATAGCAAAAAAAATTAAAACAAACTACAACCTGGCGAAAAAACCAAATCATTCCACAGCGCGCGCAGGGCGGGAAGGCAGATTTGACGTGCGCCAGCCTTTTCCAACTACTCTGCAGTTTGGCCTGGCCGTCGCATAGGTATTTACTCGCAGCGACAACAAAAAAAAACCAACAACAGTTCCGCGGCGCGATTTGAATATTTGTGCAATCCGTGATCCCGCGACCGATTCCGTCTTCAGCGATGCCACCAAACAGCGGCGCAGTGCCATGGGAAAAAGGGAATCGATTTACGAGATTACGATCTTCCGATTCCTCCTCGGTTGCTACGGTTATTGGCTCGATCTGACTGGAATCGCCACAAGATTGTTATCACCGTTGTGAAGCGGGTGGGTGAGTGTGTGTGTGTGAAGGTTAGGTGAAAGGGGGGATTGGGGATCTCCTTTCGGGGTCGTCGGACTTCGATGGACACTGGCGACGTTCGGCTGTGATTTGCGACAGAAATTGAATTCCGATTACATGAAGGGAGCCTCCGGTAAGGTCACTAAACTTTCTGTGGTACCTTGGGAAGAATTATTATGATTTGGGTACATGCCAATGGTCATTTTGGTACATTTCTTATACTAATAGAAGTTTAGTTCAAGCATTGAAACAAATTGTTCAGTTTGTCCCCTAATATCAACATATAAGGTTTAGAAGCGTTCAAGAAAAACTCTGACCCGCAAGGAATTTATTTATTTATTCACCTCGTAGCAGGTGTCTTTCGAATAACAATCTAGATATGCAAAGTTCTAAATATTCGAAAATTATGCGAAATGAAAATTCCCGGTTAGAAGCTGGTGATCGTTTGGAAATACGCTTTGTTAACGGGCTGGAAGACCGACGGCCTAGCGAAAATGTGTTTGTTGATTACTGATACTACAATTGTTGCACAGCTACGTAGCAATTATACCATTCTTTTAAATTTCGTTTCATTAATTCCTCCGATAAAATCTTCGTTTCACGGGTATTGGAGCCCGCATGAAAGTGTTGGCTGATGGGAAAGCATCTCCGACTACCGACATACCCTCAGGCTTAATGGAAGTTGATTTGAATGTTTCTTCGGTGGAAGAAATAATGGCTCTTTTTCGATACAAATTATATTCACCCAAAGCAACTACCCACTGGATAGTCTACTTCTGGACCAAAGATAATCAGGTAACATCGTCGATATATCGCACGACCTAACTAACTAACACTCGGCCGTGTATGAAGTATTATCTTGCATGCGTACCTGTCCGGGAAGTAGAGATTGATGGTGTAGTGAAGTATGGGGTTGGCTCCTTTTTGCATTTAGTAAAAATCGACAAGTATAAGAAAATAACTTATTTTCCATCAGCTTTATTTGGAGCCTTTCGCCGGATCTGTTGTTCCAAACTTACTTTTCAACGCCGCTCGTTGAGGATTGTTTGTGCCGCGGGACCACCCGGCAATAAACATAATGGGAAAAAACTGTTTTTTTTTCACGCTGAAACCTTTAGTCCTCCCCCTTAAGTATTTCTACATAAGAGTGCCCATAGTGTTCTTTAAAAGATCGTTTGCTTTTATCCTCGTCAAATTTGTACACGGCACATGTCCAGAGATAATATTGAGTCTGGCCACCATAAAGACACGTTTTAGCATCTCTCGTACAACCGTCTTCCTCATAATACTCTTCTTCAGGGATTGTAATTCTCTCTCACTCACGCGAGAAGTAGCTTATCCGATGTCCAACTTTTCCGAGATAAGATGAGTCGCAAAATTCTCCGTCTCCACAAATAGCGTGAGAATGATTTTCCGGATAAAATTTATTTGACTTTTTCCTTCTCACCGGAGAAGGTGATAAAATTTTAATTTCGTGGAAATCAATAAAAACTTCAAAAAATATACTTAATTACAAAGAAAAGCGGCAAAGAAGTATGATGGACTTGTTTTATCGTGTTTTGGAATAACGACAGCAAAGCAGGGAACGCCAAAAGGATACCGTGATAAACTCATTCACTCATTCTCCGGCTGTTTTATTTATCCGGAGAAATAATACGTTGTATTTATCCGGAGAAGTTGTGTGAGTGCCAATAACTTTTCGTGTGAAAATGTGAGTTTTTATTGTCGCAGTAGCAAACTATCCGGGCGAATTTACTCATATGAGCGATAAATGCAATGCCTGCTCTTCTTACTTACCGCACAGTGCCTTATTGCCACAGCAGGTGGCTGAATGACCCAACTTTTTACATTTAACCCTCAAAAAGGCAAGGAGTCTCAGTTTCAATGATCTTGTAATTTCAAACACAAATGAACGAGCGTTTTCGGGCTTTCGATTCTCTCACTGATAAAATGGCAAACAAGTGGCTTTTGATTTCAGTGGGTCTTAGGAGCGATACTTCTTGAAGTCACAATTTAGGTTGCCTTTTTGAGGAATAAGGCAGTTCATAATACCTGGTACAAAAAGGCGAACCGGCAGATAACCCTTGTCAATATAGATGAGGCCAGGCAGAGCAAACCCAGCGAAAAGAGTCACAGGCCAACTCAGTCCTTGAGCAAGTCTTCGATGGCCAGACTCGACTCAATAACCACACTGTCACTCTCCACGTTCCGTGAAGGTACATAACCGCGATACTCCAACGCGAAGCGCTGATTGCAAGCAACCGCGTTTGCTTGCGTCAGGCCAACCAAAACAACGCGATCCTTGTTTGAATCACCTTAAAAGGAATCTCTTCATGTTATACTATATTATTCAATAATCATACTCTATGTTTTCGCATGACAGTTATTTTTTATTCTACGAATTGAAAAATTTATTCAGCGATTCACATTTTTTAAATTTTTACCTCATTTTTAACATATTAAAGACTATAAAAATGTAGCAATACAAAATTTTACAAATCGTGCACGGGACATAGTAGTATGTTTACTGTGAAATGTAAAAAAATTCTAATTGAAATCGGATTAAACTTTTATGAAAAGTCTTACTCGGCAGCAGTTTCAATGTATCAATGACGTCTCAAGGTAATTTAATATTTAAATGTCCAAACGCGTAGCTTAAAAATAACAAATTAAAGTAGGTACAAAATATATTTCGATTCAATTTTTTTTGAAATTTATGCCCCAAAATAACTCAATTTCGGGCATCGAGAGTAGAGGGCCTACTTAACTGTGAGTGACCGTGACGGTCCCAAAAACAATTTCCAAATCAATACCGCCAAAAACGTGTGAAAAATTCTTTACAAAAAAAAAAGTAAATCGTACAGTAATGCTGTCTTCTGAGATGTTTTGTGATGATCCAAGATCTTTATTTTTAAGATATCGTTTTAGTGAGTTATTTGTTACATTTTTTTCTCGAAATTATGTAAAGCGAAATGAAATCTTCAGAAATGTTAAAGAAGTTGTTTTTGCGAACACTGATGATTGATTACTGATGACCAAAAATCTCCAAACCAAGTTTATTGACCGTTGTTTATGAATAAACCCCATAAGAGGTTTTATTTTAACATAACTTCTTAAATATCGTAAATAAAGCATCAGCATGGTCCAGAAAGTTTCGTCATTTTGAAGATACGATACTGGGCCGGCCAATGAAATTTTAGAAGTCTCCTCATTGAATATAGTGTTGAGAGTCTCTGAATTGTAAGGAATTTATTATGATTTTTTTTAAATTAAATAAAAGAAACATAATCAAGTTCACTTGGGTTCAAAGCACAACTAAAATTTACGAACAAATGGTAATCTCCAAGCTCAATTGTGGGCCACGACATTTAGTAGTCAATTAACCCCCTTAAGACAAATATAACACGTTTAATCCCATTATAATACTAATTAAATATTCGAGGATTTCTATTCCGTTTTTCATACACGGTTGGCCTTCAAATGAGCTGTTGCGCTTATATTTATAGATTGCTGTAAATTGTGAATTGTGATTTCTTGAAACGTACGTAGCTCAGTTCGCCTTATACATCATTCTGGAGTAGTTGCATTGAACGTCTATAACAACCGCCGTTTGTTCAAAAAGAAAGAATACAAAACAGAAGCATTGTTTTGTATTCCTGCGACGAGGACTGCGAGGATCGAAAATAAATTTATCTCTTAAGGACCAACAGTATACGATTTCAAGGTTTGCAAGGTTCGACCCTCTGTTAGCAAAGTTGTATGGTAAATTAATGTCTTTTCACGGATTTGGAAGTCGACGAATAGCAGTCAAGAGAAATTCTCGCAGATACTTCTAGCCTTTAAATGTTTTGTTATTTTCTCAATTGCCATTACAATAAGTTTCATTTTGGAAATTTCTGAGAAACGATACTTAATTCTTGTCATTGAATGTAATGAATGTCTACATCTTTTTCACATCTGTGCAATGATGGGGGCCCGTCAGTTCAAAAGTGCGCTGGGATCCCAAGTGGTCTCAAGACGGCTCTGATCCTATCAAGATTAAAGTCCCACCATGGAACATCCCCGTTCGAACTGACAGTTTTAGTCGGCTAGCTCTCTTGAGAAATATTTTGGTTTTATAGAATATAGAGGCGCTTAAACTTTGGAAGTTTTTTTTCCAAGGCCTGGAAGACCGCGTCTTATGTTCAGTTCAACAAATTGGGTCAATGTTTCAACAGACACCACAGCTTGCTGGCTCGTGGTAGTATAGGATTCTTACTGCAGTGGTTTGTAGTAGTTAAGCTACTAAACCTAATACTCTTGTTTCTCCCAATCCTCACCCCTCCAGGGCCACTGTTCGATATTATTTCAGAACGGATTGTGCTTTTGCTCTTTTAATTTTGTGTCAATCGATAATGTTTTATTTTGTTGTCGCTTATTGTTCAACCTTCGTGGTATCACTGACCTGCTTAGGTCTCATGAAAATCCGGAGGTGTCGACCACATATATTTCTTTACAACAACCTCCGCAGAGTTTCTTATAATTCTTCACGCTACTCATTCCTATGTATCTTCTATCTGGTACTGAGAGTTCCACGGCGACGGTATTTCTCCCGATACCGATGCCCGTTTTCGTCATCAATTTGACCGACCTTTGCTGTGCAACTTTCTACTCACAACTCACTGTGGTCCCAAAGCCGCATTCAGGAAGACAAACCCGTTAATTTTAGATATATAGTGTGTCGTGACACAAAGCAGCCATTGCTCTCATCCGGAGCAAACAACTGCAAAACACGTCCGTTCGTACTAAATTTCGCCAACAGAATAAAGCTCTACGCCAATCTCACGGACCACGACCCTTCGCTTCTTTTCATGGATCAAGTCACGCTCTCGTCTCAAGTTTGGTCTTTCAACAATTCGAGCGACATATTCCACGAAACTCAGAAAAGGCGTATGATGCCGAGAGGAACTTTCCATCCTGTACGATACAACCGAGAAAGACACTCAACCCTCAGCAGCTCTCCCGGCTTTCGCTTTCTCTCGTCCGCATTCGCGCGAGACGACTCTCAACCTAGTCGTTCCTTCCCAATTCCACTTTGGGCAATCCCAAATAAACCTCTCTGTAACGATTTCACGCCATCGTGCTACCGTCAACCTCAATTCGTTTATTGCAAGCAGAACGCGCTCTCCCCCTCTCACCAATACCATTAAGCAAGAATGCTTCCGGCAAGGTATAGACTTTTTATTTTATATTGCTACAATGATAACCGTTTTTAGTAAATTTTCGATATTTTATTACTCAAAACTCTTATCTACTACAATATTCCCCACCTCTACTCCAATTGCAATTCATGAATGGTAAGCGAACTCAGAAAAAGCCTCGTGTGAAGAATACAATTTTCTTGTAAATATGACACACGTAACTGTCATTCAATATGGCTTTCTCGTTTTTTTTTATCAAGCTGCCGACGCGTGGCCTTATCCCCAATCGGATTGTCATTGTCTTAAAGTGGAAGGTTTATGTTGAGCTTTTCAGAACCACCCTCAAAGGTTCGATTTCTTGACCCTCTTGTCAATCTGCCTCCGCCCGCTTGGTTATCTCCGTTAATTTGTCCATCTCAATTAATTTCATCTTCTCGAGCCAGACAACCAGATCCTCTTTTTCCATAAACGATGAATTTTCCTTCGATATGATGGAATGCCTTTTGGATGTAACCCTTTCGGTCGCATTTCTGAAAGATCTTATCGATTGCGCAGCAAATCTCTGCTCAGTGATAAACACTATTGTTCGTCTCAACTTTTGAGTACATCCAAATATTTTTCGGTCCGAATATCGTTAGGTGGCGTACCTAGAGCGGCTCGCATAAGCCTATCTGAATCTATCCCAAACAACCAGAAGACATGAGAAATCTTCTAAAAATTGATGCTACCAAAATAAATTGCTCAGGTAAACTATACTAGAAACGATAGCCTGCCTTATTAATCGAAACTGCCTCGATCACCCAAACCGGGTGCACGAGCTACGTAAAGGATCCTTGATGGTTAAGCAATTTACGAGCTACGATACGCACGTTCTGGTTTTCCTGCAGGAGCAGCGACGGCATTGACTGCATCAAACTCCTACCCTTCCTTGAACTCACGCATCCGGGCCGTAGAACCATTGTTCATTTGAAAGAGAAGCTTGATTCTGTCGAATTCTACACCGCTGCTGAAACATAACTGTAGCGAACTCAAAATACAAGCTCTTAACAGGCCTTTTGAAAACGGAGTCAATTTCGTGTTCTTAAAAAAATCTAGTGGTGGTCCGGCTTTTACTTTAAAGGCGAAGAATTTAGTCCGTTCAACCTCTATCTCACCTAACTTCGGCGAATCATCGGCTGTGGAAAACTTACATTCGGACACGTTTATTGATACAATGTACCCCAAGTAACAATTTAGGTTTTATGACAGTTTTGTAGTCATTCATAGAACTTAGATTGCACTTAAAGCGTGCTATAAAACTTTAATTGTTACTTGGGACAATTTGTCCGTGTATTCCAACTTCTGACTAATAGCGTTAATCTTCCGCACCGGCAGGTATCGTATTTCCCAAGAACGCTGAGCTATCAACTCATCCGCTTTCACTCTGCGGTGCTCTCAAAATGGCCTGCAATGCCATGGCGTCTTCACTACTCTCATCGATTTGCTTACTTAGCATGACCTTGGCTTATTTTTGTCAATTTTTTTATAATCGTTTCCAATTTCGAGCTTTTCTTCTTCATCTTCCAGAGAAAATATGACTATTATGCCGCAAAATGCCAGTCTATGATCATGTACATTCTATATCTAATATAATATAATTATCTTAAATATTTTAATTTTTTTCTCAGAATTATCCCCCAGGAAATCTAATACCGCTAATGACAGGAGTCATCTTGATACTTTTTCCTTTTGTTCTTTTTTATACCAAGAGTCCTTCCGCTCATGGTTTCATTTGAAGTCCTCTCGCTTCATTTTTAATAATACTTGGAGTCCTCTCGCTCCAGTATAGTTTTGATTTAGGAGTCCTATAGCTCCTTTTCCATCAGGAGTCCTCTCGCTCCACTTAAATCAGGAGTCCTTTCGCTCCACTTAAATCAGGAGTCCTTTCGCTCCTAAAAATTATTGAGTGCTAACGCTCAAACAAGAATTGATGCATTTTCGGGCACCAAGTCAAACTCAAATATTTTCACTTCTTTGAAATTCGACTATCAAAGTTGCTGTGGTTTTCTAGCTAACTGAGTACATCAGCAATCTTATTATTTTTCTTTAATTCACAATAGTATCACTCTTGATCCTTCAACTTTAAACCAAACATTTTCGATATACTTACCGAACGGGAGCCACTACTGCGCCATTGTCGTGACGCAAAGCAGCCATTGCTCTCATCCGGAGCAAACAACTGCAAAACACGTCCGTTCGTACTAAATTTCGCCAACAGAATAAAGCTCTACGCCAATCTCACGGACCACGACCCTTCGCTTCTTTTCATGGATCAAGTCACGCTCTCGTCTCAAGTTCGGTCTTTCAAAAATTCGAGCGACATATTCCACGAAACTCAGAAAAGGCGTATGATGCCGAGAGGAACTTTCCATCCTGTACGATACAACCGAGAAAGACACTCAACCCTCAGCAGCTCTCCCGGCTTTCGCTTTCTCTCGTCCGCATTCGCGCGAGACGACTCTCAACCTAGTCGTTCCTTCCCAATTCCACTTTGGGCAATCTCAAATAAATCTCTCTGTAACGATTTCACGCCATCGTGCTACCGTCAACCT
This sequence comes from Topomyia yanbarensis, assembly GCF_030247195.1. Lineage (NCBI taxonomy): Eukaryota > Metazoa > Arthropoda > Insecta > Diptera > Culicidae > Topomyia > Topomyia yanbarensis. The sequence continues at coordinate 354,452,797 of NC_080671.1, read as the reverse complement.
CAATTCGTTTATTGCAAGCAGAACGCGCTCTCCCCCTCTCACCAATACCATTAAGCAAGAATGCTTCCGGCAAGGTATAGACTTTTTATTTTATATTGCTACAATGATAACCGTTTTTAGTAAATTTTCGATATTTTATTACTCAAAACTCTTATCTACTACATAGTGCTTTCGGCAAACTCGGCAAAATAGTACTAGGAAAGTTTCGGTAAACTTTCCTAGTACTATTTGACCGATGTTTTCATATTAGTTAAATTAGGGTGGTACTTGTGGTTACGGTGCACAAAGTATCAACTTTTTACAAATCTAAATTTAAGCCACAAAAATTACTAAAAAGTTGTAAAAAATTGAATTGAAGCAACTATATGAGTATTTCTAATGGTTCATTTGTTATGATTTTTTTTTTAATTTTTAGGATGGGATGGCACTTCAAAAATTAGTTTTCTTATATTAAAAATCTGAAATTGTTTTCTTATATTATTTATATTTTATTTGTTTGGACAGTTATAGGCGATTTTAAATGTGATATGATTTTATTCGAAGATACATATCATGAAAAATGGCAAATGAATTTTCGATCTGTCAATGGTATTTAAAAAATTGATTTTTTTTTGAGTATTGGTTGATAAGCTGTGAGAGCGTTATTTTTTAATTTAACAATTTTTTTTTAAAGATGCTTTTCAATCCCCCAAACTTATTATAAAATCAGGGTTTGTTCCTTTAAACGATTCCCCCAATTGTTGAGAAAAAATATTAAATTTTTTCATCCAACTATCTATTTTCTCGCATAAACTTCAATCACCATTATTGATTTCCCACAACGGATCGCCTATCCGTAATACCATGACCTACACCGCATTGTTCAACCGAGGCCGGTAACCAGGCCAACCAAACAAACGGCCTTCTCCAACTCGAGCGGCTTTTTAATTTTAAAATCACCACGCATCCTTTCATGTTGCCACTCACCGGAACTGCTTCACCTTAAACCTACGCTGCGGCCGAAATGATAGAATCCACTTATTACCAAACCGTTGCAACATGCGTTGATTTGTGAACCCTGGTTGATTAAAACCGTGTCATCTCGTGGTTACACATCTCAAGTGGAAATCTACAGGCAATATGCTGCATCCTATCGGCTGGTCACCGGCTAAACAATCGCCCTGTAACCAGCACTAAAATTGATAACATCATCACCCGCCAATCTACTTATACAACATATGATGAGAGTTCCTAACCCTAGCATGTTTGGAATTTATGCTCACCGTGTCGTCGCCGGTGAAGGGTTGTTACACCGACCAAATTACCGCTCCTGGTTCGGGCGAGCTCGAATGAACCTAAACATAAAAGCGCACCCACTTGAGGATAATTTTCCACCCCTCACTTGACTAGCTAGCCAGTGAGATGGATATGAGATTATACTTGTTGTTGCTGCCAAAAAAAAAATGTGTCAGCCACAAAGAAAAATTACCTTCCACCGCACAATTGCCAATTCATTGTCACTCGTCCGTTTATACGGTTTGCTGACTCGTCCGCGTAGGTACTAGCCGAGGATGACCGGCGAATAGTAACAGCTCTCTCGTATGTCGGCCCGGAGGAATCCCCATCTCGTGGAGTCGGAACAATGAAACTCGCGCTGTGGACGAAAATTTTCCCTTTTCAATAGATTGTCCAATGTTGCAAAATTTCGCGCTTCCCGGAGGACCCGTTGCTATCGACATGTGTGTATGGGTGTGCCTCGACGTCCGATACGGTTCGCTGTTCGCAACTTTTGTCCGTAGTTATTTTTTGTGTTGCTGAACCTCTGACGCCAGAATAACCGCATGACGAATGTGCTTTTTGGACGGGTAAATTTTGGACTATTCTGCACCGGAGATAATAAGCTGCGGTGAATAGCTGCGAGTCTTGCCGTCCCCGCGATTCAGTATTCGGTATCCATCCGTGTAGGTCTCCCGTCGCTCGTCCACATATGTATGACAATAAGTATTGTCGGCGTGGCGTGGTTGAACGGATGAAGCCATTGTGGAGTTTTGACGGTCACTGCTGTGTAGGTAGGATCATTAAAATCTACCGGTCGCTGACAATGGTTGGGGAGAGATATTTGTTTTCGCTTCCTGGGAGTTTTGCGACGTGAAACAAACGGGTCTATCGATTTTGGTGGTTACGTACATATTTGTTTTTGGGCTTGTAATATTTTAAAAAATTAATGCAGTGCCTCAGTGTTTCGAATATATTGGATGCATGCTGTATTGAATTGAATTACAATAGTTGAATAATAAAACTGCTCGACAAAAAAAACTTGAGTGTACTGAGACGGCAAATTGTTTTTTGGAAAGTAAAAGGATACACCAAATATTAATGAGCATTTACAGATTTTCTATATTGTGAATTATTAAATATCAACCCAGTGGGATAAGCAAAATAAAAAAAAAGTGAAGGAGGCTTATTCCATTTCAGTGCATTTCATTTCTCAAAACATTTGCGAAATGCTGCGCACCTTAATGATCGTTTTACATTAAGAGAGCCATTCTTGAAAATTAAAAAGAACATGTTGAACTTCCTAAAATTAATCAATACTTTCCTCCACCCCGCGAATTGAGCTGCTACCAACTGTCCATTTATGTCAACCCGTTTTACGGCCGAAGCTGCAACTCTGTACGCGCCACGCCAAAAACCCCGGCCAGTTTATACACGGTGCGCACGGTAGCACCAAGTTCTCCCAACCAGCATTGACAAAATCGCTTAAATAAGACATAAATTTTCCCGAACCTGTCACATTTCTCCACATTTCAACGACAATCCTGACTGACTGGCTTGGACTAAGTCGAACCGAGAGCGGTGGCAAAAGAAGGAGCGTGTGTTTTCCCATTCGCTAACTGTGCTGCGACGCTGTGACGACGCGCGCGGCTCTCAGCGTTGTTACTTTATTTCCTCTAATTGACCACGGATTGTCACATTCATCTCAATTTTACATGATAATCCGAAAGACCGAACCGACCGAATGATACAGTGGCGGCGGCAGCAGCAGCAGCATCCTTGGGAACGACGCGCAATGCCATCAGCAGTTCAGAAGTCTTCATTTGGACTTAGTTGCATCAGTCGCGCCCGCCGCGCCCGTACAGCTCTCTTTCCCAGGAGATTGTCAATTTATGGGACACGTTGTGGATCGAGAATAAGCGGATGGGCGAGTGAACGATAGAAGAGAAGCGAAAGAAAAATCATTCCGATAAAGGCAGTCGGGGATCAGCGGTGAATGACAATTTTTCCGCAAGTCTCAACCGGGTCGTCCTTTGCTGCTTTTTTCCCCTTACCGGCTACCGGCGGCGGATAAGCGTCGCGGTCATAAAGCAGTCTAGCTTTTCCTGTGCAGATGGGATTAATCTTATTCACGGATCGGTATGTGGAAGAGCTGTGAACTGAATTAAGTCGGTTGAATTTCATGTTAACATGATGTTCGCGATGCTGAGATTTGGGCAAAAATTGACCATCGAAAATTGGTCTATTAGCATTTATGATAATGATTTGAGGGCTGTAGCCCGCACTCAACTCCATTCCACCGAATGAGAACATGGCAAGGGAGCCCACACGGAAATCTCACTCGCCGATCTACTCAGTATGCAAGCGGTGCAGAGCAAACAGGCGTACATACGGCCAAGTGGCGTGACCTTTGTAGGGGAGAAAAAACCTTCATTTCGTGACTTGGCGCGTAGCCGCGTGCAAATTGAATAATTGTTCCAGCTCACATGCATTCTTCGCTCACATCACGCCCCGTTGTTGGTGGATTCCTAGCGTGTGAGTGTGAGATTAGTACCTCGCAATCATGTCCATGTCCATGTGATGGGTCATGGGATGCCGCTGATTGTGGCCGCTTCTTTTTCTTCTGTTACGTACAAATCCTCCGGCTAATCAAGCTAAGCTAATCTTTTTGCCGTCGTATCACAGCTATTCGAAAGACTTGCGTAGAGAGTTGGGTGGGAGAAAAGCAACGAAGAGATCTCTTTGCCATAATGGCAGTGAAATGACGATTGTTGAGAAGCGACCGGTGAAATGCAGTGCATAAAGTGTGAGTCTAAAATTATGGCGACACTCTAGATTGATAGGTACATCGGCTAAAGTTACCGAAATGAAACCACTTCCTGATCAGTTTTTTCGTCCTTTGTCACTCCTTTGGTCTTTCGTAATTCATCATGTTTATGTTTATTACCTTCACCAAGCCTCTTGGCCCCAATGGTGGTTTCTTAAACTAATTACATTTTAAAATGTCCAACATTTTCGTTTTATCGCATTCCGCGTTCGGTTGAAGTCACAGGCCGTCGCCACACTGCACAGTGGGGCCGGACTGGCCAAAACCTCCAAAATTTATTGTCGATTTTCATACCTTTTATATTTTTTCCTAAATGTACATTACCTAAAGCTGTATTCGCCAAATTTTCGAGTCTGTCGATTGAAAAATATAAGTGCTACATTTTTTTGAACCGTACAATGCACAGTGGTCCAGCAAGCGAAATTAGCGGGAAACAATTGTTAACGCATTCATCTTTAGGTTTAGAGATTTGGTGTCTTAGAAACATTTATTCTGCGTGACAAACTGCATCTTTTGGCTGAAACGGTTTAAGGGTGGCCCTTAAAATGTCTAAGTTGTGGACATTATTTCAAATTATAGTTCAGAGAGAATGATACTTTCTTCTGCAATATTGTAGAAAAATCAATTCTGAGCAACTTTGTTGAAGATACTAATTTTGTATCTCAAACCGTTTTCATTTTATAGTGAGTTCCATATCATAACTTAGGGTGTCTCTCAAAAAAGCAGTTTTCTCCGTACAGTTTTTTAATATGATTTTTTTCACAAAAGTGTCATTCAGTGTACTTTTAGAGCATGATTAGAGGCAACTTATGCTGAAGAAAGAAAAATTTTATCTTGTCTGGTTCAAAAGTTATACTTAATTTTCAATTTAAAATACGCCCTTTTCAAATGTCGATATCTCAAAAGGGGGCAAACGAAAATTGATAATTTTGATTGCATTTGAAAGGCTGTGCTTTAGCCTACAATATATTGAAAAATTGGAGAACACTTTTTTGTCTTTCTCAAATAAATCAAATTTAAGTAAAAGCATTTTTGCGTATAATCCTACAGCGCTCATATTTAAAAAAAATATTTGTTTTACGCTGATTCTGTGAATTCTTGTCAAGACTTTTCAAGGATCACATACATTTGCAGGCTTTTCATATTGCAAATAGGATGATGACCCTATTTTGGGCTCACTCGTTAGGGTGACGTACTCTATCATTAATTACTCGACCTATGTACAATAGTTGAAATGCATATAAATTATGATCAATGCGTTAGGGTCAATATATTTGCTTTATTCCTGAGAACCAGTATATTAAATAACTTTTATACGAGTGCAATAGAAACTAGAATCGCTTTCCTCTTACTTCCACTCTACCATACCACCAACAAACATAATGGAGCTATCGAAAATGCAAATTTACACTGAAGTTTTTAGGCGGTGTGTACAGTATGTAAAATAATTATCCTCGTTCTATTATATTATATTATATATTATATATTATATTATATATTATATAAGACATCCTCGTTCTTTTCTATTTAATCCCATTACCACTACTAGACTGCCACACTTTATTACGACGACTAACTTATTCAGTTTTTTATTTGTTGGCTGTGAAACGGTAAATCAAAAATGTTAAAAGAATGCTCATCGTACAATACAACAAACCTTTCCTATGACCAAAACTACTGAAACGATAAAGGGGTGTCTTCAATTTTTTACATACTGTATATAGGAATTGTTGCATATAACAGAAGGCTATCCGATTTTTTTTTACTTGAACAATACTGTTATATGAAGGTCAATTTTGTTTTTTGGTTTGAGGTTAGTAGATTGCAGATCTTGATACCGATACTGCTCCTGCAAATGAACGAAATCGATTGTAAATTTGTGTAGATTTTGGGAAATCTTGGCAATACTTGGAAGCAAATTATAGGTCAAGTCATTGGTGATTGGTAGTCTTTCTGCATTATGAAAAGCCTGCAAATGTATGTGATCCTTGAAAAAACTTTATAAGAATTCATAGAATCAGCGTAAAACAAATATTTTTTAATATGAGCGCTGTAGAATTATACGCAAAAATGCTTTTACTTAAATTTGATTTATTTGAGAAAGACAAAAAAGCGTTCTCCATTTTTTTAATATATTGTAGGCAAAAGCACAGCCTTTCAAATGCAATCAAAATTATCAATTTTCGTTTGCCTCCTTTTGAGATATCGACATTTGAAAAAGGCGTATTTTTAAGTGAAAATTAAGTATAACTTTTGAACCAGCTACGATAAAATTTTTCTTTCTTCAGCAAAAGTTGCCTCTAATCATGCTCTAAAAGTATAATGATGGGTACTTTTGTGAAAAAAATCATATTAAAAAACTGTACGGAGAAAACTGCTTTTTTAAGAGACACCCTATGTTATGATATGGAACTCACTATAAAAAGAAAACGGTTTGAGATACAAAGTTAGTATCTTCAACAAAGTTGCTCAGAATTGATTGTTCTACAATATTGCAGAAGAAAGTATCATTCTCTCTGAACTATAATTTGAAATAATGTCCACAACTTTCACATTTTAAGGGCCACCCTAAAACCGTTTCAGCCAAAAGATGCAATTTGTCACGCACAATAAATTTTTCTGAGACACCAAATCTCTAAACCTAAAGATGAATGCGTTAATAATTGTTTCCCGCTAATCTCGCTTCCTGGACCACTGTGCAATGTAGGGTTGCCACCTCTTGAGATGCTTTGACCCGGAGGTTTTCACTGAGCGGGGGGGGGGGGGGGGTGATGGATGTTGAATGAAGCTAAGCAGAAATTGGATCAAAGCGATTGCTCGGCAGTTTATGCATTTAAGAGCACTTTAATCGCTTTTTTCTACTACTTTAAAATAAAGCTGTAAATTTATCACGTTTAAGAACGGTTCTGTCGGTACAATTTGGTGTAGTATTTCACTTTCCAGACTAAGTGCCAAGAATGCAAAAGCACCAGCTACTCTCGCTCCACAAATAACAGGAAAAGGAGGCAGGGCAGCGGCATCACATAGGAAGCACTATGTGGCGTCGGTTATTATTCACCAGAGGTCGCAACAAAGGGGTAAAACTCACCTCCCTATTCATCAGTTAAGGGTCGCTGCAGGAGTAACAACAACACCGGAAGAACTCGTTTTCTGTTGACCTAGCCAGTTAGATTAGAACAAATCTACCATATGTTGGTGATATGCACCACTAACAGTGAAGTGATTTAGTAAAATTGCAGCAAAATAACTTTTTTCCAATATTTTGAGCAGCTTAGTGGGATTGAACATTTCAATTGTAGCATATAGGGAAATATTCCACAGCTCTTTCTGCAACTGTCTGGTGGCGAATGAGTTAGGAAATGGGGCAAACAGTGATAATAAATATCTCAAGCCTTGAGCGCAGTCCACTGGACCTAAAATAGATAACGAGAGAGATTTGGCCCGATCGGTGAGAGGGAGATGAGGATCTGCATATAGGAGACATTGGGGGTCGATGGGTCAATTAGGAGGTATTGGAGGCTGCAGCGGTGATCAGAAAAACTGTTGGGAACATGTGATGGCATCATCACAGTTTCTCGATGGCGGAGTGGTTAACGCACCCAACTAGAGACTGGGAGATCGTAGGTTCGATTCCTGCTTGAGGACATATCTTTTCTCGGTGTTTCCAATAAAGGTAAGTTTTCACAGTTTCTTCATTCTTGCCGTTCCGGCCATTCTTTCTCTGTTTCTTTTTTCCAGTGGACACGTTCATAAAAAAACCTTAAGAAAGGAAAAAAACAAAGGCACACGTCCAAACAAGGAATATATAGGGAAATATTATTTTCCTAAATTTGTAGTAAAGTTGATTGGTTTTTCATTTTCATTGCTTTGTGAAATAAATCAGCAATATTTGGTGAATTCATCTTCGCCACCTTGAAACGAAGGGTTAGTAGGGCAAAATAAGTCTGAACCAGAGTAATAGCGCAGAGAACAGACATATAAGCTAGAACAAACTATCCCGAAAAACCTGTGTAAAAATTGAAAATCGTTGAAAATCACCATCGCTTAACTTAGACTTTTAAATATTTTGTGAAAAATCAATTAATTTCAAAAAAATTGAAATTATACTTCTTCCCACCAACCCCGGAGAAATTGATGTAAAACCCGGAGACCCGGAGATCGCTCCCGAAAACCGGAGTCTCCGGGTCAAACCCGGAGGGGTGGCAACCCTAGTGCAATGTCTTGAAAATCTGCATGAATTCGAGTGACAAAAAGTTTTTGTTTATTCTAATTCATCTCGCTTTAATAGGTTCTACAATGATAATTTAACAACACGTATAGGCGTTTCTAATAGAAAATCATCTCAGGAATTCAATGGTGTATTTCGATTTGAGAAATAATGAGTATTTAAAAAGTTGCCAATAAAAACAATATAACTAAATTGTTTAACGCGGACTTACTTACATTCAGAGTGTCATCTCTTTATCGGTAAAAACGTGTTGAAGGATCTCAACTGGTACACCTGACGTAGAATTTTATCTAGTTTTCAAAAATCATTGTGCCATTTTGCGCCAAAGGTCGATATTTTAACATTTGTAAAATTAGTTTTTTCGTGGAGAAGCGTGGTATTTTTTTAATTTCATGCAGTTTTGCATTATTATTCACCGGTGGATTTCATTTTCTGAACGCTGCTTGTAAATTGAGGGTTTTGGGCGACTTCCTTGGTACAAACATAAGTATACCTTAACCGTCTTGCAACTATGACTCGTGTTTCTACATTTTCAGAGTTATCTGCAGTATAGAAAAATTCAAATATATTGAAGCAAACGAGGCAAACTAACTGCAACTATTATTATATCTTTCCATGAATCCTATCTCTTTGTTAGGCATTGGTCGTTAGCTTTCCTGGTGACCGATGTATGGTAAACACATGATTGTGGGAAATGTTCTTTGTAATTAATGTAATGCAACATTTATTTTCAAGTGCAAACTCCCGATTGAATCTATCACAATCAACAATCAAATTAAAAATCTCCCTCAATAATTCACTTCCAAATTGACGAGAGCTTCATGCAAAAACGCTCACGTCTCTATTTTAAAGCATACACATACAGTGCAAAGTATGCTCAGGATATTTTCGTACGAAAAACCAAGTCAGTACCCACAAGGAGATAAATTTATATCATCATTGGAATTGAAAATCAATGGAAAAGTATTGAGTGGCAAGAGGAAGTTTGTAGCTGCAGCATCCATCGTATGAGCAACTGTGAATAGAGCATAGTAACGCATGATTTGAGATCTTCATCAAAATCAAATAAACACGTCATCTTTTAATAGCTTTGACGATAACTACAATTAAATAAACCAAAAAACAACAATTTAAGGAATTCTATCAAACACCTTTAGATATGCTATTTTTCATAACTATTCTAAACGCATACGTTCACAAATTAGTACATGAGGATTATCTCTTAAAGAGGCTATGAAGGAATCATTTTTCCACCAAGGTATTCAGATTGGACTGAAGATCTACAAACAAATGTATAAAATTACACCATTTTTTATTCTCCAGATTTCGATAAATTGGAACCACCCTAGTTCACTTACGAAGTATCTGTTTTGGGAAGTTACTAAAATTCACTTTTGCGAAATTAAAAAAAAAAAAACTTTTAGAACCACCCTAGGCTGTCTAATTTTCATTTTAGCGTCCTAATTAAAACAAAATCGGGTTCAGCGCACCAAAATTACCCTTAGATGATATTTTGAGACATTTTAAACTACTTTTGAGGTTTTGTCCAGCTTTTGTATGGAGTGGATCCACTGTGCACTGTTAACAATTCACTGGAGTCCGGTAACAGCGCTCTGGCACCCATAGTTGGTTCTCCTGAACGGAATTCGCAGAAGAGAGTTATTACGTAGAGCTCGGGCTAGAAGATCCAGACGTCCGAGGATTGTAGGGCCATCCACTCTGGCAGAGAGTAAATCCCAGACGAACAAGGCTCGAGAGCAGTCCCTCCGAATGCTGAGTGTATCGAGGTGTATTAGCTGGCAACGGTTTTCATAGCTCGGCAGCTGGAATCAGTTTCGCCATGGGAGATGCCGAAGGGCGAAGCGTATGAACCTGCGTTGAACAGCCTCGATTCTGTCAATCCCGTTCTGGTAGTACGGATTCCAATCATCCGAACAATATTCTAACGTTGAGCGGACCAACGCGCAGTAAAGCGATTTAAGGCAATATAAGACAATATATGTTCTACCAGATATATGCGGTAGACTTGGGTGCAACACCCAACTCCTACTCTGCAGAAGGCAAAGAATTCTTCACATTTCCTTTCGATCATGTTCATATGAGCCTGCCTAGTTCTAGTTTTCCGTTCTATGTTTATAACTGATTCGCTCTAGAATACCTATCCGTCTTTCAATTTCATTGCTTTCGTTTCTCATAGTCTCAAATTTGCCGAAAATAGCCAACAAAATCGATACAGTAGAACCTTTCGGCAATTAAAACATAGTAACATTAAAACCATTCTGTTTAGATCACACCACGGACTAAAGCTTCCCTCTGAAGAAGCTCGGCATCGGTTTTATCCCGTATTTGTTGAAAAATTTTCATGTCGTCGGCGAAAGAAAGGCGGGGTCTTTGTAATGTGAAATTTACGTCATTAAAGTAGAGGAGGACCATTACTGGACCGAGATGGCTTCCTTGTGGTATGCCGGATGTAGCGAAGAATGGTGCAGATAGACAGTCCTTAATGCTGATTTGGAGTTGCCTTCCATCGAGGTAGGAACGAAACTAGCGCAGAAGTTGTCCATGAATGCCGAGTTTGTCCAGCTTCGCCATTGCGATATCATGGTTGATTTTGTCGAATGCCGCAGATAGATCCATGTAAATAGCATCGGTTTGCAATCCGTCGGCGAATCCATCCATTACATATGTTGTGAATGAGAGCAGGTTTGTTGTTGTCGATCGTCTAGGCATGAACCGGTGTTGGTCATCTGCAATGTAGTGATTGCAGTGAAAGAAAATAGGATCTAACACAACCAGCTCGAACAGTTTTGATACGGCACTTAAACACGAGATTCCCCGATAATTATCAATATTTTTTATATTTTTTATGAACTGGAAACATGTGCGCTGCTTTCCAGCAAGAAGGGGATGTACCAGTAGTGAGTGATAGCTCGAAGACTCGCCGAAGTGGTTCAAGAAGCCCGCTGATTCACTTTTTTACAAAAATCGGGGGAACACCATCTGGACCCGGGGACCAAGATGCTTTCAGTTTGGCATTTGCTGCAAGAATGGCAGCATTATCGACACAAATTCGGTTGATGGTTCGTCCTAAGGAAGGAGTTAAATTAGCGGCGGAAGCGACTTGTTGTGGTGGCAGGCGCTCGTTGGAAAAAAACGCTTGAAAATTTGTCGGAGAACAGTTGGCAAATTTCCTTAGTGTCGGTGCCTAAAACTCCATTAAATGACATACAAGATGGCAAACCGGATTCTTTTCGTTGCTCGTTAACATACTTCCAGAACGACTTGGGCTTGGATTTCAGTTGACGCTGGACGTTTCACTGGTGACTAAAAAAGGCGCGTCTGCTTTGTTGTTTGTATTCATGGTTGAGTTGAAAGTAGTGATTTCGTAATGCAAGTGTCTTATGCTTCGAGAATTTTTTAAATGCAGCTTTTTTGGCAGATTTTAAACGTCGGTGGTAATTTGGGTACTAGTTTTAGATACATCGTCTAACTAGACTCCCAGATGGTGCTAGTTACTGACGAGATGAATTCGAAACACAAAAAAGCAAAACTTAATTTAAGTTAGGTCTTGTGCCCTTAACGCACAAAGCGGTTTAGTCCAATTTTTCCCTTTTGGGAATTTATAGCATAGTCTATGGACGGTTGATTGCCAGGGAGGGTGTTCATCGGTACTAATTGTTCGTTTTGGTACATGGCGGTCGATAAGGTAGTTAAGAATACTAGAAAACGTCATCGCTGCTTCGTTCGCGTCGTCATTGTTAATATTTTCGTCCCAGTTTATATCCAACAGCGTGCTAACGATGCTGTCGTAGTCAGCGTTTTTAAAATCGTAGACGATAGAGCTTGAGACGTCTTCAAAATTCACTCCTAGGTTACCAGCGAATACAAGATGTAGTGGGGGATGATGATGCACCTGCTTGACTAAAGGAGTCGGTGCAGTGCAGCAGTACGGAGCGTAGTTCCGGGCACTTACAAAGCAGAGGTCCAATGTGCGTCCATTCTCGTTGGTGACATTATTAATTTGCCGAAGAGTTGCACTGCTGTAGTTGTCCAAAATACAACTGGCATTGTTAATAAGCGCAGATTTTTCGATATCCAATCGTAGAAAACCATTACTTGCCTGGCACCACGACAAGCCAAGTAGAAGTCGCCTAGTATAACAATATAATCAGACGGGGCAGCGATTAAAAGAAACGGAGGAAAGATGTACATCGATCAGGCTGGAATCACGAATTCTATCAGATGGAAAATACACTACACATAGGAACAGATTGCGATCGGCAAGTTTCACTGATATCCACATTTGCTCGGAGCTCGCCCACCGGTCATCGTTGATCACTCGGGCTTTTATACCATGGCGAACGGCGATAAGCACACCACCACCTGATGTCTTGTGGCTGTTGAGGGCATTGCGGTCACAGCGGTAGACATCGAATGTTGAACCAAAGACCTGGCGAGACGGAGTACGGTTGTCGAGGCACGTCTCGGTCAAGGCGATAACGTCGTAACAGCAACCCGTGGTCGCGAGCAAATAGCTGTCCGTTGAAGAATTCAAGCAACCAACATTTTGGTAGTAAATCTCGATGTTTTTGGAGGACGGATCAGGTACAGCAGAGAGCGAAGCCATGATGCCGTGTAGGAAGATCCTTTCGTCAATCCCAAGAACAGTATCGGAACGGTTCACGGTCGCTTGGTCGACTGTGGTGAGGGATTCGAGGCATCCCGAATCAACCGCGTCGCGCCACAAAATACGACTATCGTCGTCGTCGAGAGAAATGGTTGGCATCTGATAACAAGATGTCGGAGCAAAAGGCAAAAAACTGGAAGCGAAGAATGTATCAGCGCTTGAAGTGTTCGGAACAGATGTATACTTGCCATTTGCGGCAGGTTGGAAGACCCTTTCACCCATCCTACACATAAGACCGGACGACTGATGATCGCTGGCTGCAAGTGCTCGACTGTGGCGGGGGGATCGAGGGCTTCCATAGTGCCAACTGCGGTGCGTCCCAGTATGCGTTGAAACCCGATGGAGGAATGCGAAGAGCAGGAACGGGGTGGTAGCAGCTTACGGCGAGAGTCGTACGATGAGCTAGAAGCGTGAATCAGTTCAACCGTTGTATCGTTACAATTTGTATAATACTTGCCGAGAAAGGCGGCTTGGAAGACCCTTTCTCCACCCACACAAACAGGACCGGGACGACAGCTGAACGCTGGCGGCAAGGGGTCGACTGTAGTGGGGGGATCGAGGGCTTCCATAGTACCAACTGCGTTGCATCCCAGTATGCGATCGGCATCGATACTCCTTCACAAGGGCGGTGTAGTTTGATATAGTGGCATGGCCAATCGTTGCGGAGTTCTCTGCAGGACCATTGATGGGCCGGGTTGCATTAGAGAAGTACATGTTTCTTCTGTAGGCGGTGGAAAATCAGTCGGCGGGCTCCAAACGTTCTGGGTACGGCTGTCTTCAAATTCCCTGAACAGTATGCCTTGCCACCATGTGTCAGGGTTAAGAGTTCCATCACGGTACTTTGGGTGAACTCCAACTTGGAAGGATATGAAGTTCGAAGTACTGACGTCTATGCCTTTTTTAACAAGCGGAATAACCTTTATCTCCTCGTTACAATTTAGTCCTTCTTTGGACATTTTTTCGACAGTCTCTTTGCTAACGCTAGGATGAAAGCGGGAAAGATACATCCAGAGCAACGGCGAGGGAGGTGAAACCGTAACAATGTTGCTATTATCGAGTAGCTTTCGACCAACAACAAGAATATTGCTCGGATCAGGGCCATCCTCGCGACGACGTTTCTGAGGTGGTCGAGAGGTACCGGAGTTTGGCCGGACTGGAGTAGATGTTTAAACCTTTCTAGCGAGGCGCAAAATTTGCTGGTTATTTTTGGATAACTCGGCCTTTAGTTCAGCACAGACGTCATCCGTTTTCCCTGCGATAGCAGCGATAACACATCCAAGTGAAGAAACGGTGTCGCGAAAGCGAGCAAACTTCATCAGCTTGACACATTCATTGCACATCCAAAATAAATTTGGGTTTTCCGCAAGTTTTTTCAAAAACGGCTTGTTAAGTTGTTTCCCACATTGCATATGTACCACATTTTTGCAAAAACCCATACATTCGATAAAGTCATCATCCGATTTGACGGTTTTCGCGCAGTGATCGCATGCACTTGTCATAATGCGTGCCGATCTGAGAATGCAAACAATGAAATATAGATGGCGCTGCGTTCAGTGGAAAGTTTTGGTGGTTAAGTGACAGAAGTTCACTCAATTGCGTCTTTCTCTGGTTTTTTCGCAACACAAAAGCAAACAGGAGACACTTTCACACTGCACAATAACAAGTTTTCAGTCGATTAACACGACAAACAACGATAAAAACATCACAAATCTCGTCAAAAAGTAAAAATAGTTGGAGCGATTTATGTAAACAACTAATCGGTAGGAATACACTCGATTAGAACTGCTCATGGCGAATACTCATCTGACGAAGACGAAATACTCAACTGTCTTTTTGACATACACTTTCCTGCCTGTAGGGAACCATCACTGATGGATACCCTTGAGTTCTATACAAGTTGTTCTAATTTTTGGGCATTTTCTCGTAGAATTGTGACAACCAAATCAATCAAATGGGCGACTGAACCTTTTTCTCCGAATAAGTCTCCGCGAAAATATGGAGTCATTCAAGTTTTGCTTGAAAGAGGATATCAACACTTCAGGCATATTTTGAAAAACTTGTATGCAAGACTACATTCCATCCCATTAGCGTGGCGGAAAATAATTATAAAATTCATTGCTAAAGGTGGCCGCGTTACTTATGACGAGGCAAAGAGCTTTAGACCGATCAGTCTGACCTCCTTCCTTCTCAAATAAGTAAAACGTTTAATCGACCACTACATTCAGGATGTTAGTTTGGGCGAGCACCCGCGAGCATCTGCAATATTGAAACAGCTTTTTCGCAAAAGCAATCAAGCTTAGGAGTTTTTTTTTATATTAAGCCAATCTGTCTTCCGAATATATTTTGAAAGAACACTAGGTCATGGAGTACCTTTAGATATCTTTTTTGGTTTTATCCAACGGGAAATAATGACAGAAATGGTGGGTGAAGCGAAAGCATTTATGTAAAAAAATATTCCTTAGAGGCGAGATTCGAACCCGCAACTTTTGAGACTCCGGACCAATGTACTAACTCTTATGCTATCCCTTGGATACGATGACGTTCCAGAAAGAACAAATCTTGAGCGTTTTTTCAAAACGTCATATCTGCAATGAGTTACTCTCTTTGTTTACTTTCTCTTCTGTTAATAGTTCGGTCACTTAAACATTTATCCCTCAACTCTTTGCATAATATGCTAGTTAAAACCACCGTCTTTCGATCTGTACTGTAAAATAAGTGAAAAGTGTTATGGTGACGCCGTAAAAATCGAAAGAGAAAGTAAACAAAGAGAGTAACTCATTGCAGATATGACGTTTTGAAAAAACACTCAAGAATTGCTTATTGCACTGGCGACAGTGATCGTACGCTACCTCCAAAATGAGATCACACACAACCGCAGCTGCCCCCAACACATTTGATCTATTTAATTTCCCAGCTAGATACCCAGGCCCGGGTTTTTATGGTGTCTAATTTTTAGTTCATTACCCATTGTACTTCAATGGGTGGCAGAGCTAATGAAGATTATCGATTTCTGGTCCATTGCCCCTTGCTGCGGTTGTGTGTGATCTCGCTTTGGAGGCAGGATACGATCACTATCGCCAAGTGTTCTTTCTGGAACATAATCATATCCCAGGGATAGCGTAAGGGTTGGTGCATTGGGCCGGAATCTCCAATGTTGCGGGTTCGAATGTCGCCTCTGGAGGAATTTTTTTCACGTAATTGCTTTCGCTTCACTTACCATTTCGATCCGTTTTCCCCGTTGGATACCACCAAAAAAGCCTTAAATAAGATATTGGCACTTACGTCAAAAGCCAAATAAATGAATTATTAGTTTATATATCCTTTTACGAATACACACAGTGCTTAGAAACCGACATATGTGCTCATCATTAAGACAAGGAGTGATAAGGAAACTAAGCGTCTGCGGATGTCCTCGCGTGGGTATGCTGTCACCACTTTTATGGAATCTTGTCGCCGATGGCTTGTTGAGGGAACTTAAAAAAATAGGCATATTTCAAGAATTTTTCTATGCGTAACAAAGAGGTGTATCTAGATCCTGTCAAATGGGATTTATAGTACTATTTTTTATTTCGATTATAGAGGTTTTAACCTTAAGGTCATTCGTCTCTTCGGGTTAGAAAAATCTCTTATGAAAAATTTCAAACCCTATGGGCGGGGTCGGGACTCGAACCCAGGTGCGCTGTGTACAAGGCAATCGATTTACCGATACGCTACGCCCCCCTCCCATTTTATTTATAGTACTAGTTGTGAAATACAAATAATATTTTTTTCAAGTGATCAAGATGGTGCTGCCTTTTCCCGTAGATGCCTATTTTTGGCAGGGGTCCATGGCCGGAAACCTCTCTCCCGTAATTTTCAGCCTAGAACTTAAAACTAAAGTTTTTTTCGATTTCTTATAAAAAAGCAAGCGACGTACGTGGATTTTTTCGATATTTTGTTTTTTTTTTTTCATGAAATGACACTCCTTTTAGTGAAAAAACGCTAAAAATGTCATCAATATCGACACAAAATTGCAGATTTAAAAACAAATTGACCAATAAAAAAATAAAAACCTACGCACGACACTGGAGAAATCAATTTTGAATATACTGTGAAAATTTAAAATCGATCAAAAATCATCCGTTCGAGTTACGCTTACGGCCAGCTCAAAAAATGTGGTTTCGAGAAAAACGCGGTTAAAGTTTTCAATGCGCTCGGGATATACATAAGAGGCGTTGCGGCAGAATTGGCGTTGTCGCCTGTGTTTTTCGATTTTTTTTAAATTCTACTGTGGTGTAACCCCTTAATGTTGGACTATCAGTAAACCCAAATAAAACATCAATGATGCTTTTCACGCAACGAATGATCACAGGCGGAGTTTGTCCGTTGCAGTTCTTTAAACTTAATTGGTCAGCTCACATCGATTTCTGAATCAAGAGAGCTTGCAAGAGAGCCTTCGACCAATGTAGACTGACTTTGGGGAAATATTAAGGACTCAAACCCAAGTATATTCAGTGGATCTACACAATACGACTTGTGTGATGGCAGAAGGAAAAAGTCACGACAATCCAATCAAAGTTAAACCATCTTCAGAGAATGGTATTGATAACGATGACTGGTGCGTTCAAGACAACACCTACTGCTGTTCTAGAGACACTCTTGAACGCAAAACCCCTACAGTAAGATTCCGTTTATGGCATGCTTCATTTTTGGCAAGAAAAAAGTTCCGTTTTTGGCAACAAATGGGTTTAAATTCTTATATAATTAATGTTCTTATAACATTTAAGGTTCCATTTTTGGCACGGTTCCAATTTGGCAACTGAAAAAAAATATTGTTGTCAAAAACGGAAACCTACTGTAAATGTGTTTCTGCAACAATAAGCGCTTTCTTGTGCAAACCGTTTTGAGATTACTGGGCATTGGAATGGCTGTCTAGCTATATGGAGTGACAACTTGAAGTTTGTTACACTGACGGTTCTTTGTTGGAGGGCAGGGCCAATGCTGGTGTCTATTGTCGTGAAATGAGATTAAACCAATCCCGTTCGCTTGGTAGATACTGTGCCGTATTTCAAGCAAAAATCTTCGCGATTCTGTGTGGCGTACAATCGACACTTCAACAGGGAATATGCGATAAATGAATCTATTTTGCTCCGACAATCAGGCTGCTCTTAACGCACTTAATTCGGCAGATCCGAGATCGGAGTTAATAATCGCATGTCGAACTATAATCGAAGAACTTAGCATTTCAAATGCTATCTACCTTTTATTGGTATCCGGTCATTCCGGTATTACTGGAAATGAATGGGATGACGGGAGGGAGCGCTGCGACTGACTTGGTTGGTCCAGCACTAGTTCTATAACTGTCAAAAGATTCACTCTTGGGCTGCATTCCAATATGTCAACAGTAGCTATGGCGTAGCTTGCAAATGATTGCGTATTCGGATTTTTGGTTTTCCATATATAAAAGAACCTATGAACAGGGAGTCAAACCCAATAATATGCGATTATTCCTAACTCAGTGTGGTAAAGAGCTATATGCTTTATCAGTAGGGGCTCATTATTCCTTCGGAGGTGAAGATTCCAGGCTGTTTATTGTTTTGTGTTGTGATTGTGTTGTCATTTTTCATCAATAATCAGCACAAATCTACCTGATTTTGGGACTAAGTTTGCAAAAATGCTAGGTTAGCACACATCACATCTCCTTCTTTGCCATTTATCGCTCCCTGCCTAATCTAAGGTGTTATATGACCCGTGCCGAAAAAAAAATAAAAAAATTGAGGACCTACACTTTCAAACTGCTGACAGAGCTTGATAACAACTTTGAGCCTCCTTAATATAGGCCCTGAGTCTAATCCTACATGGTCAGGGGTAACAGCGTATCAGATGGACTACGCCGAACAAAGAGGAGAAGGGAACTCTAACCTCCAGTAGTGACCAATGGAAATCATCCTATTACAAAAGGAATGTTATCTTGCAACTTCTCCGGAGACGTGTGAATTCAATAGCGGTGGTGAAGCTGGCGCTAAGGCTGTAAACGATTCAGATGACGGAGAAATCAATACAGTACTTATAAAAATAGGTCTAACTCACACAGCTGACAATTGTCGCCATTGACTGGTCGGTGCTGAATTTATTTTTCCCGGTTAACCGCGAAAGAACCCAAAAGCACCAGCCACTCTCGCTGTGGAGATAATGAATGTAAGCAGCATTTCTATCTGTTACAACCAAGAAAAAGATGAGAGTGAAGCATCAGGAAGGCGGCATTGCGTGGGAAGAACACTTCGGTATCTTCCGGAACCGCTTTGCGGGGTGCTAATAATCCGGTTATTCGTCACCACATTCGCTTGGAAAGTTCTTAAAAAGGAACAAAGCCCTCCTCACTGGCCAATAGCTAAAGACCGCAGCAGGAGCAGCTAGGGTTAACATCGGAAGAATATATTTAAAACAGATATAATCGGTAATATAAAACATTAAAATCCGTCGTCTCACCAGACCAGGGGAAATTGATGTAAAACACGGAGGCTCGGAGACCTCCCCCAGAAATCGAAGTCTCCCAGTCATACGGGGAGGGGTGGTATCCATACATACATTAAACATACAATAACTTTAAACAACAAATATTGGAGAGGCACACATCTTCAGGAACGACTATTCGAGCCGAATTGTCAACATACAGCGCAGTTCACTCTCGTTTATAGATCGTATTTAAGGTTCAAGTTACCTTTTTTAAGCATGTGTTAGAATTGAACGCTTGGTAGTGTGCGTAGGTAAATTTGTGTTCAGCTTTGCCACCGGATTATCCATTTAAACCTTTTTAAAACTCTAAAAGAAGAATATCAGTCGATTTATTAGATCATCACGATTCAATTCATGCAAAATACCTGCTGGAAAAACCATCGGCTTTTAGCTAAGCCGATGGTTTTTCCAGCAGGTGCTTTTGAAAAAGTGGCTGTGGTTTTTTCATTGCGCAGTTGTGTTGCATACCCCAGCTCGGTGTGGTAGTGTGATAAAAAATCACAGCCACTTTTTCAAAAGCACCATTTAGCTAAGCCGATGGTTTTTCCAGCAGGTATTTTGCATGAATTGAATCGTGATGATCTAATAAATCGACTGATATTTTTCTTTTTGAGTTTTGAAAAGGTTTAAATGGATAATCTGGTGGCAAAGCTGAACACAATTTTTCTTACGCATACTACCAAGCCTTGAGGTAACTTGAGCCTTAAGGATATGTGAGCTTCAAACTAGCACACTTGGATGGCAAATTGGTATTCACATTTTTCTTCAATACTCGGAAATCCCGAGTTTCAATAAGACGTATCGCGGCGTTAATCTCTTTTGGGCATCTTGTAGCACTGGAGTTACCTCCACCAACAATAATTTTCAAATTTACTTTGATCAATTAAAAAATACAAACAAGTCAGTTTCTTTAAAAATATGAGCTTAGCCGCTTCTTGACGCCAACCATCCAAATACAAATAATACAAGAGTTCCCCACAACAATTACTTTAACGCTATTGGAATGAGACTATTGATTTTAATAGAATCGTGCACGTCATTTTACTGCCGACTTAGCCGTCACAGCGAGCCGTAACTAATTAGCTTATCTATGCTCGGCTACCGGTCTCAATAAGCGAAAATTGTTTTTCCCCAAAAAATAACCATTGTTCAGTTAGTCCATTATGACTCCGAATTCAACTCGATACCTGCCAGCAGATACAAATATAAACCATCCCAACAACACATAAATTGATTGTCTGCCACTATTTCGCTGTAGAATCTTCGATCTGGATCTTTCAACCACTAGCCAGCCGTGCCACTCGGAACGAAACACAGCTATAGGGTAATCTATCCGGTCAGATCTACGAACGTACACAGCTATGCCCTATGCTTCTAGTATTCGTCGATCCTTATCAGTTGGCAATGAATCTAGTCTCGAAGAGATGGAAGCCAGCAAGAAGGACCAAACCAATTGAATTTAATTTAAATTTATGTCTCTTCCTGTGATGCTACTCGCTACACTCGGTACAGTGCCTTTCCACCATCCGACCCCATCGGCAAGAGCGGGAATAGCTCTGTCCAAACGGCGAAGGAGAGATAATAAAACTCACCAGACAGAATTAATCGTGAGAATATTGCAGGTTTCGAACCGAAGCAGCGCATCTCGCGGTCCGTGTCTATTATACAATTTTGCTGATCTCAAGTCTACGCGAAAGGTCCACGTCCCGCCCGCTGAAGATGGCGCTTTTTGTTTATGGTACATCTTCCCGGCGGATCACATAAATAAAGATCAAAAGCGAATTTCGAAGGGAAGTAGCCGAGTTCGCAGAACAGCTCCCAAAGCCCTCAATCGGAACCAGAATCGATTGCCGCTCGACGAAAGTAAATATTTACCTTCCCGTGCTGGCCGGGAGATGATCTCACAATCAGGATGGTTGAAAAAAAAAAAAAACGAAAGAAACCGGGGGTTGGGGGCGAGCAAATCTTCCCACTTAATCCCATATCGATAGCGAATGATTTATTTACGAGCGAGTTCACAATCGCGCGGGCGGCCGCTTTGAACCATCCTTGCGGTACAAAGGAATAACAAATTCTTAAATTTTCACTTTCACCACCGGAGCAGAATATTCCGAACGCATCGCCGCTGAAACTTAATTTACTACGCGCTACTTTTCCCCGTGGCAGAAAGTAGTACCGCTGTGTAATGCTTCTGCCCTAGTTCGGTAAAGTCAAAAAGAACCTTCACCAGGAGAAAGCGCTTCGCGACTGGAATACATAACGCGATGCAGAAGGATCTCGCGCGCGCGAAAAACAACACCAACCGACACAACCCGGCAGCCCGAGTCTTGACAAGTCCGCGGGCAGACGAGCCTTCGCGCGAGGAGTACATAAGAAGAGCATAAATTTAAAAAATATACATAATAAAATGAGCATTCGCGGAAAGGCAAAAAGGAAATCGCGGGACAGAAGAAAAAGTGTAAAAATCAAAATGGGAAAACTCTCACTTTTGCAGCTGATTTTCCCGGCTGTTTCGAGGAAACTTGGTGCGAAAGCAGCGGTGCACGGTTAAGGGCGGCGGGGCGGTGAGGAAATTTAAAGGAGCAACCGTGCGTTTTTTTGTTCATCTAAGGCTCAAGTGCGGCTAGACGGAAAATCGATGAAGTTAAAGTTTTCCGTCGGTGGGGTTCTTGGTTCGGTTGCAGTTGTTTCTTCATAGGAACATAATGTCGGACATAACTCAGAAAACCTCGGTTCTTGGTGTTTCTCCGGGATAGTCATTTACAGGTTGCGTCGTTCGATTCTGTTTCAGGTAAGTATTTTTATCATTCTCACAGATGACCGATGGACTCTTACCAAAAAGTGTAGTACGAGCTAAAAAAGTCACTTTTGGACGCTTCCATGTGGTATTGTACGTTTCCAGACTCAGATGTGACGCAGGAGTGAATATTTTTCCACATTCGCAGATCGCTTGCTAAACAATGTTTTCTGGTTGGTTGGCTAAGGTCCGATGCCTTCCAAAATTTTATTGTGTGTTGTACCAAATGTTTCATTGTTGTTAGAAATAAATTGAAACTTGAATCCAAAATGTTGGATTGACCTTTGAATTGGTTCAATAGTCATGCAGTGCCTCTTCCCCTCTGGTGCTCTTTAAACATCTTTATCACATGGGGTACCGTGAAATGTGCGATTCCAAGCTTTTACCGATGTATTGTTACCCACACGCTAAAAAGTTACGAACAATTAAATGCGACTATTTTTTGATATTTAGTCTATAGAATGATTTTATATTCATCCTAAGCCCCGTGGTGGACCTGAATTCATTTTGTGAACTTTCAGAATAATGAATGAACTATTTCTAAAACATAATATGTAAGTTCACTTCAAGGTGAAAATTTGTCTATAGTTGATGTATTTACCCGTTGGATTAAACATTACGTTCAGCCGTGAAGTAGATTTTTTTATTCATTTCTTTTATTGGATAGACATTCAGATATTCTTATTTCCAAAATCGGTGTAGCAGCAGTTGTATCAAGGATAGGGGAGAGTACCGTGAAGTAGATGTTAGGTGGTAATGAATATACAGATCACCAAGTAATCCACTTAGTAGTGAGAAAATAGATGCCTAAAATAATTCATATTCATAATGTACTCTTAGCATCACCGATAGCAACTGTTTTTTTGAATAAAATGATTGTAGTGAAAAATTTGACTCCTTTTACAAGATTTAGGTTATACTGGTCATAGCGTGAAAATAATCAGTTGCATTATTTTTAATAAAGATGCAAAGAATCAAATTATCGCCCAATATACAAAAATAATAAAAATAAGCATTAACCACCATTTACAACTCCTTACACGTCCCTCACTCTCTCCCTTCGTGTTCGTGGCAACTATTACGACTCACATCTATCCTGCTATTTCTCTATCCATTTCTAAGTTGTGTCATAAGATATTCAACTAATCTGAAATATTTGTTAATTTGATGCCTGCGATATAATTGTGTAGGTTTAAGCAGACAAAACTATTTTTGTCTGTTATTTCCCTATAAATAGTTTTTTTAAATTTAATATGGAGCAGAGCCACATAAACAAACTTAATATTACATTCAATTTAAAAAAAGCAAGTATTTGTATTTCTCACAAAATTTGCAAAATATGTGTATTGTGCGAAAACTGCAACTATTTTTTGTTCAAATACTACTTTCTCCTGACGAAGAAGGGATATTCCTTCGAAACGTTGCACTATGGAGAGTCATGTGTCCAAAAATCGAAAATTATATCAAATCAAATTTAATCCAATTCTGTACTCAGCGTTAATATATCCTACTATAAAAGGAAATCCTTGTGTATCTCAAACTGAGTAATATGGTTGCTTGAAAACGAAAATTTTGAAAAGTGGCATTTCACGTGCGTTTTTTTAACTTTTCATATCTCTTTTGACTTTTCAATGAAACATATGTTTAAATATGTCCTTTGAAAGCCTAGAATACCTGTTTTGGGATGATATTATTGCAAAAGCATATTTATTGTATTGAAATGAACTTTTATCAAAAATAACGGATCAAGATACAAATATATGCACAAATTAGTTCCGGGAAAAAGTCGACCAAAAACCTCCTGAACTTTCGCTGGGGGATGCAAGTATAATAAATCTTTTTACTAATAGCTAAGGTTTGAATTACCCATACATGTCTTATGCTTGGAACGCTTCACTTGAAGTTTCAATGCCACAGTTAGTAGAGAAGCGTTGAACAACTCAGTACACGTTCCATTTGAGTGTTCCGTATTCTGCCATAGAACATGGGACAAATATGCTTATAACGGCAGTATTCTACACGAATATTAGCGAGGATTACAATCAGGCTTTATGCATTGTTCAGAGAGTTGATCTGACATTTTTGCCATGTTTATTTGTAAATGTGACTAAAAACATGTTTATTTGCACAAAAAATAAGACTTGTAATTCCAGGAATGTTTATGTCCCAAAAACAGCTAATATGTCCAGGAATACTTTCAATGGCCACTTGCTTTTCGAAGAATTAATATACTTATTCTGGTAGATTGAACTACCCCTTTGTGACGGTATTGGTTTGCATTAGAGATTTTATTTATTCATTTATTGATTTTCCATCTGACCTACATGATCTACATGAAATATGGAGTATGGAATAAGGAAAAGCGCATTTGCAGTTAGTGTGACACCCTCCAAATGCGCGTAAAAACATCATTATCTTTTCACATATACACATTAAACAATATTGCACGTTAAATTACATTACATTACTTAATTAATAATACATCTCACAAATCGAAATCTAATGCAAGTCAACCGCTTAAGCCTATTTCTAAAAATATCACATGAAACAGAGAAGTCAAAAAATTCATACACACTATTAAAAACACTACACATCGCCCTCACGGGTTCGTTCTGTCCATAATTAGTACTTTGATAGTCGAGTCTTAGAAAATCCCACGATCTTAAGCTTCTAGGGGGTGCGTTTACATTTATCTGTGGAAGTATATTTGGGGCATCTATTTCACCTGTTAGAACTTTTCCTACAAAGACTGCTTTGGAGATATTTCGTCTTTTTGAAAGGGTGTCCATATCAAGCAAACGACAACGATCAATGTAAGGTGGCAGCTCTATCGGGTTGCGCCATGGCAGAGATTTAACAGCAAATCGGAGAAATCTAGCTTGAATAGATTCAATTCTGTTAATCCAGATACTCGCATACGGACACCAGATCACAGCTGAAGCTTCCAGGACAGAGCGAACGAGAGAGAAATACAGTGCTCTCAGGCAATATGGATCAGTAAACTCTTTGGCTATTCTGATGATAAAACCAAGGTTCCTGTTGGCTTTCGCAATGATGTGGGACTAGTGATCTCTGAACGTCAATTTAGAATCCAGCAGTATTCCAAGGTCCCTGACAACTGACACTCTTTCAAGTGTTTTCCCTGAGATAGTATAACACCACAAGACTTTACTGAGTATTTAGATACACTGAGAGTCAACCGGTTTCGAGCACACCAGTTACAAAACTCATCTAGTTGTCGCTGTAGTTCGATGCAGTCTAATTCAGATCGCACAATGAGGAACAGTTTAAGGTCATCTGCATAGATAAGTTTGCATCCTGGTGAAAGGATATAACAAACGTCATTGAAGAATAAGGAGAACAGCAAGGGTCCGAGATTACTACCCTGGGGTACACATGATAAATTTATGAAGTTATGTGATTCGATATTTCCTAGTTTGACAGATAGGGTACGGCCGACAAGGTATGATTCCAGCCACTTAGTGAAGTTGAGTGAGGCACCCAGCCTTTCTATTTTCGCCAGTAGGAGCGAGTGATCAACACGATCAAACGCTGCTTTAAGGTCAGTATGAATAGTATCTACTTGTACTCCGCCTTCCATACTTTTAATACAATGTGAAGTGAACTGTGCTAAGTTCGTTGATGTTGATCTACCTGGGAAGAACCCATGTTGATCTGTCGATCTATATGTTTTGGCTTCCCGGAATAACACATTGCTTACTAGAATTTCGAACAACTTAGACCCCGCACAGAGAGAGGTTATGCCTCGATAATTTGCTATCTCCTGCTTATAACCTTTTTTAAAGACAGGAAACATAACTGACTTTTTCCAACACAGAGGAAACGTCCAGCATCTCATAAAAAATAACCTGTCGTGCAGGCACGTAGCTAGAGGGGGGGCTAGGGGGCTAAAGCCCCTCCCGAAATTTTTCAAAAATAAATTTAAGAAACAACATGTTTTTCGGTGACTCGCAAAAAATTGTATCTTGTTTGGTTTGAACAAATTAATAGGAGAATGGCGAGGAAGATTGCTATATCGAACCACCGAAGACAGCGTTCACGATATCTACTCAGTATGCTGAGTGTGATAAAACAGTTTCTTTCATATTGCGTGACTCGTCGGAAGAACAAAATAAACTGTTACTTTAATTCTTTCTGAGGTGGTCGGATGATTGAGTCGCAGAAGCAAGAAGTGGTGCTCCAACCAAATACGAAGGCAATTGATTTCCAGTTTTTTCGCATAAGACCGAATATTCATAAAAACTTGTAACACGTGGTGGTTGATCCTCATATATATGGACGATGAGAAAATGTTCGGCTACAAGATCTGATACCATTTACTTCCCAGCAAACCACAAATCGTATATCAATGTAAAAAAAGACTCGAATATTTGTCTACAAAAAATCCAAATCGTTTAGTTCGTCTATTTCAGATAGATATTAGAATTTTATTAGAGGAAACGTGATTTTATAACGACAGTTTGGTCAGTATCGCTTTGATGTATAAATTGCATCGTGTTTGATCGGAAATGGTCGTATAGCACTGAAAACTTACACTCATACAGATACAATCATTCAAATCCACCAAAATCATATTTTCGTTCACATTCAATCGAATTGTAGTTCAAACTGTGTCTGATTTATAGCTTCTTAAAGTTGTTTATATGTGTTCATTATACAACACAAACTTATGTATGACTTAGATATACATCACAACGACTTCAAAAAGTTATATACGATTTAACAAATCATCCGAAATATGAACACGGATTTTCCGAAGTCTTTTACGACTTCCCTCATATGTTTCAATTCACAGTGCTGCATATATGGCGAAGATTTATCGGATTAACTTTTCTCTACTTACAGATGAATTATGATTACGAAATATTTCCTAGTTTCTCATGATGGAAACAGATCAACAAAATTAGTAATATAGTCGTCTCTGTGCTACAACTTAGACGTCGCAAGTTCGAATCCGACTTTAAGATGTGCAAAATATCGAAATGTGTTTCTAAACAATTCTGGCACCGGCCACAGTGTATATTAACAGGTGTTTCTTTTAATGTCTTCACCCTTTTTTGGCGTATTTTGCTAAGTTGGAGATGATTGGTGTACCTTATTGCAGTTCTTCCATTATGACCTTCTTTATCGACAAAATATAGTTAATCGTATATAGTGTTCCGGAATCGTATACGAGTTGATGACATCGCATAAAATGTGTGATTGTGTCGATTATGTATCTGTAAATATTTTCTCTAGAAACGTTTTAATACGAGAAGTAATCGTATTCAATGTATATTGTTGACAGGTATCGTCAATTTCAGCAGCTATGTGCGTATAAGGCCTCTAGTTTGGTACGCATATGGCGTTTTTCTGCATTTAGTGCGACTCTTTTGGGGGTATATGAACACTTATTATTCAGTTGCAATTTGAATATACCATAAAAAGGTTAGCTGGGTTGCACCGTGGCCACTAACAGATTCCTGAGACATTTGGGAAAATGGGATTCATTATAAAGGACACGTCTAGGAAGTAATTCTCACTATATTACATGGTGTTTTTGTGACGAGAATCCTGGTGAAATCCTGGTCGTCCTAGTTGACCCTAGAAAATTATATACAAAACCGAGCACAAAAACTGTAAGCATTTATCGCTATTGCGCCTAACAAAACTCAGATTTTATACTAGATATTGGCCAGAATAAAGTGATTTAAATCACACGCAAATTCAATTTCGGCAATAGATTAGAGTACTGTACGCTTAGTATAAACATTAGGCATCTCACTTACGCGTGCTAGACACAAACATTTCAATTAGCTGATGACAATATAACCGAGAAGACAGTTTTGTTTTCGCGTAATTTTAATGCAATAGTATTTCTATTGGCACAAAATTTCATTTTATGCGGGGAATGCATTCCGTTTAAAACACTGTTAGTCCGGTTAATCGAACAACAAGCAAGGAAAACCGTGAAAAAGTAAACAAGCCCAAAAGAGGTAAAACAGTTATTTTATTGAGGTATTCAACAATCCACTAATTATATACGCTTGTATATTACTAATTTTGTTGGCATACAGTAACGTACACAGTAGCGGTAGGACGAACTGTCGTGATTTTACCCTTACTTTCCATCGGATGTCAATTGATGCTAAACCACATATTAGTCAATCAATCATAATAAACTTAATGTTGCAACTAGCACCAGCATTTTGGCCGCCATCAAGTTTCCAATTAATGTCTATGTAAGTTTGAAAACGACGTAACGATACAGTAAACAGACATCAGTAGGCTATCACAGAGAGCGACTAAAATATTGTAACTAGTTGAGTCTATAAGTCAATCAGAGGTTATTGTATCGGTTTGATGTTTTCAGCCTTTCTTGTGACAAAGAACATGTTTTAGAATTGTCTTAGATTTGGAATTGTTTTCGTTGAGAACGAAAATTTCATTTAGTTTCTTGTGACTATATCAAGACGTCATCAGAACTAAAAGCTTTAAGCAATAATTTTTTTAAGCCCCTCCCGAAATAAAATCCTGGCTACGGGCCTGCTGTCGTGGACAGGTCTGATCAACTAAGAGGGGCGGATGATGGGAATCTATATTAACGAGAGGTTCATCTGCTTGGTACACATGACAGTTCATGTATGCGTCTGCGTTTATGAACAGAAGATCCAACGTGCGATTTCGTCCGTTCTTAATCGTACACATTTGCAGCATGTTCAGTAGAGACATCCCGTCTAGTAAAGCACTGCTAGATCTCGAAAGGGATGAGTCAGAGGGGTCGGCATAGGCGTAGCCGAAGGAAGTGCTTTTCCAGACAAGACCAGGCTGGTTATAATATCCGCATAACAAATGAGAGGTTTAGGGTTCTAGCGAATCGGTGATATCGAGTGCAGATTGAATGTGAATTTGAATAACGTTTATGTTATCTGCGGAGTCCGGAGGAAGATGTACGACTCTCACACATGTGTTAGTGCCATGGCTATTAATGTTTACCCAGAGTTGTTCTAGACCTCTATTGTCATAACTCTTTTGTTTAGATGCTAACCGATTGGAAACAGCTATAAGTACACCACCACCCTTTTTTTACCAGCAACGATTGGGTCATAGTCGTTACGATATACCGAATATCTAGGTCCGAATGGCTGCAGCGAGTTGATTTCGTCGTTCAGCCATGTTTCTGTCAGGATAATGACATCATGTTCTGCGTCGGATATCAGCTCATCGATCTTTGTGCGTAGTCCTCTCACGTTCTGGTAGTACATTTTTAAGTTGACTTTTACCTGGAGAAACAGTCTTGCGGTCATCATTATACGGATTGCGGATGGCTAGATGAATATCAGCTACGGAGCCGGAAGTAGGTTGTTCAACGGTGGACTGGAACCGAATGGATGACACATATAACCGTACTAAATGTTAGCACCTTTGAATGGCTAGAATTCATCGTATTTTCTGGTGCTCAAATATTGTATTTTTTCATTCTTATATAAAATTCTCCATCCACAGATTGGCAAACTGCCTGAATTATTTTATTTTTTTTAACTCTTCAGCACTCGCACCGTTGTATTTTGTGCAACACCTTCAGAAACTCTAGCGAAATCTTCTTTCAGCACCAGCGGCTGCTGTTTCGGGGAGCCATTCGCGCGAGTGCCGGAGAGTTAAATGAACATTAATAAGAGAGCATTTAACAATATGTGTTTCAAATCTAAAGTCGTTTTGCGATTTAACTTTCTATTATGGAATATAAATTTCGATAGGTAGTTTAAAACCGATAATTGGGCCGCGGTCGGAGTAAACACGTGAAACTCGGCTAAAGCGTACAGAAAATCGTATCTACAGTAAAGCGAGTAGAAATCTACGGGAAGTAGAGACAATAAAAAAACTATCTATTGATCCGCTCCTGATTGGTCGTTTTGACAGTAGCGAGAAATCGAAATGTGGGTGTCGCGAGTGTACTGAATAGTAGTACTTTTTGCTACATATTGAATTATTATTAACATAAACCTGGATTAAAATGATAATTAAACTTCAATGCGGCACAATTTGTATATTCTTGGCATAGTTGCGTTCCACGAGATGCTTTTCAACCATTGACTACAAAAGCCGTTGCAACCCAAGGACGATTTGACAATTCCCATATATTGAACTCACAAACTTCCACGAACTGATCGCACAAATCTTGTGTGTTCTGTTGAAGCTATTGACGGATTTTTTGGAGTTGGAGTCGTTCCGAGAGCACGATGTGACATGTGACATAAAAAACGCGTAAGAGAATCTTGTTTGACACCCATCAACACAAGTTTGACCGTACCAACCAGTAACGTGGGTGACGTCATGTAAACTGTCTAGTGCGAATTTCCAATTGCCATAGCCTTATTTAATACATGTAATATGTAATAAACTAAACAAAACGGCCTTGTAAGAATGGTTGTTGATAAAAAATTAGATTTTTTTTTTTTCAATTCGTTTATTTGATAAGGCAGGTTTGCGTTAGCTTAAAGGTGCCAATTTTGTTTTGTTTTACATTTTAAATTACTTAAAACTAGGGGCTTACATATTGATTTTTGAAATTAAACTAAGGCTAATTTATAGCTATACATATACACAAGGGGGTAGTATAATTTTCGTAAGATTAGAGGGGTCATTTAGTTTTTATGGCAATATGGTTTGACATTTTTAGCAATGAGATTATTGGAGCAAATAATGTTTAACTAAGGGGGAAAATTTTTACGACTATCTTAAAAGTAGAAATAATTAGAGGGCGTGATTAAATTTTGTAAAGATTCGGAGACATTAATTAGAGTTATTTTATACCACATAAAGTTGGGCATTTTCAACGAGATCATATAATATAATAGTTAAAACTAGAAAAGGCAAGAAGAGCTAAATGCTTCATGAAGATATTTGGGGGGAAGGGGTGTTACTTCTGTGTATAAGAGTCAGGGGAAGTAGGGTGGACAAACATGGCAGGGGGAGAACATTATTTCAGTTTCAGACTTCGGGAGATCAACGGATGGATTACAGAATCAGGGTGGTCTTCATCAGGAAGAATCATGTACTGGGACGCCGGGTGGTCGTTCTCGAGATGGCAGGGGTTTCTCCAGACGATTTCGTAGTGCGGCTCAGATGTTGATCGGCTACATTTCGAGTTGTGCGTGTGATGTTCGTGCTTTAGGTCCCGTGTTTGTTGGCTCATTCGACAAGGATGTTTTGTGTACAGGTGGAAGAGAGCGCTTCTGAGAATGATAAGGAAAAAGGGGCAGTTAAAGTTGGATATTGATGGTTTTTATGAAGGTGTATATAAGGGACATATAGAGGACATCGCGGCTTGCTAACACATCTCAAACCGGGACGTTGGGTGGTCTTCCTCGGGCCCGGAGGGTGTCCATAAGCCGAGACCTGGCGGAACTGTACTCGGTGCACGCCCAGACTATGTGCTCTATATCGTGATAACCGTCGCCACAAGCGCAGATACCACTCTCCACGAGCCCAATACGTCGGAGATGTGCATCCAGCGTGTAATGGTTCGCCATGAGTCGGGACATCACACGAATGAAGTCACGACCCACATCCATCCCCTTGAACCAAGGTTTCGTCGATACCTAAGGGACTATCGAATGTAGCCACCTTCCTAGCTCCCCATTGCTCCACGAGGTTTGCCAACTTTCGAGGGTTCTCTGATGAGTAATACTGAAAAATTCGTGGAAGCAAATTGGTCTTTCAAAAACGTCACCTTCAATGGCACCCACCTTAGCTAAGGAGTCCGCCTTCTCATTGCCCGGAATGGAGCAATGAGAAGGGACCCACACCAAGGTAATCTGGAAAGATTTGTCAGATAAAGCA
Organism: Topomyia yanbarensis; assembly: GCF_030247195.1. Classification (NCBI taxonomy): domain Eukaryota; kingdom Metazoa; phylum Arthropoda; class Insecta; order Diptera; family Culicidae; genus Topomyia; species Topomyia yanbarensis. The sequence continues at coordinate 354,420,666 of NC_080671.1, read as the reverse complement.
CTCAGTAGCTCCCGTATTTTCCCCAAAAAATACGAGGAATGCTTTCCATGTTTCATCGAGCGAATAGCGTCAATAGAACTCAGACTATCCGAGACGATGAAGTAATGGTCTGCGGGTAATGTGTCAATGACTCCAAGGGTATACTGAATAGCAGCTAGTTCTGCGGCGTAAACTGAAGCAGGGTCACTGAGTTTGTAGGAGGCGGTGAACTTTTGATTGAAAATACCGAAGCCAGTGGACCCTTCGAGGTTTGATCCGTCAGTATAAAACATCCTAGAACAGTCGACTTCTCGGAATTTATTATAAAAAATATTTGGAACCACTTGTGGGCGTATATGGTCCGGAATTCCAATAATCTCATCTTTCATGGATGTGTCGAAGAAAACAGTAGATTCAGAAGTATTTATGAAATGCACACGGTTGGGATTGTAAGAAGAAGGATTAATATTTTGCGCCATGTAGTCAAAGTACAGGGACATAAAACGGGTCTGAGAATTGAGCTCAACAAGCCTTTCGAAATTTTCAATCACCAACGGGTTCAAGATATCGCATCGAATGAGCAATCGATATGAGAGTTCCCAAAATCGATTTTTCAGCGGGAGAACGCCCGACAGGACTTCGAGACTCATCGTATGGGTCGACTGCATGCACCCTAAGGCGATACGCAAACAACGATACTGAATTCTTTCGAGTTTGATGAAATGTATGTTCGCGGCGGATCGAAAGCAGAAGCATCCGTATTCCAGTACCAACAGTATCGTTGTTTGATACAACCTAATTAGGTCTCCTGGGTGGGCACCCCACCACGTTCCGGTTATTGTACGAAGAAAGTTGATCCTTTGCTGGCATTTCTGTTTCAGATACCGAATATGGCATCCCCAAGTACCTTTCGAGTCGAACCAGACCCCTAGATATTTTACTGTGAAGACCTGAGCTATAGTTTGACCCATTAATAGAAGCTGTAGTTGTGCTGGTTCACGCTTCCTAGAAAATACAACTAGCTCAGTTTTCTCCGTGGAGAATTCGATACCCAGCTTAATAGCCCATGCAGACAAATTGTCCAAGGTATTCTGTAATGGTCCTTGTAGATCGACAGCTTTGGGTCCCGTAACAGACACCACGCCATCGTCTGCAAGTTGTCTTAACGTGCAGGAATTGTCAAGACATTCATCAATGTCGTTGACGTAGAAATTGTATAACAGGGGGCTTAGACATGAGCCCTGGGGAAGGCCCATGTAGCTAAATCGTGATGTCGATAAGTCACCATGCGAAAAATGCATGTGCTTTTCCGACAACAAGTTTAGTAAAAAGTTGTTTAAAGTCGCTGAAAGACCATGCTGGTGCAGCTTCTCTGAAAGAATGTTGATAGAAACTGAATCAAAAGCCCCCTTTATATCTAGGAACACTGATGCCATCTGCTCTTTACTAGCATAGGCCATTTGAATTTCGGTTGAGAGCAACGCAAGACAATCGTTCGTCCCTTTGCCTTTGCGAAAGCCAATTTGTGTATCTGACAGTAAGCCATTTGCTTCGACCCAATTGTCGAGGCGGGATAGGATCATTTTCTCGAACAACTTCCGGATACAAGATAGAATTGCGATCGGTCGATACGAATTGTGGTCGGAGGCTGGTTTTCCTGGTTTTTGGATGGCGATGACCTTCACTTGCCTCCAATCGTGTGGGACAATGTTAGCCTCAAGAAACTTATTAAATAAGTTCAACAAGCGTCTCTTGGCAGAGTCTGCAGATTCTTCAACAAGTTGAATTTGATTCTGTCTGGCCCTGGAGCTTTATTGCTACACGACAAAAGAGCAAGTGAGAACTCCACCATCGAAAAAGGTGTTTCATTCGCGTTATCGCGACGGGACGCGGCGCGGTAGATCTTCTGTGCCGGGGCGGAATCCGGACAAACCTTCTTGGCGAAATCGAATATCCAACGGTATCAAATATCAAACGCTCTCATTAGTACTGTTTCGATTTCGCATACGTCGGGCTGTTCCCCAAAGAGTGCTCATCGATGTTTCTCTCGTTAATCCGTCGACGAACCGGCGCCAATAACCGCGTTTTTTGGCTTTCATCAAACTCTTCATTCGCTTGTCTAACGTCGCGTACTGTCGAAAACTAGCGGGTAACCCGTCGTTCCGGAAGGTCTTAAACGCGGCGGCCTTCTCTGCGTACACGTCTGAGCACTCTTTATCCCACCAGGGATTGGAAGAACGTTTTTGTATGTTCGCGCCGGGTACTGGCTTAGTCTGAGCTTGATTCGCGCTGTCGAGAATCAAGCCAGCCAAAAAGCTGTACTCTTCCTCCGGAGGAAGTTCTTGAGTAGATTCGATGTTGTCGGATATCGCGGCAGCATAGCTCTTCCAATCGATATTTCGTGTGAGGTCATACGAAATATTGATTGTTTCCAATGGCCTTGAACCGTTATTGATTGAGACTATGATCGGCAGATGGTCGCTACCGTGGGGATCAGGGATTACCTTCCACGCACATTCTAACTTTAGCGAGGTCGAGCAAAGGGATAAATCTAATGCGCTTGGGCGCGCTGGTGGGGGAGGAATCCGTGTCGTTTCACCCGTGTTTAGAATTGTCATGTTGAAGTTGTCGCAAATATTGTGAATTAAAGAGGAACGGTTATCATCATAAAGGCAACCCCATTCCGCACCGTGAGAGTTAAAGTCGCCTAAAACTAGCCGCGGTGCAGGCATGGATTCTATGATGTCATGTAGCCGGCGATGCCCAATCGCGGTGTTGGGGGGAATATATATGGAAGCTATGCAAAGATCTTTGCCTTTGATTGTTACTTGACAAGCAACAACTTCAATACCTGTTATCGAGGGAAGGTTAATTCTGTAGAAGGAATAGCGCTTTTTGATCCCCAAAAGCACTCCTCCATAGGGGGTGTCTCGATCCAGGCGAATAATATTAAAGTCGTGGAAGTTGAGATCTATGTCGGAAGTTAACCAAGTTTCACATAATGCAAATGCATCGCAACTCAAATTATTTATTAAAATTTTGAAGGAATCGATTTTCGGGATGATACTTCTGCAATTCCACTGTAGAACAGTGATCAAATCCGTGACCTCGTTCGATGAGTTAGCCATCGAAGGATACAATCGCTGAAAGGAGGGGCCATTTAGCAGTCAACTGCGTCAAAAATGTTCTTACTGTGGGGAGAAAAGCTAACATAAGACTTTTAATAGGATCAGTTATATTGAAAGTTTTTATTATCCAGTCCACAATGTCCGAGAGTTTGATAATTCCAGTGCCGCGATTATTCTCGAACTGAAACAGAGGAACACTTGGGATTTTTGATGTTCCGGGAAGTGCTGGGAACTCCTTCTCTGAGTTTAATCCTCCGAGACCAGGAGCTAATTGCTTCGGTTTGGTTGCAACACTTCCAATAGATGTGACTTTCTGAGTCCCGTCAAGGGATACCTTCTGGCCTTTACAACGAACTTTAGGAGAGGAAATGTTCCTCCTCTTCCTATAACTTCTAGGCGCCCTAGTAGATGTTCCCTCTTGTGGGTCATCAGCCTCGCCCTCGTTAGGAGGCAAGTGAGCATAGATGTTTGTTGAGGTTGGTGGTGTAGCTTTCTTTAGCATTTCTGCAAAAGAACGTTCGGATCGTCCAGCAAGGGAACGTTTTAGTTTATCCCCGCGTAGTTTGTACGCGGGACATGCCGAGATATCATGCAGATTCTCTGCACAGTAAGGACACTTCTCAGCATTCCCACTGCACGAATCATCTAGATGATTCTCCCCGCATTTTCCACAGCGGGCCTTATTGCTACAATGGGTGGCTGTGTGACCCAATTGTTTACACTTTGTGCAATTCATGACCCGCGGCACAAACAGACGCACAGGCAGACGAACCTTGTGCAAGAGGACGTAATTTGGCAAAGCGGTACCAGCGAAGGTCAACCGATAAGAGTTTGATTGGGGGTACGTTTTTGAACCATCCCCCGCAACTACAACTGAGTGCAAACGCTTGCACTCGAGTATTTTCACTGGCTGAAGTAAGCGGTCTCTGAAACGGCCAACCCCGTACTGCAGCAGATCCTCGCATGTAAAACTGTCATCGGTGACAACGCCTTCAGACTGTACTTTCACAGCTGGAATATACACGTGATAGTCCTTCGTAAAGTGCTCGCAGTAAGCAATATCGTTTGCCTGCTTTGAGTTAGTCAGCACGACCCTCAGCCTGTCTGAGCGGACCTTTTTTATTTCGATCACAGCCGAGAACCGTTCCGTTAGGTCTTTTGAAATCTGTAATAGATTCAGCGATTTTGTTTTGGGCCGAAAGAAGACCACAAAGGGACCGGTCGAGAGCTCTGGATATTGTTTGGGTCGGGGGAGAGCCTTAGGAGTCGACTCGATCTCCATTTGGCCATCCGGGGAGGAAGCCATCGACACCGTCAACGCACGGGGTCAGCACCCGCGCAGACGGGAAAAAGCCGTAAATGTATCAAAAAGGTAGATTTCACTTATCTGTATACTCGTTTCCTACGACGCACCAGTCCAGCTTAAATAGCTGGTTATTGTTCAATCCTCGCTTTACGAACAAAAGGTTGAGGAATGTGGCCTAACGGTTAACACACGCACAAAAGAAAATAAAAGTCCAAACCTCGAAGAGGCAGAGAATGGCAAAATAACCTTGAACGCGGATTACTGCACTGTTCTTTTTCCAACAGACCGAAAACAAAACACTTCTATCTCGATCGAGCGATGCGTAGAGACTGAATTAGAAATTTTTGTTAAGTAGGACAGGCAAGGTTGTTTGAAACTGTCACCATTAAGCTTTTTGTTTCCCCATGAGTTAGCCGCCGATTTCTTCTAATTTCCAGTTAAGATATCGACGATTTATAAATTTCTCAGAACATTACAAATTCGATGTTCAATAATAGTAAATATAAATGCAGATTCTACTCGCCAGTAATTCGTTTTGCTATAAATAGATATAACTTTTAGTTATATAAAAAAACGTATGGTGATACTTCAGATTCGAGTGATTCTACTATTCTTAGATGAGCTTATGGTCCAGCTTTGGTGCCGAAAATTAAAAATCTTCGAGATCTTTGGTTGATTCTCCGTATTAGCAAGTTGGGTTCGGATCGGGTTTCTCAAATTTTAAATTTCCGGGTGCGGGTTGGGTTCCAATTTTTAAATTTTAAAATTCTCGGGGTCGGGTCGAGTTCGGGTTTTACAAAATTTTCATTCCCGGGTACGGTTTTTCAATATTAAAATTTTCGGGCTCGGGTCGGGTTCGGGTTTTTCAAATTATATAATTTCGGGCTCGGGTCGGGTTTGGGTTTTTCAATTTTCAAGCTCTCGGGTTCGGGTCGGGTTTGGGTTCGAAAAAATTGAAACCCGACGATCTCTAGTTTGCATGGGACTCATTAAACCCATATCTCCGAAACTAGGATTCCGAACAAACCAATTCGCAAGCTATAAGGATGACTGGAATGAGATTGTAGTGTAATCAACTGAATACATGGCTTTTGTGCTATCGATACACATAGCCTAGCCATTTCACACTCCTTTCAGTGCTGTGCAATCTTACGAAGGACTTTGAATTGTGACGGTAACTATGGAGTGACCGTATCACCACAAAAATAACAATGAAAAAATGAATTAATATTTCCATTTTTCTTGCATAGTGTTAACTACCTTTCACAGAAGCCGTGCGAATGAAATGTATTGTATTCAGGCAGCATGCGGTCCTTTGTTGATTTTTGTTTCTTTTTTGGGTATTTATATTGTAAATAAAATGATGGTCAGTTTGAATTTCTCTCAATAATGATTACAATACGTGAGAGATTCAGAAGAGAACCGTCTTACTGTTTTCAATTCGTTAAAGTGAGAACCATAACTCAATAAGCATCGCATCGTGTTTTGACTGCTAACCGTTTCACCATGAAATGTTTTTAAAAACGTCTCCTAACCATTATTCGTAATCACAAGAATCCTATAGTTCAAATCTTGCGCCCAATTGTTATACGAAATAAACGGTAGAATGGTATATTTTCTAGAATGTTCACATCTTATTAAACTTGTCTCAATATCATAGAGCATGCAACAGTTTGAGAAAGATTGGAAGATGTGACGAAACTAGTCGCCAAGAGGTCTGTGCTAAATGTATTGAAAAAATATTTCCAAGAAGGTGCTCCCACTAGCATACAATCACTAGATCGCAAATATTGAGAACACTGATTTTGTGCGATACTATAATGTCAACAGTATATCGAATAAAAATTAAACTGTACCAACATTTACTTCCATTGCTTGAAAACTGGCAGCGTACATACTTTCTGGTACATTTTTTATGCAATGATTAAAGATATATAATAAATTTTCATTAATATGGTATCGTTGGTCATCAAATTTGCAATTTGCTTGCATTTTTTTATGATAGAGGATATTTAGAAAACATGCCTGTTTTGAAAATTGATTTACTAAATGGATAATTGCGTTTTTATTTCTACTTATAGCTTTTGATTTTTCTTTAAATCGTAATAGGAAGCAGTTAATTTAAATTCAAATGTATTGGGAAATTTTCTAGAAATTATTTTTAGAAAGACCATAAATTATTTCTAGAAAGACCATAATTTAACAATAATTAATCATGTATCATTACAAAATTTCTTTAGATGAACTATCAATGCTTCCCCGAGATTCTAGAATATCCAATTCCCCATGACAAGGTCTCAGTCAGCCAACGATAATACACGGAATCATTATTTTGAATACATAAATCGAAGGAAATCCTTACTCCACCCCTTTAACTGAGAAACCACCGGCCGCAACATTGCACTTCGACCAATGTTTCGGTGCTCGTTATACTGAATGAACCAAAAAAGGATGCACCATATTGCATCGTCCTGGGTGGTTTCATGCACTACTTTCCCAGGATGACGCGCTCGCTGCACACAAACCGAACTCCGGAAAGATGAAGACCGTGGCCGTCGGCGAGATGGTATCGGGTTTTAATTTTATGTAAATTTCCGCCAGATTGCGTAACAATACGTCTCTATTTCTTACAATTCTGTTTCTTGGTCTAGTTTGGGGGACTAAAGCGGAAACGTGCACAGCTACCCGCCGTCGTTGTCGTCTTGTTGTTATTGTTGTTATTTTTGTTACTGTGAGCGCAGAACTTAGACGAGAGCACGATGACGACCACTATCATCCAGCTTACGTTCGCTTGTCGCTGACCCCAGCCTCCGCCTGTTGCAAACCTCCAAAAATCTGCGCCGTTGTCATCGTGACGAAAGCACGTCGAGCGAGCACCAGAGTCCACAATAAGATATACAACGAAACGAACCGAACCACCAACCCGGACAACTGGCAGACTGCTTGCCTGCCGACCGAGGGATGCGCCTCCGCGTCGGAAAATGCGAACGGAACGACTATTCTTTGAAAATTTTTGGCTTCCTATTAACGTGTTGAGCATCGCCGGAAGGCATCTCTTCTCTGTCGTCGACCGACGACAGGACTGGCTGGAGCTGCGACCGGGGGGTTCCGAGAGCGCATTAGTTCGGTAGAAAGTGGAATTATTGGAAACCTAACCTATAATCATAAATTTTATCCCGGTTCCTGCTACCCGGCGCGATTGGTTGGTCGGTCGGCTGGTGGGACGAAGAGCGACAGCCCGGTTCCGGACAGTGCATTTCGCTTGGGCAGAGCGGGTGAAATTGAAACATTATATCGTCCTGGGTACTGGTTAGGTGTAGCAGCAGATTCGAAGCTGATTCCCAAGGTTTTTTGGAGCTGGAGGAGCTTTCTGTGCGGAACGAAGCGAATAATTTCACAGGAAATAGTAAAAGTTTTCTTTCTTTTTGAATGAGACGATTTTGGGGCATGATTTGATCATTGCGCAGCGATCGTAAAATGGAGGAAATATATACGTGTTTACTAGTTATTCAGGTTGACTGATTTGAATGTCAGATGTTATTTTGTTCGGCATGCAGTTATCTGGTATAGTAAGGAAGTAAGGCAAAATACATGAGCCGAAACGTTGGAGAAATAGATAAAATTGTAACAGCATTTTATCTATTTCTCCAACGTTTCGGCTCAATTATTTTGCCTCACTTTACCAGATAATTTCATGCCGACCAATATAACATCTATACGTTTTTACTCTCTGAAAATATTTAACATTTTAAGACTCATTGCACGACATAGATTTCAATTGTATAGCTTGGAAGACATTCATGAACTGCGAGAAAATATATCCAAGATAAATGGGAGCTGGAAACAGTCTATAATATTCACATTTAACTTGTTCTCAGGCACCCCAATGTAAAAGTAAAATGTGCCTAGCAATGAATGCCACATGTCAAATCTTAAAACAAAAAATACGATTTTTGTGGCTTCAGTTTGGCAAACAAAAAATCGCTATGCTGTATTTCTCCTTAGCGGAGAGAAATTTCGTTAAAAACTATTTTTTCTCCTTTTAAGGAGAAAATTGATTAAAACCATCTTTGCGCGCGAAGAGCACAAAACCTATAACTAAATTATTTAATTTAGTTATAACTATTTAGTTATAACTATAACTAACCTATAACTAAATTAATTAATTTAGTTATAGGCTTTGTGCTCTTCACGCGCAAAGATGTGTTTAAACAATTTTCTCCTTAAAAGGAGAAAAAATAGTTTTTACCGAAATTTGCGTTTCGACTTCGTCTCATCAGAATCCGATACTAACTTAGTGACAGTACTAAGCTAGCACCATATTGACGCTAACACCAAAATTTTCAAATAGTCAAGGTCGCAGAGAGAGGAGAAGGGACAAGGGTTGTTTCCTCCGAGTCCGGAGTTCTAGAGGGAGTATGGACTATGAACAGAAGATTGTGAAAATTTTTATTTCAATAACAATTAATTTGAGAATGGCATTAGAGTTTCAATATTAGTGTGATTTAACTAGGATAGCTGGCCTCAACTGTAAATTGCAGCATATTGGAAAACAAATATAAGATTTTCTGAAAAAGAAGATCAAACATTTCACGATATATATCAATAATATTAGTAATTTTGTGAAATATCGTAAGATTTTTTTTTGATTTCGTAAGAATTTTGCAAATTGGATAAAAATATTTTTTTCTAAAAGCACGTATTTTCGATTGTAGAAATTTTATGACGACGTCATAAGTGGTTTTATGGACGACAACAAAATGAAGGTGATCAACTGATAAGGCCAAACTGAACTGTGATCAAAAGTCCGTTCTGAAAAATTACATATATTACCAATTAAGGTTTAATTTCTATCATAAAGCTAATCGTAAATTATTTCATAAAGTTTAAACTGCACGAAAGACTAATCAAAGGAAAACTTCGAAACTTAGAAATACTCAAAAACGATTTTAACGTGCAGTGGGCAAACATACATAGGATATTGTTTTTTATTTATTGTGTGTTGAAATGCTGAAATTTATGTTCCATTTTTTCCGATTTCATACTTCACTATAATAATCTCACGGATTTTGACAGATTATTTAAAAAATTCTCAAGTTTTTTTGAGTTCCGTACTTTCGAAAAAGTGGTTTGGATTCGAAACTTTACAATCTTTAGATGGGTTTCAGGAAACAGTGCTTTATTGCTTGCTTAAACTATACTGCTAAAGTAGAATTATTAGTCCAATTGCGAATTCTTATCTTTTCGGGACGATAAACGATTTCTATTTCTACTTATTCTAGTCCGTCGTAACTGCTAAGTAAATCATATAAGTATCTATTAGAAAGAAGAAAAAACTCATCAACCTTTATTTAAAGTTCTCAATTGGTCAAATGTGACTAGACAAACGAAATGTGAAAAACTCCACAAATTAAAAAAGAACGATTCATAGTAATTTTTCGAGTTCATCTTTAACAAACTTTCTCAATTTGAATGATTTTTTTCATCTTTTTAGCACTTCGTCGGAGAATTTCAGTATTTTTCATATAATCTAGAGTTTCTATTGTTTCTCATTTTTTTTCTTTTTCCATTGTTTCATATTTTATTTTGCTTCATCTTTTATTGATTTTTATTTAATTTTATCCAGGTTTTAATTTTTTCTACTTTCTCATTTATTCCTATTTCTCATTTTTCTTATATATTTTGCTCTATATTTTTCTTTTTCTGTTCTTAATAATTAATATTTTAATATTAATTAATATAATATTTTTTAATCCGTTTTTTAAATTTTCTTTTAGTTTCCTTTGTTGTAATATTCATGTCTTTCCCATTTCTTTTAGCATTTTCATTTTTACTCATTTAAACTATTTGGATTATCAGTAGCGATTGGCTTAAATGGCACGTTCCCGAAGTTTTTAATTATACATGTTTTCTATGATTTCACTTTCGTCTGGTTTAAAGCTTTTTCCACTTTCTTCTGATTTATTTTTTTTTCTTCAATCTATTCTTTCCAATTGTTCACATTAATTTCTATTTATTTAATTTTATTTTATTGCACTTTAATAGGAATAAGAATTCCAAATTAGTTAAAAGAATACGCCCTTTTTTGATTATTCATATTTATTTAATTTTTAACTAATTATTCCATTTTTGTTCTTAAACATTTTTTCTATTTCAAAACCTTTTAATTTTTTTCCATTATTCTGTTTTCATTCTATTAATTTTTTATTTTATCTTCAATTTTTATACTACAAACATTTTGTATTAGTGTTACCTCTACATCTGGCTCGGTTGATCAATTTTGTTCATTTATTCATTCATATTTCTTTTTTGCTTAATACAAAACATGTTGTACAATGAACTTTTTTTCCTTTTACCACTTTTTCCTATTTTCCATGATTACCATATTTCATCTTTAATTTTGCCGTTCACCAGTTTTTCATAATTCCACGAAGATCCGTCTGAAAATCTTTAAAATCGTGGCCGACCATCTTCGATTCCGATGAAACTTTACACGTTTCACCGGCATGGAAGACTAAACATTTTCCACAGGTAATAAGATTATTTTGCCTCAAGAGCAACTTTTCAAAAGTGCGTAAAGGTTTTGTGCGTGTTGAATATCAAAATTTTTTTGTTCGATTACTGTATTTTATACAGCAAAACTATCCGAGAACGAGTTACAGGGAATGAATACTTCTGTCCGAAAAAATATACACTGAAAAAAATGTTGCGTCATTTTTCAAAAAAATAAAAATTTATTTTAAAAATTTAAATTGCGAAAAAACCCATTTTTTAAATTTTTTATATTTTGTTACCAAAAACCTAAAGAGGAAAGAAATATTTTGAATGTGATTGAATGATGGAGAACTTATCGGTAAAAAAGTTTTTCTAACAATAACTTTATACATGTTTTTAAATTTACTACTAATTGACATACAAAACTGTAATTTTTTTACGGAATATAATTCTAAGCTTCATTTAAAATCAAAATGCATTTAACAAAAATCTTCCAAAATGCGATAGATTTCGAGATATTTGGAATTTTGCACCAACAAAAACCATTAAATCGTGTAATTATGCTCTTTTTAAAAGTTATTCGCATTACTCCATCATTAAATGTCAACAATCTAATGTTTATCATTTTAAAGACGTAAATGCAACTTTTTAGTGTATTTGGATCATGGAGAAGCTTTCAATAAAAAGTTTTCCTAACAACAACTTTTAACATATTTTTATAATTCATACTATTTGCAGTCAAAAATACAATTTTTTTTTTGAATATGATTCTAAACGCCAATTTCAATCGAAATGCTCATAACAGAAATTTTCTGAAATGTATTAGTTCTCGAGATATTTTAATTTTTGTTTTAACAACACAACTATTTTGTTTAATAACGACCTTTTCATAAGTTATTCTCGTTTCTCCATCAACAATAATAGGTTTTTCAAAAGGCCCATAAACTTTCCTGCAACTTTTCCTTTGACATCAGGGCGATATTGTAAAGCATTTAATAGTTACAATAGAACAACCATAACATGATTCAACTTCAAAGATTAAACATCAGTCTCTGTGGTTGAATAATATTTTGGTTGCTTTCATGTAACTTTCAAATGGTTTACAATATCGTCTTGATGTCAAAGGGAAAGTTGCAGTAAAGATTATGGGCCTTTTGAAAAACCTATTATTGTTGATGGAGAAACGCGAATAACTTATGAAAAGGTTGTAATAAAACAAAATAATTGTGTTGTTAAAACAAAAGTTAAAATATCTCGAGAACTATCGCATTTTGGAAGATTTTTGTTAAATGCATTTTGATTTTGAATAATGCTTAAAATGATATTCTGTAATAATATTACAATTTTGTATGCCAATTAACATGAAATTTAAAAACATGTATAAAGTTATTGTTAGAAAAACTTTTTTACTGATAAGTTTCTTTTCTCTTTAGGTTTTTGTTGACAAAATATAAAAAATTAAAAAAATGGGTTTTTTCGCAATTTTATGTTTTAACATTAATTTTTGTTTTTTTGAAAAATGACACAACATTTTTTTCAGTGTATATTTTTTTCGGGCAGAAGTATTCATTCCCTGTAACTCGTTCTCCGATAGTTTTGCTGAATAAAATACAGTAATCGAACAACAAAATTTTACGCCCTTTTGAAAAAATGCTCTTGTATCAAAATATTCCAATTGCCAGAGAATATCATGGATATTCATAAACCGAACACACCTGCAAAGTTTCCTTCGAATCGACGATGGTCATATTTTGCAGTCGGCCGGTTTCTCATGGAATCCCTCATTAATTTAACCATTTTGCAATATTTAACTCCTTTGTTTAATTTGTTTCAATTATTCTATCTGTTTTATTTTTTCTATTTTTTCAATTTTATTACATACATTCAATCTGGAACTTTTCCATTGACTTAATTTTGTCCATTTTCTGTTGTTTCTTCACTTTGAACATATTATTATTGCATATTTTGAACATATTATTATTGCATATTTTGTTCCATTGTATCTATGTATTAGTTTTTCATCGATTCTTCCTTATTGTTCGTTTTTATCACTTTAAAGTCTACCTTTATTGAATGTTCTTTTTGTTGTTTTTTAATTATTACATTTCCATTTTAATAGAGTAGAGTGGGGTCAAGTAGGTCAGTTTTATGGCTAGCTTGTGCGCTGGTATATTTGCTATATTTCAAACTAAATCCATTAAGGAGAAGGTACTTCTTTCAATGTTTTTTAAAATCTGGGGGTACCATTGATCACTATATTCGGGGTAAAATAAAACAATGTACACGCCTAGAAAATCAGCGCTTCAACTTTTATTTGAAGAGTGTGAATACTGCAGATTATTAAAAAAATAATAACACAAATTATTTCTTTAGATTTCTTTAGTTTAGAAATCGCCGTTTCAGTTTTTAATAAAGAACTCCTTTATGTTCCATTCTTCCGACGTTTCAGTCCATATTGAACCATTCTCAAGGAATCTGTGAATTTTATTGTGCCCATTAAGTTATTTTAAATGACAATTCAAAAAACTTTTACCGAAATTTTGGTGCTCCCTTGTCTGGTAGTTCTTGCTAAGCGCATAGCTGTCAAATTCTGTCTAACTGTAGAGTGGATCGGAACATTAACATTAGGTTGGCTAGTCTTAGCATCCTAATTTTATCGTGCACTTACGTTCCCCTCGGCGCACGAAAACTGTTCAAATCAACCGATTTATTTTGGACCACGATTTGCGTCACTGAACAACTTTATCAAGATGTCCGTTTACTTTAATTGTGTGTATGGTATGTCGTGTTGTTATTCGGTGTGGGTGTGTGTGATCTCGCTCATCTGTTTGCTAGTTATTCTTTCAGTATTTGTTTTGATCATCTCTTCTTCTCAACGAATTTAACAGCCCGGCATATACAGCATGCAAATTGTCCGTGTCTGTCCGTTTGTTTACTGTGTGTTGCGTGTTGTTGATGTGGCAGCTTTCCAGTATGGGTAGGCAAGACTATTGATGCGTTCTGTCTATTATCACAACAAATAACATAAAAAATCTATTGAAGTCATTTAGGTAACAAAATGAGGAATTGGCAAATGATGTGAAAAATTATGAAACCGTAAAAGGGAATGTTGAAAAACGTGTTTTTTTCAGCAGCTGCGTCTGGTTTTGTGCTTTCAAATGACTTCTTTGGTGTCTTCGTCATCGACAGAATGCAGAATAGAAGTTGTACATTCCGGCAAACGTGGTAGCTAAACTGTGAGATTCGCAGCATTTTTTTTGGATTATCTTTCCTGCTCTTTTTCGATCGTGCTTTTTCGATTATCTACTTCAATAACCTCTTAAATTATTATATTGTTAAATTACGAGAAATGTCTGACGCACTTTCATTGATGACAAGCACTTTTCTTTCACACGAGCGCGCAATGTTTCGAACCGACCCTTGAATTACTTAGAAGCTGATCAAATATTGGCGCCATCTGGAACAGATTCAATTGCATTCCTTATATCATCTTCACTTCATTTTGGTGCTTTTCTCACAAACTTTCCATTTTTCTGTCAAAATAATTCAAATTTACATTACGGTTCGTATTTTATCAAAACCAGAAATATCGAAAAACCGAAACAAACTCGCGTTCAGCATTAATTTTTATGTAAGTAAAAACTCACATGACATTTTTTACATTGATTAAATGTACTGTACGGAGGATGAAAGACAATGCGTTTTTGCAGAAAAACTCGCGAAAACATAAACGATGCCGTAACTAATACAGCTGATCCACGGTAACAGCCGGAATGACAGTCGTCAACGTTGTTCTCTAGCATATATCTAATTCACGCAACAAGAGTGACCTCTGCAATAACTAGCAAACATAATGCCATATACCCATTGTGCTTCCATACTTATTTCATCCCATTCTACTCTACCTTTTGGTTTTTACAATAATATTGTATTAAACATATATTAGGGATTTGCAAACAAGGAAACGAGACGGCGTAGTTGGTAAATCGATTGCTTTGTACGCAGCTCACCTGGATTCGATTCCCAACCACACACATAGGGTTAGAGATTTTTATAATGAGAATTTTCTTACCCGAATAAAGCGGCGAATGAGTTTAAAATCTCTATAGTAAGAAAAAAGGTCTCACAAAAATATTAATATTATTATAGCTGAATCAGTTTTCCCCGAATCCGAAGAAAGTCAGCAACACTATTGAACAAATGAGATTTTCAGATGCTGCAAATGTTGTAGTGCACCGACTTGGCCGAATGTGTTTTTCCTTCAAATAATTCTAGGTAAAACCAGACAAAAACGCGACCAAATTAATGCATTACCGATACCAGTATAAATATGAGTTATTGGTAAATCAGCTCCTTTCAAAGCTACTAAAAATTTCGCGGAATTTTGCGATCAAATTTGGTCAACATAAACTGAACAAATTTCGTTGCACGATATTAAAAAAATCTGAAATCCCTTTATTTTCATGCGTGCAGAAAAATGCCTCTTTTTGATTTCAACATTTGCTCTTCAGTTATAAAAGTGTCGTTTAAGCAAAAGGAGTAATACAGCGAAAGTTTGCTCTCCATATCACCTGAATCTGAACTACTTGCATGCCGAGTTAGCGAAATCGTTCAAAGTGGCCAAATCAACTGTCACCAGCACAAGGGCAACCAAAAGGGAAAATATGTTCAAGCATATGGATCTGTCACAGTTCAAACAGAGATATCTGGTTTGGCAGGCTTCATGTACCTGTGGTTTGAAAAGTGACAATTTTTATTGCAACCGAGACCGTCAACCAGGAAATTTACCTGAAAAAGTGCATGGAGAATCGTCTGCTATCTTTCACGATTGTTTCATGCTATTTTGGCCGGATTTTGAATCCTGCCATTACGGAAAAAAGAACATGTAGTGATATGACGCCAAAAACGTTCAGGTGATGCCCAAGCACAAGAACCCTCCCAACACACTAGAGCTCAGCCCAATCGAGGAATATTGGTTCATCGTCACGCGGAGCCTATAGAAGACCCAAACCCGTTTAGGTAAACTTACTGTGGTGAACAAAGTGGACAATGTAGCTGAGCAGAATTTGATGGCAGTAGTTAAAATGCTCAAATGAATATTTTTTCTGTATTTTATACTTATTTAACTTATGAAAAAAACTGATTTTTAATAAAAAATTTATTTAATTTACATGCATTCTTATTTGACTAAGATTTGTTCATATACGGAGTGGTAAGCGTAATCGCCACTCAGACCAGCGGGTCTGGGTTCAGTCCCAGCCGAGGTCGTTGAGATTTTCTGTGGTGAAAACTCTGTCACGTCTTCCTTCGCAAAGTAAGTAGAGCCGTTGGTGTTGATGAGCCGATATCTGGTTGTGGAGTCTCTGGCGTCGGTGATAGGCACTTAGTTTGGACAGAGACAGACGAGAAATAAACGGAAAAAATGACCGTAACACTCTTTGAAATTAAAAACTCACTTGAATTAACAGCACAGTGCTTAAGCCAGGTTTAAACGTACTGGCGAACCTGGTTTAAAAGTTAATCGAGGGTGAAGAAGTCAGCCCTAAGTCTATTCTACTTTAGTTCTGTCACAAAAGTTTCTATGAACTATAAATAATCGCAGATAACTATTTTTTCCAATTGATTTCGAGCTTAACTGTATCTGTGTTTAAGAAATCTACAATGATGGAGGGCCCCTTACGCTGAACTCCCGGGCCCGTAATTTGTCTCTACAGCCCTGCAAATAGTGTTTTTTTGTTTTTAGGAGCTAGCTTCAATCCGGCACTAAGATAGTGTCAGATTCTAATGAGACGAAGTTGAACGCAAATTCCATAGCTACTTTAAAAAAATCGTTGATTTTTTTTGAATCCCTTAACCATTATTCATCTTCAAGATATTTCAAACGATTGAACCCAGCAGAACACCGTCCACGCCATAATAAAGTCAATTAGCAAACCTACCCTACGAAGTGACAACCGAAACAGTGCCATTACACAACTCAGCGCGGCTTGCGGTTTCAATTCGAAACCCGCAACTGGTACAACCCACCTCAACGCCAACGGCACCGTCCGACCGGCCCCCGAGTTGATGAAAGTTTCCAATTTCCTCCAGCCAGCAGCCAGCTGCCATGGTGCGCAAGTTGTGTAATTTTCCAAAACGTCACATCAACCTCCTCGCGCACTTGTCGCCTTGTTGATTTGAGCAATGTAGACCGCCCTCCGCCCGATTTAAGCGGTTAACAACTATCGATTACGGCGACTTACCATTAGTCAATAGTCGCCGCTCGGAACTCAGGTGAGCAGGTATCGACTTTCAGCAGTTTACTCAGCTAGTTGACCACAAAAAGTGGCTTCTCATCGATCGGTGCCGTCCACACGGCCGGCGATGCGGCAGCAGCGATCAACAACATGGCGGCCATCACCCGTCGGCGATGACATTCACCGGCAACGTATGATTAGCAATTTAATACTCAGGTTCACCTTCCTACTGGTCCGGGCCAGGGTGACTTCTCGCTGTTGACGTAAAAGGACTCTACCACGCCCGTCGCCATTGCCAGAGCGAAATATCTGCGTTCAAAATGTTCGCAAGTACTACCAAACAATCGTCGAGGGGAGATTGAGTTGTAGCAAAGCAGCAATAATTTAACAAAACCTCTCGGCGACGCTAAGACGCCGACGACAACGAAGAAGTGGAACTCTGTTAAGCCGAGCTCGAATCAAGATCTCCAGCCGGACCAATCAAAATCCATACCGGGTACGACAGTCTCGCGCCGCGTACAACTACAAGCACGCAGCCTCGCGTTCGGCCCCCTTCCACGAGTTTTGAAATTCGGAGAGGGGAAGCCCAAAAAAAAAAAACGAGAAAGTGTGTGAGCGCGCAACTTTGTTCCTTTTTGATCAGTTTTTCAACATCAGGTACGTCGCGACTCGCGACAACTTCCAAATCTGCGACAGCTCGGAGAGTGAGAGCCCCAGGTGGGCTCGCGTCGTGCCAAGCTAGTGTGCGTACGAGGTGCCACTCTAGTTTTATGGCTTTCTTTTTTTTACATTTTGGGATAACCGGATCGGCACCGCCAAGTTGCCCTGGAGCGATGGCTGGTCGGTGCGCGCACCCCGCCAAGTGGGTTTGAGTTATTAGCGCTCGTTAAATTGCTCGCGAGAGACGCGAGCTGGGTTTTGATTGTTGAAACCGTGTGTAGATTGTGTACATGAGGCCGCCGCCGCGATGAGTCAGTTTGAAGTCTGCCTGAACTGACGAATACGATCGCGGGTTGGGCTTGCCTCTTGTTGCGTCCGTAGCACGACGAAGCCGACGCGAAAGAGGTGTGACTTGGAATTAATTATTGACTGGTCTCGGGCATTTTGTGATTTTTTTTTCTTCTGCGAACGGGGAGATTGTGTTGGTGTGTGTCCTGGAGATGCCGTTAGTTGTGATCGGTTGAGCACCGCCGTAAGGCATTTTTTCAATGTCCGGTTGTAATAGAACTGGAAATAATAGGTCTATTGTTATAACAATATTTTTAAAACGAAATGATGTTATATGATGATGAAGTGATTGTCCAGCATAATTTAATTACAAGCGTAGAAACGAACCTATTCGTTATCAAGATCGTATGTCGTCACTATCTACCCTGCGCAGTTCTAGTAGACACTTTGACGCTTTACGCAAATTGTATCGGAACATCAAGGAACGGGTCGCCGCCAATGCGGTAATTGATAAGACTCGTAGGAAACCGTTGACCTGGACACTTGTCCCGAATTGCTCTGTTTCCCCCACTCGATGGATATATGGTAGGATGATTGCAGTTTTACAACTGGCCACAAGTACACTTCTAAATACCCAGAATGGACTATTAACAAGAGCGGCTATTGATGGGGTGTCATAGAAATCAGCGCGCAATCAAAGCATTATCAGTGAACCTCTGCACTGGGACCAATGCAACGAACGGTACCGGACTTGTTTTTGAGCTATCCGATAAAGTACGACGCACAATGGTGTCACTTTTGAAGCGATTACTCATTTATTTTGCACGTTTCGTTTAATTTTGTTGAGGTGCTATACTTTTAAGCCCACTTTAAATTTTAAATGTTTATGTAGAGCCGTTGTACTTGAACAAGAGCAATGTTTCAACGTAGAAAGTGCAGGTGAAACGTTGAATATGGCCATACAGTTTCTCGTCGGTTCAACCCTTTGTCTTTACCGTGGAAGACGTGTTGTCATTTTAACGAAATTCAAGTCACTAAAGACTACATGGAGTAAATTATTACTTTATTTTGGAACAGGAGTAAACCCCCAACATTTTGAAGAACATTAAAAAAAATTAAGTGAAATGCTTGCTTACTTACTAATTTTTGGTATCTCGGTATGATTTCAATGACGTACCTGAAAAGATGAGAAATTATTCGTGATTCAAATTTAGTCCTGTTTCAATTACAAAATAAACTGGGAAAAATCAATATCTTAATAACTTTACTATGAGTTTTTATTATTGTTTCTCGTGAAGTATTGAAATAAATGGACCATAGTAGGCGAGCTCTCGTCTGTGAGAGGTCGCTTTTTGCACTCCTCGTACTTTAATCTACTATGTAAGCAAAGCTCTTTTATTGCATTTAGTATATTATTGATCCACGTGTTCTATGTAATTTACCATGAACCGTTTAAGCTGTGTACTGCCGTTCGCACTGATGTTCCATTTTACACCATTGAATTGTAATAGCATTTTGCTTTGAGCATGATTTCCGGGGAGTCTCGGTTCGACTAACAACTCTTCCGCTAGAGGGAAGTAAAAAGCTAGTTGCGTTTCGTTGCAAGGTACATTGCTTTTTGTAGAATTGCATACTAACGATTATCATGTTGCCCATAGGTAGGGTTACTGCGCCCTAATTCATCTTAGCACCCCTATTCATCCCACCCATTTGAACACATTAGTTAGAGCAGTGTCTGCTATCTCTATTCAACTCATTATTTCAAATGGTAGGATGAATAAGGTTGCGTTGTACTCGACTTTTTGCTTCGCTCTAACGCGAGTATTTCACTTTTTTCAAGGCAGATTTTTTATTGATCTGCTTCTTAAGACCGAAGCAAAGATGTTGACACCTATTTAAGCGCAATCCAAGAATTGTAAGCCGAGTTTTCAGCGAAATAGTGTGACAGCGTGACTAATGAGATGAATAAGGGCACGTTAACCCTAGTTTTACTCATCTTGCAGGTGAGAATAACGATTGGGAATGAACTTTATCTCTTTTGAGCTCAATAAACTAATAGCATGAGAATCGTCATTGCCGGTCGCGATCATCTTCACCGATACTTAGGATAGGGTAGGAAATGTTGATGTAATACCTACTTAAGGAAGGCCGCCGACTCAGCGACGCTTCCATAGGTATTACGAAGTTGGATTGAAGGACAGGTATGGGTCTGGGATTCACCACAAGCAGACAATGCGACCACGAAATGAATATGTGTTTATGCGGTGGAATGGTTAGTCTCCGAATATACATATGATTACTCAGAGCAAAGAGATATTTAGTTATGTTTTTCTTGTGTTTAAACTCTGAATAGCCGGCCATCAAGAGTGATTTACTGTTCCCCCTAAACTACAGCAATTTGAACTCCCAACAACCGGCCTTGGGAGTGTTGAAAAAACTGTAAGCTAGTCTGATATCTATAGTCGTTTGAGATTTGGATAGTAAGACCACAAGATAAGAGTATTTTTAACACTCTCAAATCAAGCCACAACTTAGTCTTTCCGTATATCGAGTCAAAGCACGGTAACAACACCCGCGGGCTACACCAAGCTCCAAACTCTTAAGCCGATCGTGATTTATGATCTAGTCCAATGTATCAAGTATGATGCAATTAAAATTTCGCATTTAGTCCGCTTCTGTCTTCTTTCTGATCTCCTCTTGGGTCCCCTAGGTCTGAAGTGAATCAATCGACTATTAAGTAAATCAGAGAGCACTGATAACCTTAGTGTCCACGAATACTAATTTCCCTGCAACTATTCCGCCAGTTGTTATTCCTGTTCTAGCGTGTATTATTTATTGCTTTGGTGATTGTTACGCCAGACTGAATTATCATATTGTAACACCACTTTGCTTTATTAATATAGTGGAAATTGTTGGATATGATCTTCCACAACTGACGTCCCCTCCTCCTCTTCTCTATTTATCCTAACCTTAAATTAATTATAGAATTTGCGTTTCGTCTTCGTCTCAACAGAATCCGACACTAACTTAGTTCACTCTACTGTGAACTAGTGGTGTGTAGTTAGCTTCTAATCTGTGCGAGTTCAGGTGCAAGACTGGAGGACTGTATTTCAAGTAGAAGTGCAGATTCCGCAATTTGACGACACGATGACATCTCGCTGAATTATCTAATATTGCGTCCTAGGTTTGAACCCGGAAGCACAGAAAATTCAACCATTCGATCTGCCGTTGTACGAGGTGGATCTCAGTCCGCCGGCCGCCAACGACAGACATTGGCCCAACGTAATCGATACCGATATAGGAGAACGACAGACCACTTTCAATGGAAGAATGGAGATATCTGATGCAGTGGGCATTACCAGACGGTTCTTGCAGAGTTAACGGAGAACGGAGCTGAGGTATGTAGAATCTACGACGAAATTCGATGTACACAATTTTTCGATTCAAGGGGCAGTACCGCTAATGGATGTTTGGAACGATACGGACTGTAACTGAATGACGTTCCTGTAACAGAATCGTGTGCGTCGGAACCTTTTTTGTCCAACCCAGACTTCTGTTTCCTCAGATGCTTTATATCCGCAGCAAGCTCAGCATCTTGCATATACTTCAAAATAAACATATCTATATCATTTAGCTCCGATTGAATCAGTGCACCAGCGACAATGCGTTTACCAGTAAGCTGTCGAAATGTCCTTGGGTACCTTTCAACGAACGCTTCACTACGTATCAGCTCTTCACACTTGGAGAAATTTTCTCACGTAAGCAGTGAGTGTTGTGCAAAAAAGATAAAGCACACACGGACGCTTCGACATCGAAGCTTTCACCGCGGCCCTGGGACTGGAGGCCAACACCGACAGTCTAAGAGGGGATGCGCTGGTAGCCGTCCTAGCACGCGCGTGCGACGCCACTATGCTGAGGAAAATCCTGCCAAGAAACGGTAGACTCCCGGTATACTAATGGAGCGCCGAGATTACAGCTCTACGATCGGCCTGCCTCAGATGTAGACGTAGGATGCAAAGAGCCCGCACCGAGGATGCAAGAGAGAACCGCCGTGAAGTGAAGTGAAGAACGCATTCAACATCGCAAGCTGGGATACCATCGCGCTCTCGTTACACCGGCTTAGCCTACCGGTGGGCCTGTTTCGGATACTGGAAAGTTACTTCCAGAACTGCGTACTCCTATACGAGACCGATGCCGGTCAGAAAAGGGTTCCTATTACCGTCGGAGTCCCGCAGGGCTCGATCCTAGGCCCGGTGCTATGGAACCTCATGTATGACGGGCTTCTGAGACTTAAATTCTCTCCTGGGGTCAAGATCGTCGACGACGTAACCTTGGAGGTCTATGGAGAGTCAATCCCTGAGGTAGAACTAACCGCAGAAGGAAGGAGGAAGGGATGAGCGCGAAAGGCCTGGAGCTCGCTCAGCATAAGACGGAGGTAGTTATCGTCAACAACCGCAAGTCGGCACAACATGCAGTTATCCATGTGGGAGAAGTCGTGATCACCTCACAGCGGAGTCTGAAGTCTCGCGGAGTCATTACAGAGGCAAAGCTGACCTTCGGCAGCCACGTCGACTATACATGCAAGAGAGCGTCGACTGCTGTTGCGGCACTATCGAGGATGATGTCCAACAGCTCAAAGGTGTGCGCCAGTAGACGTAGGCTACTGGCAGGCGATGCCGTATCTATCCTCAGGTATGGCGGCCTGTCATGGTAAAGAGCACTGAAGGTTACCTACAGAAACTGGAGAGCACCTACCGCGTGATGTGCCTCAGAGTGATATCTGGTTACTGCACGATATCACACGATGCATCCTGCGTGATAGCGAGCATGATCGGGCTGATCATCCGGGAAGATGAGGAATGCTTCGAGCTACGCGGAAATAGAGGAGCCCGCGAGCGTACCAGGGTGGTTTCGGTCGCCAGATGGCAGCGTGAATGGGATAACTCCTCGAAAGGTAAGTGGACCCACTGGCTGATACCTAACATATCGAGCTGGGTTGGCAAACCCCATGGGGAAGTTCACTTCCATCTGACACAATTCCTGTCAGGCCATGGATGCTTCCGACAGTACCTCCGCAGGTTCGGGCACGCGGATGTCCCCGCCTGTCCTGACTGCCCAGGTGTCGACGAAACTGCCGAACACATACTGTTCGTATGTCCTCGTTTCGACGTCGAAAGAAGAGCAATTCTTGACGTCTGCGGCTGGGACACAACCCCTGATACCCTTATTCAGCGGATGTGTCAAGCGGTGGAGAAGTGGAACGCAGTCTCGACTGCAACTACCCAGATTGCCTGCAGGCTACAGGGAATCTGGCGCACCGAGCAACAGGGGCACGACTAACTAGTGATTGGTTAGTTGGAGCGAAAAAGGCCGAGCGCAGAAAAGTGAGTGAATGGTCTGTTCATGCTGAGGCAGGTTTGGCGCTGCGACTGGCAACCGCGTAAGGGGTAAACCCAGCCACCCCGAAGCAAGGCAGAAGAGCGAGTGTAGAGGGTCGTAGCGTAGTATGTTGGAACTTAGCTATCGATGCCTCGTGACGTGGCAGAGGAGTGAAGAGTGAACATCCAAGTCAGCCTCACACGGTATGTTAAGGGTGAGCACAAAAGTCAGCCTCACAAGGAATGAAAACGGTGAGCACCCAAGTAAGCCTCACATGGTATGTCAGAAGTGGGGCCTAAGAAAAATGTCCCACATGGGATGCCAGGAGAGCGACAGGGGTGTAATAGAGTGGAATGATTGAGAGTGAATCAGGTAATAGGGTGAGCATCCAAGTCAGCCTCACATAGTATGTTAGAGGTGAGCACAAAAGTAAACCTAGCAATGTATGAAAAAGGTGAGCACACAAGTCAGCCTGGCAAGGTACGAAAAAGGAGAGCACAAAAGTAAGCCTCATGTGGAGTGTTAGAGAGTGAATGAAGGTGTGACGGAGAGAGCACCCAAGTAAGCCTCATACAGGATGTATGAACGCGTGAGCGAGAGTGAGTGAGTACATCAAGTACAGCCATCCCCCTAGAAGTAATACCGAGAGGTAGTCCCTGGGGGGAACAATGGTGGTGCCCAATGGAGTTTAGTCGGTATTACCTAGTCATGGTGTCACCATAGTAGGGGAACTGTGGGTAAGACGGACAGGTTGGGTAAGACGGACACATGGTTATTTTAGGCATATAGCATATAAAGTACAATTGCTTTATATGAGTACTCTCTCTTTATAGATATCCTTGAATTATGAAGCACTCAGTAGGCCTTGAATATTGTTAAAAGCGATAAATTTAAGTAAACATTGATAATCAGTAGTGCATCTTCGTGCGGATGTAATTTTTACGACTCTGATTTTAAGGTTTATCGAGGAAAAAATCATTTTTTTCGTGGATTTTTTCTTGTATTTCGATAATGTAACTCTTAAATGACATCTTCGCGGAAAATAACAGGTAAGTTCTTATACGAGTAAATAAGTGCGAGCGTTTAAAAAATATGTGTACTGGTGGGGCAAGACGGCCAGTCTCGATTAATTCTATTGATTCATCCTTATATGAATGTCTCGCGTGTAGAAACGAAATTCTAGCAGTCAAACGTGGAGAATTATCCAGTTAGCTGAAGTCTCACATGTAGTAGACTGCAAGATGTACGTTAATGTGACCGAGGCTGAATACGGAATTCCTAGGACCTGGAAAAGGTAGAAGACTTTGTGCAGGTCCCGTATTCTGGCTATGTGTAATCGAGGAACTGATGTTACCAATTGCGTATTTAATATGTAACTTTCCAGTTTTGTATAAATGATTTGACTGATCATTGGAACTGATTGTATAGCCTCTTTATGAAAACGGAAAAAAAACGATATTAGAAAATACATCATTTGCTTCAACTTTAAATTGAACCCCAAAACGTTATTTTTCACCTCGAATTGAACATATATATTAAGAAGAACCACAAACTATCCAAAACATCCGTTAGAAACAGTAAATTTTAATATTTCGTATTGTGATCATCCTTCCGGCGACATGTCCGTCTTACCCCCACCATATGTCCGTTTCACCCGCAGTCTGGAAAAAGTGCAGATATTTCTTTGTTTTCTATTTCTTTCAAAAAAGATACTTGTTCATTTTTGTAACATAATCCCTCTGGGCACTCGAAAGCCAACATATGGAGCTACAACATAGAGTATTTCATGTTGACAAAAACATGCTTTTACTATGTTTTATTTGAGTATGACCTTAACATGTCCGTCTTACCCCCAGTTCCCCTACACCCCATGTGGTAGCTTGGCATCTACTAATGGCACGTGTACTGGGTTAGTGCGTAAATTGCATTCTGCATTGAAAAAAAACACACGGACGCTTCTCTTCTCGGGTTTGATCAAACTTTGATGTTGTGATAGGCCACAGGTTTATTGATTTTCACACAAAGTCACGACCGCGGAACCGTCATCGGCTTGCAGGGGACAGATCTGGAAGTTTCTGTCACTTCGAACCATCATCCTGAACATTAAATTTCTACAGTTCTACTCGTACAGTTCCGACATCTTCAGCAATCCGCAGACTCGCACCGATACGAAGTGGATATATTTCCGGTAATCAACGTTAATCTAGCAGAGAACATCACGTGAGTCCGACACGAAAAAAATCTTTTACGAAGGTTTAAGCTCGTGTGTTTCTATGACGTCGTTCACCAAACGGGCTCCAATTATCGTTGCACAAAGTGCTAGTCTTGGAATCCATACTAATCTCGCTTGTTTTCGCACCGATCCGTACATATTTCACTTCGTCATTCTCTTCAAAACGCAAGTATGCAAGAGCAGCAAATCCTTGCTCTTGTGGGGATGCTGCGCGATTGGTCTTCTGTACCGGGGCGGAAACCTAGACAAACCTTCAAACTGCGGTTTGAATATTCCAAGCTTTCGTTAGTACTATTTCAGTTTCGCATAGGACTGCTCATCGATGTTTCTCTTGCTAATCCTTCAACGAATCGGTGCCAGTATCCCCGTTTCATCAAACTTTTCTGAGCTTGAATCACGGTATCGAGAATCAAGTTAGACCAAAATATATACTCTTCCTCCGGAGTTTCTGATAACGCGGCAGCATAACTCTTCGAATCCATGTTTCGTATGAGGTCACACGAAACATGGCCTTGAGGCCATTGGTGATTGAGGGTAGGTTTTTACTTAATGAGCGACAGTTTCAATGTCTGTTATCGAGGGAAGGCTAATTCTGTACAAGGAATAGAAATTTCACCCACAACCGAGAAGTATTGCGTCAAGTGTTGGAAATTTGTAATAACCTAAGAATTTAATTTTGGGCCGAAAGAATACCACAAATGGACAGGTTGAGAGTTTTGGATATCGTTTAATTCGGGGGCTACCAGCAGGGCCATCCTGAGTCTTGGTAATCGATTTGACTTCCATGTTGTCGTCCAAAAGAAAGGTTACCATCGCACGGGATCAGCGCACGCGCTGACGTAAATGATGGCAATCAAAGTGTTCACAGAGTGTAGGGAGGAGAGAGAAAATAATAATAATCGGTGCTTTGCTAGCTAATTCGTTCCAATTGCGCTGGAATAGCGCCCGCTGTTGAACTTTGCACAGAACGTAAAAGAGAAGGATGATCCGAGTGTTATAACACGAATAAGATCTTTTCGCGGGCAGGATATAGAATCCGGAATTTAATGAAAAAACACTAAGTTTTGTAAAAAAAATCAGAAGCGATTACTTTTTGGTCAGGAAGCGAGAACATATATGTTTGCATACAAAACAAATAAAATAATCCAGGAAGTAAAAAGCTAGTACTTTTAGTGTATTATGTTATTATGTTGTTTGCTCCTTTTTGCTTCTTAACGGATTATTTAACCCTCAAAAAGGCAAGCTAAAATTGTGACTTCAAGAGCATCGCTCCTAAGACCCAATAAAATCGAAAGCTTTTTGTCGTTTTATCAGGGAGAAAATCGAAGGTCCGAAAACGCTCGATATATTTCAAATTACAAGTTCATTGAAACTAGAGAACTGTAATTAGGCGGGCCTCTGACACCCTTTGCTGTTTTGAGGATTAAGGTGCAAGTATCCCTATCTTTTTAATATCTACATAGTGGGTCAATGATGCCTTTAGAGTAATTTGTGGACATTACAAGCCCTTTCATATGGCATGAGATATATTTACCAACTTTCTTGCAAGAATATCTAATTAAATTATGTCTTCAGCAAAGTTGCAGAGCAAGCTTTTGCCAATATCTCTGGTGAAGACTCAAAGTCTTCATCTTTAATATTTTCAACATTATTGCTTGTTGTTTGTTGATGGCCCCTTAAAAACCAATTCAATTATATAACTTTTTAAATATCATACTGACAAGTGTGGTATGTTCCGTAAAATGGAGTGAAATGATCTAATTGGACAACTTTCAATATAAGAACCAAGGTGCTTAGAGTTATAAGGTGATTCGTCTTTGGCAGTAACTAGGTGAGGAGTGAGGTAAGCGTGCAGCAAGCTGCGGGGAAGTAAAATGAAAGCGAACAACTTTGTTTGCATACTGAAATCCAAGCAAACATGCATGGAGATGTAGTAAACAATGTTGTTGGTTGTCGTTTCCAGCACCAACATGGCTGATCGGCGATTTCAAGGATCGTATCACCTGAGAATAAAAGCTCATTGATAAGAACATTGGCTGATCCCCTGTATTTTTCTAACTAAATCGGCAATTTTTAAAAATATAGTGCTTCGAATAGTGATTAAATGTTTACGTTGAAACGGCTGGGTTTACGTCAATAGTTTTTTTTTCGTGATACTTATCAAAAATAGCAAGGTCTGTCATTTGCTGCAATGACTTTAGTGTTTAATCATCCTAATCTTGCGAAGATCGTTACTAAACAATCTAAGTATTTTTTTAAACACTGTAAAAGTTATAGCTCATTCCCAAGTAACCAAAAGTTCGTACAAGGCAGCTGCATAAGCTTCTCCTTTTAAGTAAATTTGCGATACGTTTTATGTTCTAATAGCGGCTTAAGCAGCTTTCAAGTTCCATTCAAGCTTAAGCTGCTTGAAAGAACTTTATGTGATTTTTAAGTATTATCCGAACTTCTGGTTCCTTGGGTTATATTTAAATGACATCCAAAATTATTTTTGTAAATATGTTTTCAATTATCATGCATATGAGTTTTAAATATTCTATGAAGTTATTTCGATCGACTAAGTACACAATTTTTAATAATGCATAGTTTTTCTTATCTCGTGGATTTTCGAAGATATTGGACATTTTTTGATAATCCCTTTTTTCAAATCTCAAGGAAACAAGTCAAACTTATTGAGTTTTATAGGATAGATCCCATAGCACTTCCAATTGCAACTAGAGATATCCGTCCGTTTTTGGCCGTTTCAAAGTTATTACTTTTGAAACTTTCGGTAGTTTTATCAAAAATTACCCAATTTCTTCTTAGGCGCAAGAGATAGGTCAATACTTTCTTCGGGAGAGATACGTATCTTGACAAGACGAACAACTTTTTGAAATATTATAAAGCTTTATCTGTGATAATCAAGAAGTTCTTTTAAAAAAGGTCCTTGAGTTGTCATTCACAAATATCCGTCTATAACATCAAAGGGAAAGTGAATTATAATTAGTGATTTTTGGTCTTCAGTAACGATGTTTACAAAATATGTTCGCTAACATTTTGCAAGACTTCATCTTGTTTTTCATCCTTTAAAAAATTGTAACAAATATCTCACTTCAAGGGAGATTAATCTCCATAACTATAACACCAAAATGAAGGTTTTGGATCATCATAAAACATACCAGAAGACGTCATTGCTGTACACTTTTCGCCTGCATAATTTTTCGCACGCTTTCGGCGACAAAAATTATTGTGCATAGGTACAAATTAAGCTGAAAGGACGATTTTGTGGATAATAAATCCACAAAATCATCCTTTCAGCTTCAAAATTGGTTCTATTTCATCGTGTGAGATCAGATTCCAGTTAGTATCTTGGATCTAAATTAATCAACCATTTCCGGTCGAATTTTGCCTAAAAGCGATTCGGCTCGAATTCAGGCAGATTACTACTATTCTTTTCTCGAATTCAGGCAGATTACTAAAAGCCAAATTCAATAAGTTCCAGCTGTGCATCAAAAGATGACGCCTATATTGAGTTTTTACGGTGCTAACTTATTAGACTCGTCCATGGTTGCAAACTTCTACTCAGCTAATCTCTTCACCTTCCTAAAATATTTTCGGCTTAGGCCAAATGATATCAAGCAATTTTTAACTGTTAGTGCAAACTGTGTCCAAATCCGTCGGCATGACTAACATCCACAAAACTCTGCTATCGCTTTCGCCCTGACCCAGTTGAAACAACCTGCCAAACAAGCGGCAAACTCACCCCTATATCCGAGAGATGTCAGTCGGTAGTAGTGCCCCGTGTCACCGCAGTACGATTGTCGTTTGGATGCCCTCATTAAGTGGCCCCGTTTGTTTTTTTTTCAGACTAGTTTATTGTTCTTCCGCCCTGCCCTGACTACCCTCAAGCCAGTTGGACCGATTCAAAGTCTTATTTGTTGTGTTGGAGTTTAATTTTTTCTTTCACCCACACCTAGCATTTGCCAAAGCACCGGGCGGCGTATAACCAAACAAATATCGATTCCACACTGTTGCTAGCCAATGGTGGTGTCTCTTGCTATGCCCAGTAAAGCGAGTGCCCACCTCGCCCAAGCCACGTAGTCCAATTCCGACCGACTGGTGGCTGGCCCTGGCGGTGCAGGGTGCTGGTGCAGGGACACGGCCACGGGAGGTCATCGGCTGTCCTACAGACCTGAACCGGGTGCTCCTCGCTGTTATCACGAAGCCTGTTTACGTGTGCAATGCAAACCGCCACCGACCCCTCCGCCAGCCGAACGGGTGTGACCGTTTTTAATATGACCCGCACGATTGTGTACTAACTATAAACAATATAAAAAGCGCAGAATGACAACAGTGCTCCCCGACAACAGAAAACAACAACGCACACCGGTCGTATTTATTAGTGTTATTATATAGCACAGAAGATAACACTCATATCTAAGGCGACCGCGGACAGCGGCTTTGGCTGGGGAATTCATGCCTTTCGCGGAATTATTACACGCGACGTGTCTGAAATACTACAGCTGACTGGTCATAGAAAAACTATTTTATGTTCCTCAATTGCATCAAGGATCGAAGTAGAAGGTGTAGACAACCTTCTGTTAATTTCAATACTTTTCACATCGTGAAATATCGAACTTGAAATAACAACAATTTAAGAAATATTCGTTGGACCCCTTGAATTCAAAGTTTCTGCTAAAACTATACCAATGTCTGGGCGAGTACAGCTCTCGATCATAATAAGCTAATATTTGATTATTTCCGTAATTAACACACGAACACAACGCGATGTCGTATTCGTCATCGGCATTACCCGGTGGTCGGGCGGAAATTACACGTACCGTCACTATCAGCTAACCTGGTTTTCCCGAAACAATACCTTGCTTTATATGATACTATTTTAACATACAGAACTACCTTACCGGTTGCACACATTTCGGTCAACGTCACACTCGCAGTGCCGCACCTTGCCCGAAAAACAACCAGCCCAGCTCGTGTGTGTTTTGCCTGAGATCGTCGATCTTGATCTTTAATCCGGCCTCGATCCCCGCTTCAACCGATTGGCCACGGTTGACTGGGGCCACTTCCGAAGGCTGGTCATAGTCGATATTGTCCAAAAAAAATCAA
This sequence comes from Topomyia yanbarensis, assembly GCF_030247195.1. NCBI lineage: Eukaryota > Metazoa > Arthropoda > Insecta > Diptera > Culicidae > Topomyia > Topomyia yanbarensis. Next base: position 354,389,856 of record NC_080671.1, on the reverse strand, counting down.
AATGCTGCCTACACTACCTTTATACCTGAGCTTGCACGATGAACGACCTACCGTTTATGGTGGTGCTTTATTGCTCGCTCCAGGTACGAATTAAACAATCCGATCCATTCTTTGACATGCTCTAGTTATTTCTGGTTGTCTCGTTGGCGGTGATGGTGAGGGGATGGGTGGATGCGGTGGAGATAGCTCCCGAGACACGGGGCAAAAACATATTGGGAACGACCTGTGCCGCACGACGACGACGACAGCGACGATGGTCCCTAACCGTATCGACCAAGCAGCATCGACGACAGACCAGCGGATGTACGTGCTCGTCACGTGGCAAAAGGCGACTGTTTACCATCAGGAAAGAGACAAAACGCACTCAAGGGAGGAAAAATAATAACTGTGAATATTTTCCGCTTCATTAAAATTTGACTCTTTTGTATACTTCGGAGTTCGCGGAGCACTACGACGCAAATGCTGGAGGGGGGCGGCTCATGGTTGGCCGGTTGGTGTTGCGCAATGTAAACCCATGTCATCGAAGGTGTACGATTTGCGGTAGTTTTTCTGCGTCGAAGTGTAGATTTGTAAGCGATCATTTGTGATTATTAACCATTTCATGCCCAACTTTTTTCTCGTGCATGTAGGGTTTTAAAACTATTCTTCCTCGAAAACGGTGGGGTCCAGAAACACGAAAAGCCTTTTTTCATAAAGATAGGTGCTTCCCTCGCAGTGCTAGAAGCTGCTCAAATTTTATCTTCCAATGCTCAATACAATTCTCCTAGATTATTTACAATAGTCCAATTGCGTGGAAAATGTAGCTAAAGGCAGTCTAAATTGATATGTTTTATCAATTTTTCAATAATATTGCAACATAACGAAGATATATGAAAAATTCATTTTCCGTCGTCAACGTAAACTGTTGATGGCAGCACTGCTCCATCGGAATTCAATCAGACTAATTGCAGTAACTTCAGTTCTAGAGCTGATCCTTGAAACTAGTAATGCTCAAATGAAAGGCAATAGCCACGTTTATTATGCTTACTTATTTTTGTGAGCAAATTTTGCCTGAATTAAAAGTTAAAGCTGTTTGAAAACGTTGTTGTCTACAAACAACATGGGCATGAACGGGTTAACAGAACAAACCAATCCTACTACTGGTTTTTTCACATGTATCATATTTATTGGGCAATCTGTGTTCTGCGGGATATCTTCTCTTTACTACAATTTATTTCGTTCTCTAATCTCAGGCTCACTAACAGCACGTGAATCAAACATTGCATGGAACATCCCGCCATAAAGTTTTTTTAACTTGTTTATCTGGCACGGCTCATTATGGTGACTGAACAGAGCCCTGTTTCTTTTATATAATTACAATTTGTAGTAATTAAAATAAATATAATCAAATATTTCCGGTCCCCGTGGTGGTGGAAGAACGCTATGAGTGAAGCTGAGCTGCAAGCAACCGGGCGGGTCATAGGTGGTGGATTATGCTTAGTAGCGATAGCAACTACTTGTGATTCGTGACCCGAACCATGTAGCGGGGGCTGACTGCGGGTGTGGTAGGACGAGGTACTGGTCCCTACACGTTCTATGCCTAAATACCATATGCCCCAAAGCAGCCTTGACAAGGCGAGCCAGCGCCGCCTTTAAATAAGCGCTTAGCCCAAATCTCTCTCTTCCCGTGATCCTTCAGCGTTACTGCAAGGTTGGCGCAGGCCTAGCTAGCCGCCCATAAAAACAGCATGCTCAGGAAGTTCACCAAGAAATTTCGGATGGACAAAATTGGCACAGACGTACGCAACGGAAACGGACAAGAGACTGGAAACTTGGGGCATGGAACTGCAGGTCGCTTAACTTTATCGGGAGCACTCGCATACTTGCCGATATAGTGAAAGACCGCAAGTTAGACATTGTGGCCCTACAGGAGGTGTGTTGGAAGGGGTCTACGATGCGGGTCTTTCGCGGGAACCACACCATCTACCAGAGCTGCGGCAATACACACGAGCTGGGAACAGCTTGTATGGTGGTGGGGGAGATGCAAAAGCGTGTGATCGGATGGTGGCTGGTCAGCGACATAATGTGCAGGTTGAGGATCAAGAGCCGGTTCTTCAACATCAGCAAAAATAACGTGCATAGTCCCCACCTCGGAAGTAGCGATGAGGACAAGGACAAATTCTACGCGCAGCTGGAGTGTGAATACGATCGCTGCCCAAGACATGATGTCAAGATCGTCATCGGCGACCTTAATGCTCAGGTTGGCCAGGAGGTGTAATATAGACCGGTAATTGGAAGGTTCAGCGCCCACCAGCAGACGAACGATAACGGCCTAAGTCTAATCGATTTCGCCACCTCAAAGAACATGGTCATAAGGAGCACCGATACACCTGGAGATCACCGCATCAAACAGAGACGCAAATTGATCATGTTCTGATTGATGGACGGCACTTCTCGGACATTATCGACAGGACCTATCGGGGCGTAAGGACCTATCGGGGCGCTAACATCGACTCGGTCCACTATCTGGTGATGGTTAAACTGCGTCCTAAACTATCCGTAGTGAACAGTGTAAGATACCGGCGGCCGCCGCGGTATAACCTGGACCGACTGAGGGAAACCAACGTCGCGACAACGTACGCGCAGCATCTTGAAGCAGCGCTGCCACCGGAGGAGGAGCTCATTGATGCTCTTTTTGAGGACTGCTGGACCAGGACTAAAGCAGCCATAAGCAGCGCTGCGGAGAGCGTCCTGGGATACGTACAGAGGAGTCGACGGAACGATTGGTTCGATGGCGAGTGCCAAGAAATATTGGACGAGAAGAATGCAGCAGGTGCAGCGATGTTGCTTCAAGCCACTCGTCAGAAAGTGGAGTCACATCGACGGAAGCGAAAACAACAGACTCGCCTTTTTCAGGACAAAAGCGCCGCATGGAAGAGTTTGAGAGAGAGGAGATGGAGCTGCTGTATCGCTCTCAGGAAACGCGGGCGTTCTTCAAGAAGCTGAATGACTCTAGCAACGGTTTTGTGCCGCGGGCCGAAATGTGTAGAGATAAGGAAGGGCGCTTCTTGACGAACGAACGTGGGGTGGTCGAAAGGTGGAGGCAGTACTACAATGAACATCTGAATGGTGCGCAGGCGGACAATCGGGCGTTCGAGGAGGACGATTATGTCAGTGTCGCAGCCGACGGGGATGTACCGGCGCCCACTATGAATGAGATTAACGAGGCTATTCAACAGCTCAAGAACAACAAGGCAGCTGGTAAGGATGGTCTAGCTCTTCAAGATGGGTCCGGAGATACTGACGGAATGCATGAACCGAATAATCGAAAGAATCTGGGACAGATTACAGCTACCGGAGGAGTGGAAGGAAGGGGTCATCCCGATATATAAGAAAGGTGACAAATTGGACTGTGAAAACTACATCACAGTGACAAATGCCGCTTACAAAGTGCTATCCCAGATTCTGTTCCGGCGCCTTTCACCGTTGGTAAATGGATTTGTCGGGAGTTATCAGGCCGGTTTCATCAACGGCAGATCAACAAACGACCAAATCTTTACTATACGGCAAATCCTCCAAAAATGCCGTGAATTCCAGGTCCCGACACATCACCTGTTCATCGACTACAAAGCCGCATATGACACGGTGGACCGTGTAGAGCTATGGAAAATGATGGATGAGAATGGCTTCCCTGGGAAGTTGGCATGACTGATTAAGGCTACGATGGATGGTGTAAGGTGTTGTGTCAAGATTTCGGGCGGCCTGTCGGGTCCGTTTGAAACACGCAGGGGACTAAGACAAGGCGATGGGTTGTCCTGCCTGCTGTTCAATATAGCGCTGGAAGGTGTTATGCGAAGAGCGGGGTTCAACATGCGGGGCACGATTTTCACGAAGTCTGAACAGTTCGTGTGCTTCGCTGAAGACGTGGACATTATCGGTAGAAACAAGGAGACGGTAGCAGATCTGTATACCCGACTGAAGCGCGAAGCAGCACGAGTAGGACTGTGTGTGTGTGTGTAAATGTGTCTAAGACGAAGTACATCTTCGTACGTTCCCAAGCTATAATGAATTTATCGCGTCCGGAAACTACCTAGTAGGTTCAAATCTTCAGTCTTCGTCTCAAAAAAATCAAACTCATATACACTACAAGTCTCGTGGCCCCACAGCCAGATACTCCAGCGATATATGGGAACTCACTGCCTTCTAGAACCTTCTGAACCGTACACGGTTCGGTGTTCATGTGAATATTAAAAAGTCCACAAGAATATGCAAGTAGGTATATGGTAACACACACCCTTGCGAACCCGTTAACATACAAACACTCAATCATACGTCTCCCAACCTTTGAACGGAACGGATCGTTATATTTCACAGTGGTGTTCGGTGTGTAAATTTCAGTGATTCAAGGTCATCCTTTGTTCGTTCGTTAGCTGCCATTCTGCTGGTGCCGGCAGTAAATCCAGTACATTGTTTTCGCTGGTGCGGAACAATCGACGTTGTTAGCAGATAAGTTTTGCTTTATTTTTTTTCCTCGTTTGCTTTCTTTCCTTTTCCCTACTTTTACTCTACCTTGTAATCAAATAATAGGACACATTCCCGTTTATATAACGCTCTGCCCTCGTGCTTAAATGGCCGAGGGCGAAATACCATCTGATGTAATCATGGAAGTCCCTGATCCCCCTAATACTCGCATTGCTCCCCGTATAAAGCAGTACCCAGAAGGTTCCTCTTGGCCATGGGTGGTATATTTTCGGACCGGAGAGAAACCGGTTAATATATTAAAACTTTCTCGAGATCTGACTGCTAACACTAGTTTACAGTGATTTGTATCCTCACAATATTTTTATCATTTCCGTAGTAAAATGGCCCGCTGAAAACGAAAATGCGATTAAAAAAATTCTGTATGGAACAGATTTTGAGATATTGCGAAAAAATCCGTTTTTGTATTTTAAAAAATTGGCCCTTCACTTCATCACAAATATCTCCAGTTGTACTCTACCGATTTTAATGATTTTAATATCATTTGATCGACAATTACAAGACCTATCAATTATTCCTAGAACATTTTATGATCACTATTACAATTAGATATCTATTCAGTAATTAATTAAAAAAATATTGCCATTTCTTGCAAAATCTTGGATTTTTTTTAATTTGACGGTAAATTACTCAAAGAAGAACGATTTATTAAATATTTTTTATTCGTGGGTATTGAAATATGATCAATTACGAAAATAATGAGCGGTTGTTCATTGGAATCTAAATAAAAATATAGAAGTTATGAGTATTTTTGTAAAACATAGAAAAAGTCAGTTTTTTTGTGTTTTGCGTTTCTCATATAGAAAGGTTATGTAATCGGTCGGAATTTCGACGTTTTAACCGAGGCCCGAAGGGCCGAATATCTTATACCATTCGACTCAGTTCGTCGAGATCGTAAAATGACTTTATGTGTGTGTATGTGTGTGTATGTATGTATGTACATGTGCATGTGTCAAACAATCTCACCGACTTTTCTCAGAGATGGCTGGACCGATTTGTACAAACTTAGTCTCAAATGAAAGGTACTACCTTTCCATCGGTCGCCATTGATTTTTTTATTGATCCGATTTCCGGTTCCGGAGTTACAGATTGAAGAGTACGATCACACTGCAAATTCATAGATACACTGGTACCACCATGATGTCCAAATGATGCAATACATATTAAAATGTATGCAACATTGCTAGGATTTGCGTGTTTAGATCATTGATGACCCACCGAAGTCGTTTTGACCACATTGGCCACCTATTATGGTTCCTAATGCCCCGGGGAACTTACCAAGTCCCTACGTTAATGTCATACTTATTTCTCAGCGAATTCTTTACCGATTTTTACAAACTTGGTCTCAAATGAAAGGTACAACGGTACAATTGGCTGCTGTTGAATTTCTAAGTGATCCGACTTCCGGTTCCAGAATTGCACGATGATAAGCACGAACACGCAGCAAATCCCGATTTCAACGTACACGGCGATGAATGTAAAAAGGTAAAATTTTTTTCCAAAATGTGACCACAACTGCTTGGATTTGTAGCTCTAGATCACTAACAATCATTCAAAGTCGCATTAGCCACGTTGGTCACCATCGACGGTTCCGGAAGCCCCGGCGGAAGAATCCAAATTCAGAATAACAGGTACATCCAAATCTCAGTGATGACTGGACCGATATGACCAAACTTAGGTGTTATGTCACTTAAAACTATTATTGAATTTTATTTCTATTCGACTTCCGGTTACGACTCCGATGGGTTATCAACGATCTGGACTCGCAAATACAAGTAATGTTGCACACATTTTAATATATATTGCATCATTTGGACATCATGGTGGTACCAGTGTATATATGAATTTGCAGGGTGATCGTACTCTTCAATCTGTAACTCCGGAACCGGAAATCAGATCAATAAAAAAATCAATAGCGACCGATGGAAAGGTAGTACCTTTCATTTGAGACTAAGTTTGTACAAATCGGTCCAGCCATCTCTGAGAAAAGTCGGTGAGATTGTTTGACACATGCACATGTACATTAGGGTGACAGGAAAAAAATGACCCCTATCGGCCCACCTCTGCGTCGATTCCTAGTCCCACCAAGAATACTTGCACCAAATTTGAAGCAAATCGGACAAGTCTAACTACCGGACCAACGGGCCTGAAGTTTGTATGGGAATTTTCAACAATTTATATGGAGAAAACCCACCAGCACGCATTTTCGCCGCTAGGTGGCACTGTATGCATCGTATTATCACTGTAAGTGAAAATAAGAAGCATAATTGAATTGTCTACAACTTAGTCGAAGACTGCAAGTAAATCCGACTTTGTTAAAAGAAGTTATTAAACTTTTAACGAAGTGATGTCTGAGTCAGTTTTGCATGGGGCCTAATAGTGCATGGTTGTGTATCAGTACTCGATTCACACGAACTAAACATTTTTGTGAAATAATCGTTAGGTTTAGCTCAATGGTATGTTCAGAAGAATTATAGTAAATAATACGAGTCATGCTTTGATTAGAAAATTTTAGTTCCACCTGTTACCGCATAGAGGGCGCCAACACTAACTTTTCAACGGAGAGAGATAGAAATTTGGTGTCTTCTACAAAGTTATAGAACAGGCATTTTTCAGTATTTCTTCTGAACATCTTGATACACTATCTCTCTTCTATGAAAAGTTAGTAGTGGCGCCCTCTATGCGGTCACAGGTGGAACTAAAATTTTCTAACCAAAACATAATTCGTATTGTTTACTATAATTCTTGTAAACATACTATTCGGCTAAATCTAACCATTATTTCACAAAAATATATAGTTCGCGGGACTCGAGTACTGATAGACAACCATACACTGCTAGGCCCCATGCAAAACTGACTCAGACATCACTTCGTTAAAAGTTTAATAACTTATTTTAACATAGCCGGATTTACTAGCAGTCTTCGACAAAGTTGTGGATAATTAAAATATCTTTCTTATTTTCACTTACAGTGATAATACGATGTATGCAGTGCCACCTAGCGGCGAAAATACGAGCTAGTGAGTTTTCTCCATGTAAATTGTTGAAAAATCCAATATAAACTTCAGGCACGTTGGTCCGGTAGTTAGACTTGTCCGATTTGCTTCAAATTTGGTGCAAGTACTCCTGGTGGGACTAGGAATCGACTCAGGGGTGGGCCGATTGAGTTTTCAAAAATTCATCATTTTTCTGGGCAGTCTAATGTACATACATACATACACACACATACAAACACATAAAGTCATTTTACGATCTCGACGAACTGAGTCGAATGGTATAAGATATTCGGCCCTTCGGGCTTCGGTTGAAAAGTCGAAATTCTGACCGATTACATAACCTTTCTATATGAGAAACGCAAAACACTAAAAAACTGACTTTTTCTATGTTTTACAAAAATACTCATAACTTCTATATTTTTATTTAGATTCCAACGAACAACCGCTCATTATTTTCGTAATTGATCATATTTCAATACCCACGAATAAAAAATATTTAATAAATCGTTCTTCTTTGAGTAATTTACCGTCAAATAAAAAAAAATTCCAAGATTTTGCAAGAAATAGCCATAATTTTTTAATTAATTACTGAATAGAGACCTAATTGTAATAGTGATCATAAAATGTTCTAGAAATAATTGATAGGTCTTGCAATTGTCGATCAAATGATATTAAAATCATTAAAATCGGTAGAGTACAACTGGAGATATTTGTGATGAAGTGAAGGGCCAATTTTTTTAAAATACAAAAGCGGATTTTTTCGCAATATCTCAAAATCTGTTCCATACAGAATTTTTTCAATCGCATTTTCGTTTTCAGCGGGCCATTTTACTACGGAAATGATAAAAAAAAGTTGAGGATATCACAACTTTTTGAAATTTGTAAACTAGTGTAATTACCCGGCCGTAACTCAGATAACACGTGTTCGGGCAAACAAGATACGTGTTCTAGTGAGTGATCTCGGCCAGGCAAACGCGATTGCTTGCTGTGAGCGCTTTACGCGGGAAAAGCGTACGTGCCTTGTGTGGCCTGTGAAATCGATGGGGTAGTGTCCGAACCGGGCCTGAAATGCGAAGAACTGTTGGAGCACGGGGTTGGCTGCTTTAAGGACCCCTCACTTGAACAGATTATGATCTTGGAATGCAAACAATTGTATACCGCAAACACCGAGGGAGGTAAGACTACCTACTCTCTATCAGGCTCGATTCGGGTGACATTCGCCGGGTCCTCTCTTCCCAACTACATCCTCCTTGACAAGGTTCGCCTACCAGTTCGCCTGTTCGTACCGCGGGTCATGAACTGCCGCAATTGCAAGCAGTTGGGCCACACAGCCACATATTGTGGAAATAAGAAACGATGCGGCAAATGCGAAGGAGAGCATGAGGATGACTCTTGCGACAAAGAAACTGAAAAGTGTATTTGCTGCGGGGGCCCTTCACATGCTCTTAAATCATGTCCTGCGTACAAGCAGCGCGGGGATAAAATTAAGCGCTCCCTTAAGGAACGCTCAAGGCGTTCTTATGCAGAAATGCTAAAGAATGCTTCGCCATCTGTCCTGTCCGAAAATCCCTATGCTGGTTTGGCTAACGTTGAGCAAGAATCTGACGACCCACGAGAGGGAACATCTTTGGTTAACCCAGGGGAATCCAGGAAGAGGAGAAATCCAGCCTCCCCTACATTGCCTCGTAAGGGTGCCAAGATGTCGTCCACTCAGAGTGCGCCATCTACAACCAATAAATCCAACGGAAGTGATGCACAAAAGCCGAAGCAATTTGCTCCAGGACTTCGAAATATTAATTCTAACAAGGAGTACCCACCACTTCCAGGGACATCCAAAACCCCAAGTGTCCCCTTTTTTCAAACAGATACTCAGTCCAGTAGCGGACTAATGAAATTTTCTGACATAGTGGACTTAATTTTCACAGCTTTCAATGTTACTGATCCTCTTAAAAGCCTTCTGATACGTTTTCTCCCTATAGTGCAAACATTTTTGAAGCAGTTGACTACTAAATGGCCCCTCCTTGCAGCGATCGTATCCTTCGATGGCTAAGTCATCGAACGAGGTCACCGATTCGATCACTGTTCTACAGTGGAACAGCAGAAGTATCCTCCCGAAAATCGATTCCTTTAAATTTTTACTAAATAGTTTAAAATGTGATGCTTTCGCATTATGTGAAACTTGGTTAACTTCCGATATAAATCTCAACTTCCACGACTTTAATATAATCCGTCTGGATCGAGAAAACCCTTATGGAGGAGTACTTTTGGGGATCAAAAAGTGCTATTCTTTCAACCGAATTAACCTCCCTTCGACACCAGGCATTGAAATTGTCGCTTGTCAAGTTCTAATCAAAGGTAAAGACCTTTGCATTGCTTCCATCTACATTCCTCCTAGAGCCTCGGTAGGGCACCGAACGGTTTGTAATATCACGGAATCCTTACCGGCACCGCGGCTAGTTCTGGGAGACTTTAATTCGCACGGTACGGTATGGGGCTGTCTTCATGATGATAATAGATCAACATTAATCCAAGATCTTTGTGATAATTTCAACATGACCATCTTAAACACGGGAGAAATGACGCGGATTCCTACACCACCAGCACGCGCAAGCGCGTTGGATTTGTCGCTTTGCTCGACATCGCTACAGTTAGATTGCATGTGGAAGGTGATCCCTGATCCCCACGATAGCGATCATTTGCCTATCGTGATTTCAATTGCTAATGGTTCAAGACCATCGGAAACAATCAATGTCTCATATGACCTCACACGGAACATTGATTGGAAGAGTTACGCGACCGCGATATCCGTTAAAATCGAATCCACTCAAGAACTTCCTCCGGAGGAAGAGTACAGGTTTTTGGCTGGCTTGATTCTCGACAGTGCGAATCAAGCTCAGACTAAACCAGTACCCAGCGCGAATACCCATGGACGGTCTCCCACCCTGTGGTGGGATAAAGAGTGCTCAGAGCTGTACGCGGAAAAGTCCACTGCATATAAGGCCTTCCGGGAAGACGGGTTACCCGCTAGCTATCAACAGTACGCGTCGTTAGAAAGGCGAATGAAGAGTCTAATGAAAGCCAAAAAACGCAGTTATTGGCGCCGGTTCGTCGACGGGTTAACGAGAGAAACAGCGATGAGCACTCTTTGGGGTACGGCTCGACGTATGCGTAACCGTAATAGTACCAACGAGAACGTGGAATATTCAAACCGTTGGATATTCGCTTTCGCCAAGAAGATCTGTCCGGACTCTGTCCCGGTACAGAAAACGTGCCGCGCCGCGTCTCTTCACGATACCGCGAACGAAACACCGTTTTCGATGGTGGAGTTCTCACTTGCTCTCTTATCGTGCAACAATAACGCCCCAGAGTTAGACAGAATCAAATTCAACTTGCTGAAGAATCTGCCTGACACTGCAAAAAGGCGCTTGTTGAATTTATTTAACAAGTTTCTTGAGGGTAACATTGTCCCTTATGAATGGAGGCAAGTGAAGGTCATCGCCATCCAAAAACCAGGAAAACCAGCCTCCGACCACAACTCGTATCGACCGATTGCAATGCTGTCCTGTATTCGGAAGTTATTCGAGAAAATGATCTTGTTTCGCCTCGACAATTGGGTTGAAGCAAATGGCTTACTGTCAGATACACAATTTGGCTTCCGCAAAGGCAAAGGGACGAACGATTGCCTTGCGTTGCTTTCTACAGAAATCCAAATGGCCTATGCTAACAAAGAGCAGATGGCATCAGTCTTCTTGGACATTAAGGGGGCTTTTGACTCAGTTTCGATCAACATTCTGTCAGAGAAGCTGCACCAGCATGGTCTTTCGCCAATTTTAAATAACTTTTTGCTAAACCTGTTGTCTGAAAAGCACATGCACTTTTCGCATGGCGATTTAACAACATCGCGATTTAGCTACATGGGTCTTCCCCAGGGCTCATGTCTAAGTCCTCTGCTCTACAATTTCTACGTGAATGACATTGACGATTGTCTTGCCAATTCATGCACGCTAAGGCAACTTGCAGACGACGGGGTGGTCTCTGTTACAGGGGCCAAAGCTGCCGACTTGCAAGGACCATTACAAAATACCTTGGACAATATGTCTGCTTGAGCTCTTCAGCTGGGTATTGAGTTCTCCACGGAGAAAACTGAGTTGGTTATTTTTTCTAGGAAGCGTGAGCCGGCGCAACTCCAGCTTTTATTAATGGGTGCAACGATCAACCAGGTTTTCACATTTAAATATCTCGGGGTCTGGTTCGACTCTAAAGGTACCTGGGGATGTCACATTAGGTATCTGAAACAGAAATGCCAACAAAGGATCAATTTTCTCCGAACAATAACTGGAACATGGTGGGGTGCTCACCCAGGAGACCTGATCAGGTTGTACCAAACAACGATATTGTCGGTGATGGAGTACGGGTGTTTCTGTTTCCGCTCCGCTGCGAACATTCACTTCATCAAACTGGAGAGAATCCAGTATCGTTGCTTGCGCATTGCCTTGGGTTGCATGCACTCGACCCATACGATGAGTCTCGAAGTGCTGGCGGGCGTTCTTCCGCTAAAAAATCGATTTTGGGAACTCTCATATCGATTGCTCATCCGATGCGACATTCTGAACCCGTTGGTAATTCAAAATTTCGAGAGGCTCGTCGAGCTTAATTCTCAAACCCGTTTTATGTCCTTGTACTTCGACTACATGGCACAGAGCATCAATCCTTCTTCGTACAATCCCAACCGTGTCCGTTTCCTAGATACTTCTGATTCTACTGTATTCTTCGACACATCCATGAAGGAAGAGATTCGTGGAATCCCGGACCATATACGCCCGCAGGTGATCCCCAATATATTTTATAATAAATTCCGAGAAGTCGACTGCGACAAAATGTTTTACACTGACGGATCAAATCTCGATGGGTCCACTGGCTTCGGTATCTTCAACAATACTATCACCGCTTCATTCAAGCTCAATGATCCCGCTTCAGTTTACGTCGCAGAGTTAGCTGCAATTCAGTACACCCTTGGGATCATCGACACTCTGCCCACAGATCACTACTTCATCGTTTCGGACAGCCTCAGCTCTATCGAGGCTCTTCGTGCGGTGAAGCCTAAAAAGCAACTCCCGTATTTTCTGGGGATGATACAGGAGTCCTTGTGTACGTTATCTGAAAAATCTTATCAGATTACCTTTGTTTGGGTCCCCTCTCATTGTTCTATCCCGGGCAATGAAAAGGCCGACTCATTAGCAAAGGTGGGCGCATTAAATGGTGACATATACGAAAGACCAATCTGCTTCAACGAATTTTTTAGTATTTGTCGTCAGAGGACGCTCAACAGTTGGCAAACCTCGTGGAGCAATGGGGAACTTGGACGATGGCTACATTCGATTATCCCAAAGGTATCAACGAAGCCTTGGTTCGGGGGGATGGATGTGGGTCGGGATTTTATTCGTGTAATGTCCCGACTTATGTCCAATCACTACACCATGGATGCGCATTTGCGGCGTATTGGCCTTGCGGAGAGTAGTCTGTGCGCTTGTGACGAGGGCTATCACGACATCGAACACGTTGTCTGGGGGTGCGCCGGGTATTGTGACGCCAGGTCTCAGTTAAAGGAATCCCTTCGGGCCCGAGGTAGACCACCCAATGTACCAGTCCGAGATATGCTGGCAACTCGTGATTTCCCCTATATGTCCCTTATTTATACCTTCATAAAAACGATAAATATCCCAATTTAGCCCCTCTCTTTTATTTCTCGTTTTTAGAGTTTCCTCCTGCCTTGTGGAACCGATCAGCTCCAGAGTGCCACTATGTAACCGCCGTCGCCCTTACCACTTCGCCTGCATAGAAGGAAACTGAAGCGAGAGCGACTCGAGGTCCGATGACTTTTGAAGGATTCCCTGCGGGTCCGAAGAATACCATCCGCCAATCCGGTACTCGACGACTTACTAGACTGAGGCGCAAATTTGTTTCGCTGATCCTCCTTCCCCCCCCCCCCCCCCCGTTCGAGCGAAAGTTGCAAGTTTTGCTCTTCTTTCCCTGTCTCTCCCCTGTCCTTGATGCAACTGCTGCTACACTGATGCGGAAATAAGCCACCCTCTGAATATCTTGACCAAGCATAAGTTTTAGTTAAAAAATTCAAATTAGTATTCTGTATTCCTAGTTTTAAGATAGCTATAATTTTTACTCTTTATTGAAACTCTTGTCCTCCATCTTGTAAATAGAATTGAATCCCTAGTTTTAAGATTTCTGTGAAGTTTCTCATAAATATTTGTTCCCCCTTTTGTGTACTAAACTATATTGTTAGTTTTAAGATAACCGTAAAATATTTCGTAAAATACTATTACTCCCCCTCTTGTATATCAAAGTGAATCCCTTGTTTTAAATTTTTTCATAAAAAAATCTTTTGGCCCTCTCTTGTATATTGAATCTTTTTTCTAGTCTTAAGATAGCTGTAAACTTTTTTTTTCCTTTGTAAAAAAAATATTTCAACATTGTAACCTCCTAGTTTTAAGATATCCAAAATGTAAAAACATAAGCATTTGGCACCGCCAAGCTAACGCATTTGTGCCTATCAAATAAACGAAATGAATAAAAAAAAACATACAAACACTCGAGTCCTGCACAATAATACAACCCAAATTGGTCACAAATTGAGGGTTTTTACACAAACCTATGCCCGTGATATCGCAAATAAAAAAATCTCTGTGATCAATTGAACGTTTTAACACCTACGAGTTTGTTAAAAATGTTTCAAAGACATCATGGAAACGCGATCATAAATCGGTCACGTCCGAAAAGGCTTTCTATGCTTGATTCTATAACTCTAGAGCCATGTTTTAGTTGAACCGTTCTAAAATAAACACAATTCATATAAACTAGACAGCAAGAATCAGGGCTACATTGCCGGGAACTCAAGAGATAAAACAAAATTCACTCTCTTCTAGCATCTAAAATTACACTCAAAATTAAGCAATAGAATCACGGCCCTCGCACATATTCTATAATCCACTCGAATACATTTACAATCGAATTTATACAAAAGAAGTTACACGCACACTGGCACACGCAAGATACAAACCCCCACGCGATCAGGCTTGTTAACATACAAACGCTCGAATTCTTCACGATAATCCGCACAAACATGAAAACGTCCTAGTGATAAAATGAATGTTTTAGAAATTATAAATTTATAAACGCGATCTATAATACTTGTTGAAGTTTTGGAAAATGGTGGAAAAATTTGGCTTAAAATTATTATTCATACAGAAAAATATCTCGGGAATTGTTCGTTTTGTTTTTCTTAGTCCGCTCTACCGTCTTTACTATATATTTTTTTATTATTCGGCGTTGCACTAAGCTTGGGCCCAAACTGATTTGAAACTGTTTAAGTTAGAATGTTTCAAACAATTTTTAAACACTGAATTAAAAGCCCTTACTTACCTTACCGTTCAGGCTAGAGCCTTGTTGTCTCTTGCTGTATGCAGAAGCCGTCTCCACTCTGCTCGGTCCATTGCTGCTTGTCGCCAGCCTCGCAGTCTTCGAAGGGTCCGCAGGTCGTCCTCTATCTGGTCGATCCACCGTGCTCGCTGTGCACCCCGTCTGCTTGTTCTTGTAGGGTCGCCCTCTAGAACCATCTTCACCGGGTCGTCGTCCGACATTCTCACGACGTGTCCAGCCCACTGCAAACGTCCTATTTTTGCGGTATGCTCGATGGAGGGTTCTTCCAGCAGCTGATGCAACTAATGGTTCATTCGCCTGCGCCACGTTCCGTCTTCCATCTGCACGCCACCTTAGATGGTACGCAATGCCTTTCGTTCGAAAACTCCAAGGGCGCGTTGGTCCTCCACGAGCATAGTCCAGGTCTCGTGGCCTTAGAGGACCACCGGTCTAATCAGCGTCTTGTAGATAATCAACTTCGTGCGGCGGCAAATTTTGTTCGACCGGAACGTCCTCCGGAGTCCAAAGTAGGCACGATTTCCCGCCAAGATCCGTCTCTGAATTTCTCTGCAGGTATCATTGTCGGCGGTTACCGGTGAGCCCAAATACACGAATTCGTCGACCTCTCGATTTCGTCACCGTCAATCTGAACTCGGGATGGGAGGTCCATATTGTCGTCTCTAGAACCTCTTCCTCTCATGTTGATGGCAAGTTCACTCCTGCTGGCTTCAGCCTTCAGCCTGATGTACGTTTCCGACATCGCCTCAAAGTTCTGTGTCATTATATCAATGTCGTCGGAGACGCCAAGAAGCTGGACGGACTTCCTGAAGATCGTGCCACTCGTGTCTATCCCCGCTCTCCTTATTACAGCTTCTAACGCAACGTTGAACAGCAGACACGATAGACCTTGCCGTAACCCTCTTCAAGATTCAAAAGGACTCGAGAGTGCCCCTGATACTTGAACAACGCACTTCACCCAATCCATCGTCGCTTTGACTAATCGTGTTAGCTTATCCGGAAAACCGTACTCGTGCATTTTTGCCATAGCTGATCTCGATCGATTGTGTCATACGCCGGTTTGAAATCGATGAACAAATGATGTGTGGGCACGTTGCATTCGCGGCACTTCTGCAGAACCTGCCGAATCGCAAATATTTGGCCCGTGGTGGCGCAGGAGCCCTTGAATCCCGCTTGGTAGTGCCCCACTTGCAAATGGTGACAATCGACGTCAAAGAATTTTAGAGAGGACTTTGTAGGTGGCGCGGTAGTCTCAGCAATCCATCTTGTCACCCTTTTTGTAGATTGTGCAAACGACACCCTCCATCCACTCCTCCGGAAGAGTATCTTCTACGCAAATTTTGGCGATTACCCAGTGCAGCGCTCTAGCCAGTGTTTTACCACCATATTTTAATAACTCACTGGGTAGTTGATCTACACCGGCAGCTTTGTTGTTTTTCAGCCGACCGATCTCCTCCTTGACTTCTTGGAGATCAGGGGCCGGCAGCCTATCGTCTTCTGCGCGTGCTCCAAGATCCCTTGCCATACCGCCTTCGTCCTCTGCTGCTTCCCTGTTGAGCTGTTCGTCATAGTACTACTTCCGCCTCTCAAGCACCTCACACTCGTTCGTAAAAAGGTTGCCAAGTCCCTGCGCATATCGGCTCGCGAAACATAGCCTTTGCGCGAACTATTCAGCTTCTCGTAGAACTGCCGTGTGTCGTTTACACGGTACAGTTGTTCCGTCGCTTCGCGATCTCGTTCCTCCTGTTGGCGCTTCTTTCTCCGTAGGACCGAGGTTTCCCTGTTCCGTGCTTGTTTGTAACGCTCCACATTCTATCTCGTTCCGTGCTGCAGCATCCTCGCCTGTTCTGCATTCTTCTCCTCTGTTAACTACTTACATTCGTCATCGAACTAGTCGTTTCCTCGATTCGGTATCGCTGTACCTAGTGCCGCTATAGCAGTACTTCCTATGGCGGAACGAATCTCCCTCCAGCCATCTTCAAGAGTAGCTGCGCCCAGCTGTTCTTCCGTGGGAAGTGCTGCTTCCAGTCGCTGTGCATAGTAGGTTGTCCCAAAATGACATCATGTTAAAAAAGTCATCGGGCTCACTTCTTAAATGAAAGGTTAGGGTATCAGGACCACTTTTGTCTTCGGAGTGAATTTGCTAAAACGCTCCCTACTGGTGGCGAATTTTGATTTTTCGAAAAATGGGCCGATTTTGGGTAAAATTTCAAATTCATGCTTGTCTTAGATTTTTTTCAGCATTTTTTTATTTTTCTGGAGATCAAAATGAAAAAGTTTGGTTAGTTAGTTAGTACAAATTTTGAAGTATAAGAGCGGCTGAGCCATTAAAGCTTAGTAAAAAGTGTAATTTATGGTGTTTTTCATTAGTTATTCTTTAAAACTGGGTATCTACAAATTTTTGAAAGTATAGCGAACACTTTAAATTGTTGAGCTGAATAAAGGGGCGTAATTTTGTTGAAGAAAGTGTATAGCCACGGTAAAAGGGGTATGAGTTATATAAGTTTTTGTTATGTAACCTTCGACATTTTTAGCAATTCATCAAAAATAATAATGTTCCAAAAAATAAAACAACTCAAATGTGCTTAGACCATATATTGTTTTTTGGAAAATAGCATGAAAATGATTTAAAACGGCGTTTTCTGTTTGTCTTTAGTGCATCAAGATCGGGTTTAATGAGAATTTGATGATTTTGGTACCATCAATTATAAAAATAAAAAGAACTTTACTAATGATGCCAAGTCTCTAATTATTTTTAGAAAAGTTTATTCTCTGTAATTACTTCTAGGAGGCTTATTCACCAAAATTGTTGTACTAGAAGATGCTTTGTATTCTGTCGTAAAACTTACAAGCCTTTAAAATTGACTATTTCGAAAATGTGTGATCTAATACGTAAGGATCAGTTTTTCAACATTCACCCCACCCTTCTGAATTTTTCTTCACTCTAAGGTACCTAACATAGGAATGAGACTTTATATACAAAATCTGAATGCGTTAATAAATTCGGCATACAAATATACGCCATAACTTTCCACTAACTCGACATATTTGTTTAATTTTCATGATTTTCAACCCCACTAGGTGGTTATTAATATACTAAATAATTTTAAAAAAATCGTCAAATGCTCATAAAAACGGATTCTGATGTACTAGTGACAAGAAGAATGCAATTTTTCATCATTTTCCTCCTATTTTACGAAAAACAAAATGCGGACTAAGCACACTGACATTGTTTTATTTTGTGGAAGTGTTATTTTTTATGAATAGCATAAAATGTCAAAAGGTTATCTAGCTAAAACTTAAATAACTTATACCCCACTAGCCGTTGCTATACACTTTCTTCTTCAGAAATACGCCCCTATATTTGGCTCAACTATTTGAAGTGTTTCCTATGCTTTTAAAATTTTGTAGATACCCAGTTTTGAAGAAAAACTCATAAAAAACACCAAAAATTACACTTTTTACTAAGTTTTAAAGGCTCTGTCACTCTTATAATCCACAATTTGTAGAAACTAACTAATCAAACTTCTCCGTCTTGATCCCCAGAAAAATAAAAAATGCTGGAAAAAATCTAAGGCAGTTCAGGAGCACTTCAACAAGCATGAATTTGAAATTTTACCCAAAATCGGCCCATTTTTCGAAAAATCAAAATTCGCCACCAGTAGGGAGCGTTTTAGCAAATTCACTCCGAAGAAGAAAGTGGTCCTGATACCCTAACCTTTCATTTAAGAAGTGAGCCCGATGACTTTTTTAACATGATGTCATTTTGGGACACACTAGTGCGTAGTCTTGGGCAATCCCGGCGTCCCGAAGTTGCGCGATGTCCGACTACGACGAGTGTTTTACACCGTCGGGAGTTTTGAGCGTATGCCGAGTTTCCAATCGTAGTCCTTATTTCGTCGCGTAGGTCTTTGCCGATTGTTCCGATTTGTATTTTCTTCTGCATTGTTCGTTTTCCAGGGCGGCTATATGCCGGAGGACCATCGTGTCAGCTCTGTTTAGAGTCCCACGCTGACACGAGGACGATACATCAGCCGCCCCTAACATGGAGAACAGACGCTCAGATGGACTCACCCTCCGAAAAGAGGAGCCCCCCTTCTCTGTCAGCAATCAGCATACAACCGTGGTCCCACCGGGGTTGGTTACCCGATCTTTTCTATTTGTTACTCGTACCCCAGCTGGCACCGCGGAAAGGTAGAGATAGGAGTTACTGGACAAGAGACTAAGGACCACTGTGGCGAACCACATGATCTATATTACTCATTGCCCAGTAGAGTGGCTCGAATATGACATTTTTCAGCACAGCACTTTTTGAGTTCCTTTTGTGGTCCCAAATGCCTGTGCAAAGTTTGGGAGCGGTTGGTTGCTTTCCGGGTTTGCGCATTGCGTTCAAAGTTTGTATGGGATTTTATATGGGGAAATCAATTATTTTGCATTTACGGTAATAAAGATCGCTATTTCACTGAATATTGAAAACCAGCTTTATCAAACTATAGTTCAAACCTTGGTTAACAACTTTGTCGAAGACCGTACTTAGCTACGAGTTTTCGAAAAAATAGTTATAACGATTTTAAAACTTATGGTTCAATCCAAATGCAGAAATTTATTATTTCTTCCAACACTGTCACTACACCACGACACCGATACTTTAAACTTAAATAAATGAGAATATAGTCATCACAGAGACATGCTACCTTTGAATGAAATGTTCAGAATGAATTACTGAATAACATAGACGTAGTCAGAAAATGAAAGGAAGAGGGGGTGTGGCTTGTGTACTCCCCAGTTTTTAGATATTTTAGTATAACATAAGGAGCACATCTTCAACGCAGGTTTATACCGCCGAATTAAAAATTAATCTTACGTATTTGAGTGCTACTATTTAAGGGCTCTACTGTTATCTCATTTAAAATGGTACAACGGTTTATAAGTTGTACATATTTTAAAACCCTATTTCTTAGCCGTCCAGAGTCAGAATTTTAAAAAATGCATATCCTTAGATTCCTTGAAGCCTCGGAATTGCTTCTATTGACGTTTTCGTTTGAGAATCTGGGAACGAAACCAGGACAGTTACTTAAAATAAGCGTTTTTTTATGAAATTGAATTAGGTTAACGCAAAACAGTAATGATGTTGGCGAACCAGAAATATACTTCAGGTTAGAACCCAGCGCGATCTCCAGACCTGAGCTAGCTTTTGCCTCAAGCAAAACCAACACATAAATTTGTAGGTGTAAATCCTAAATATTGTAAATCTTATTTTCCACAGCAAAGACTGTAGTATGATTCATATTTGGGTCTATCAAAATATTACGAAAGTTCAGTCGTTGACATTTACAATGACGTAATGATTCTTTGTCTTATACAAAACATCCTAAAAAGGGACTGGGGTACACCCCCCTCTTCTTTTCATTTTCTGACTACGTCAATGTTATTCATAAATTCATTCTGAACATTTTATTCAAAAGTCCCTGCAGTGAATATATTCTCTTTTATTTAAGTTTTTAATGTCGATGTCGGTTGTGCACCGGCAGTGTTGGAAAAAGAATCAATTTCTGCATTTGGGTTTTACCATAAGTTTTAAAATCGTTATAACTATTTTTTGAAAACTCGTAGTTAGTTACGGTCTTCAACAAAGTTGTTAACCTAGGTTTGAACTATAGTTTTATAAAGCTGGTTTTTCATATTCAGTGAAATTGCGATCTTTATTAACGTAAATGCAAAATAATTGATTTCGCCATATAAAATCCCATACAAACTTTGAACACAATGCGCAAACCCGGGAAGCAACCAACCGCTACCAAATTTTGCACAGACATTTGGGACCACAAAAGAAACTCAAAAATTGCTGTGCCCGCTAGTTTAAATCATTTTGAAGTTTTCCCATACAACCGCGAGCCACTCTATTGCCCAGCCATTTACCAACCTGAATTCAAAGCCCAATAGTTGGAAAACATAGAAAAGAGAACCAGTGAGAAACAGTCGAAGAGCAAGTTTGAATTATTTTATTGAATTCCAAGATACAATAGTTATTTCTTACAAACTAGTTGACTTCAATATCCCAACCCGTATTCAAATAAAGATTGCGCCTAGTACCTCCAGACCGACAACCAACATCACCATTAGAAGAGCATATGACTAAGAAAACGAATACATAATCAAAACATGAACACCTGGCCTTGCTGCAACGATGATGATATGGACGTATACGATAAAGAATAAGCTGGTAATATCCAGTCAAGAAATTGAATCACCACACCAAGTAAACTCAATCCAACGAACTAATTCTAATTTTAATTTCGTTTTTTTTTGTTTCATTGCAAATAGAAAATATATATTTACGGCTCAGTTCACAGTTACCCATATATTCGTGTCAGTCACGCGAAGTCATAAAAAATATAAATATAAATTCACAAAAGAGCGCTTTTCTATTTTATTTTGTTTAGTTATGATAGTGACATTGAAGAAAATCTTCCTAGTTTAGAGAGGTTTCTTATTAATCATGCTACTAGAATATTACAATCTGAAAATAGTATTTAACGAGGATTAATTTGTAGATTGTAAGAGCTCCTTAACCTTTTCTCAATTGGCTTAGGAGTGTTTCTGTGGTAATGAGCTGTGGAATCAGATATAAATCATTGGTTTAGCGGATATAATCAGTGTCAGCGTAGGTGAATCGTGGGTCTAAACGGTGCGTACGATCATTGTTCCTTTTCGTCTTGACATGTGATTTATCCGCCCGTTGGATTATCAAGCGCATCATACGCGCTGACGCTGAATTTTGTCGCAGATTGCGCATATGTAGCGAGGAGAACGAGAAATTCTGATGGAATTTAGCTTTCACGAAAAAAAATATATATGAGCGAAATACAAATACTACGATTAAAGCATCTTTTGAATAAATATGGGGTTACGTTTCCCCAATATGCTCCTGCTAGGACCTACAAAAGATTGAATCATTTTGGATATTATTACAATTTCACAGTCATATCGCACAAACTAGCGATCCAATGAAAAACTCACGTGTTCCCAGTCCCAACAAACCAGCCAAAAAAGACACACAAATATCTCACACTACAAACTGAACGGTGTCCATCTGGACCAATATTTACTGTCTTGTCGGTAAATTTTGTCAAACATATTTCGTATCGTAGCATTGCCCAACTCGCCCAGTACTGCGTCGCTTCGGAAAGTGAAGGAAGGCCATATTTCACGCAAGCTTTGCTCAGTTGTTTTGTAGGTTGGACGCTTACGTATTTGTCTTAGATGTGATGAAAAACAACGTCATTCAATCGAATTACAACGAACTTACTGCTAGCTGATTCAATATTCCAAGTTCCGTCCCAATGTCCTTCAATCCGTTGTGCACCGAGCAAAAAAAATAACCAAAGACCAGGTGCTTCTGCTACCCATCCACAATCCGGACTTATTTAGGTCATCGCCATACCCCGGAGTGCTGTTGGCTCTGGCCGTTGTTTGCACTGGTCGCCAGTGGCGACTTGGTCGTTCCGAAAATGTACCCGCTTCGGAAAGTGAAGAAACTTTCCATATCATAAATAATTTTCCAAGAAAGTTTGATCGATTCTTGTAACAATTTACCCCTCCTCTCGGCACGCCGCCGCCGCTGCTGCTGCTGCTTTGACAGAGCTAGCCGGTACAAGGTGCTTCGGATGTCCTGCCGAAAACCCAGTACGATGGAAAATCGCACAAAAGTCCATTTAGTCCGAACAGAGCGAGAGAGAGAGAGATAGAGACCGCCAAGTTCGACCGGATGTGGGGAAGTGATTGGAAGTGGATATGGGCGTGAAAAGAAGGTACATTATTTCCAGATTATTATTTTCCACCAGCAGTGGAGTTTTCTTGTCCCTCGTGAGAGAGGGGTGGCCGGGTGATGACGGGGAAGGGAATGGGTCTTCGTGTGGGAAAATCGGACTGGCCAGGTGAGCTCGAGCCGGTATTTGACGTAGTTTGAGTGCCGTTTCGTGCCGACAAAGGAAATATTGGAAAGTTTCTGCATGTATAGTGAGGTTCGGAAGAATATAAGCACAGCACAGGGGCGGAGTTTGAGGCTGTTTGTGAAGTCCATTCGCTAGTTTGACGGTGTATCCGTTCGGTTTCGAGTTCGCCAGCGAAAAAGGACCATGGGCCCGTGAGACGAACAGGGATGTAGTTGATCGATAATTGAAATAGATGGTCAATATGGACACTTCTCGACTAGTACCAAAAAGATGAATAATTGTACGAAATCCTGTCAATCCAAGCTTCATCCCTGGTCGGGTCGGCCGACGTGTTGTACTGTCGCTCAACTCAATTCCCCGTGTCAAGGATCTGGCTCTAGTCACAATGCGACTGTTACCGGTCCCTCGCCGATCAAACCGTTAAATCGTTTTCTCATATTCTAATGTGTGCTGCCGCTGCTGATGATTGCCCACCGCATTGTTATTTGGTTTTCTATGGTCTAAGAGGAAAGGGGGTGGTTGCTTGCTGCTACTGTTGTTTATATCGATCTAATAAAAGCAACCGCTCACTGACGCTGCCGGTGCTGGCGAGGGCGGGAGGCAGTGGTCGGTAAAAATGAGCGGAAGCGGCTATTTTCGAACTAATTTGATCGCATCACGGCAATGAACTCATTGCGCGTCAAGTAGAAGTGAGGGGTGAATGAATGAATCAACCTGCCCTGGAGGCGACAGCAGCACAGTCGGTAAGGTGTACCGATTCTTCCTGTTAATTACTGCTATTATCCTACTTTGCGCATTGATACAGATGTTCAATTACTTGAAATGATTTCATCAATCATTGTATCGCATCATCCGTCAACAGCTGCGAGGTTCTATTTGCATAAATCACCGCGTGATATGCGATCATGCATCGATACTAATTGCTCCGGCATGCAGGGCTGCTGCGCTCTGACTCATTTGGCGTCTCCAGCAACGGTACAGGGCATAGGCTATATAATTGTTTCTACTCATGCTGCTGCACCGAAGGATTCCAATCCAAAACAAGAACCGTGACGGAATTCAAATCGACCGTCCCTCAATGTGTGTGATCCAGGCCAAGTCAAAACACAATAATGATCATCATAATTACGTTGCCGATTCGCTCGCTAGAAGTCAGGACAATCCCTTCACGTCACGAGGGTCTGATTTCAGCCGAATGTATTAAATTACATTAGGATTACCCGAAAACTGACTTCGAGACGAGCGGAGCAAAAAAAAAGCGACTTGACCTCAAATTAAGAAAAGGTCTTCAACGTGCAGCGATAAAAAAACGTACTCTTTATTCATTCACATTCATGTCGTTCTCAAGCTGGCCTCGACAGCGGATGGACGGACCGCGGAAGGCCGTCCTAAGATTTGTTTTCATTCAGTTTCCCGCTTGGGAAGTGCCACGGCAACAAAGGAAAAAAAACGGGCACTTTTACGCGCGGCCGTCGGTCGCGTCATTCATCTCCAGTTCGCCGAAAAAGTTGGCCTTTGTTGTATAGAGTCATCATCGTCATCGCCTGTTACTTACCATACAGCATGTAAGCAAGCAAACAAGCAAAAGCGGCTGACTGACTGAGGACTTGCGTTTGAGCGAAGAGTTGACGGGCGACGACGCGTTCGACCCCTAGAGGAAGGGTTAGTTGCGTCCCTTTTCGCAATTGCCCGTTCGTGTTTTTGTTTTGCCGCATTCTTCCTCCGAAACTAAGCCAAACGGGACAGGGCGATGGACAATTTGTGCTCTTTGTTTTTCCCCTTTCTTCGGAAGTTTCCTTTTCGAACGAGATCACCGGCGTTCCAACCGGCTGCCTTCCGTCAAACGGTCTCAAGTGGTCAGTTTAGTTGATAATTTGCCGGAAAGAGGATTAGGTGGTAATGGGTTTCGGGAATGGAGCAAGGATTAATTGACGGTAGGGTTCGTCGCGGTGCGGATGTGGGCGGTAAATGGATTGTCCGCACCGCAACCGCAAAAAAAAATCAAAACCGCACCGCTTACCGCAACCGCACTTTATTTACCGCACCGCACCGCGCGGTAATGCGGTAAATGCGGTAAATTTTTATATTTTTAAAAATTGTGTTGAAAAATTGTTCATTTGTATAACCATATGTAATAAAATTTTATTCTTATTTACACGAAATTTAACTTTAAGAGACTCCTCAGAATGTAATGTTTAAGAAAAAATCAACTTTTGCATTTTCTATTAATAAAACTCCGTACATTTAAAATGCAAGCATTATACATTCAAAAACGTTGTGCTGCAGTAATAGGAAAACTTTTATTTTAGCAACCCTCCAGTTAATTGAAAAAATGTAATAAAAATGTAATAAGAAATGAAGTATTTTTTTCTTTAAATTGTCATATTTTCAATGTGTTTGACATATGAAAATTAAATGGATGATTTTCGCATTTACGTAGTAAAAGCCACTTTTCATTCTTAAAGGAATTTCAACAAAAAAATTTAAAGTCGAAATACCAGTGCTTCTATATAGTAGCGCATATATTCCAACACAGTGAAATAAAAACATTGTATTTCATCAATAAGAACGACGCCATATTTGACGAAAAAAAATTGCTCTATACATTACATCTAATCAGGAGTCCAGTCTCAACCGGTACAGAATTATTGAACATTAGAAAAACTGCTAAAAATGAATGATTTGTAACATACAGCAGAAATGTTATTAAAAATAGGGGGTTTTATGGACAAAATATCCCAAAACTCTAACTTCCGCATTTTTCAAGAAACATATGTATTTTCATTCAGAAACTAACCCTCCAGCACACGCGCCGTTGTATTTTCCTTCCGAAACTCTAGCGAAATCTTCTTTCAGCAACAGCGGCTGCTCATTCGGGGAACCATTCGCGCGAGTGCTATATAGCATACCTTTTGAGAAAGAGTCCAATAAAATTAACTGCATTGACTCACATTGAATTTACACAGCAATCAAAGAAGATAGAAATACGATGTTGATGAACGAATGATAGAATAATCATCCTAATTTGGACCCCTCCTTATTTTGGACGATTTAATACATTTGTATCCTTTACTGCCAATTACTCCAAATTCGTTTGGTTTGATGAAGATAATTGTATTCTTTGGGTTGTGTTTAAGTCCCAGCATGATTAGTTTATCTCTAATTTCTTCAAATTAATCAAAATTCACAGTTGAAAAATTGATATCGGAAACGATTCATAATTCAACGATTTCCAACAGAAATCGGAAGAAGTGATGCACTTTTAAATTGAATTTAAGAGTAAAAATTTATTGTTTTTAAATGAGCTAATAATTTTGTCTCTATTTGGATCTTGTATTTTATGTATTTGAAATGGTTAGTTTGTGAAGTCTTACTTAGAAGTATAAAATAACTAGTGTCCAAAATATGTCGTAAAAATAATAGCGTCGAAATATTTCGGACACAGCTAGATTTTTTTTCGTAATAGCAGTCCGTTTATCAATTTAGAATAACCGAAATTATCACTTTATCAATTATTTTTTTTGCGGTGCGGTTGCGGTAAAACCGCGCGGTAAAAGCTCCGCGACGAACCCTAATTGACGGTGTGGAATTCGTTGGATAAAATTTTGACACATCAAAGCATAGTACAATCGGGTTCTCAACATAATCCATTGAATTAGATTAGCAAAACTTTATTTGAAAACATTGGAGGCAATGAAATGATATCGATATTGCCCATGTAAAAGTGATTCAAGATTGCTTTCATGTTATCGGACAAGATCTGCTGAACCTTGTACATAAATAAATCGCTACGAGTCGAAAGTTTGGAAGGTCCCAAGGTTACTGGGACGGATAAAATCGAAGAATTACATGTTGCATATTATTCAAACAACTAATAACATCTGAAAACTATTTTTCATCTCTATTAAGGAGAAAATTGTTAAAAACCACCTTAACGCGTGAAAAGCACAAAACATTTAACTAATAACACTAACTTAGTTACAGGACTGTTTCGATTTCATTAGTTCTCATCTGCTTAAAATGAGTTCCACTTCTTGCTGGACATCATGCTTGACTAGGGGTTTGCTGTCTCCGTTTTTTGGAGCTAACGTCAATCCGGTGTCAGGTTTGTCCTGTCACTAAGTTAGTGTCGAATTCTGATGAGACGAAGTCGAAACGCAAATTCCATAAATTATTGGGAAACATGATTTGATTTTTTAACAAGAAGTTTGACCGATTTACATACATCTTTATCAGAACACCCTGAATTAATTTAATTAAAAAAAATATGTTAAACATTATGACAAAGGTTTGACTAGACCATTTTTTGCTCGAGTTAAACCAATTGTTTGGTTTTTATGGCCAAAATGCACCACGCAATTAAAATAAACCCCTTTGATTTCTGAGACGACTTTTTTTAATACTTTGCGACGCGATTTTTTTTTTCATTTTGAATACTATTATTTTTAGCTTTATATAGGCATTCGGGGTCGCTGATTCTGGCGTCGAAAATGTTAAATTAAAAATGGCGGATCCAATATGGCGACTATACTTGGCTAAATTTAATGTTTTTATATGGGCCTAAAACGTCTTACAAGGGGGGGTCGCTGACTCTGATTCTGACATCAGAATCGTAATCGGCGATCCCAAAAACTCGTAAATCAAGCTTTATGCTCAGTGTAACAAAATTCGCAATTTCGTAAAAAAATGGCTGCATACAATGGCAATGGCCGCCATTTTGAATTTTGTTATCAGATTCGTAATCAGCGACCTCAAAAACCACATAACCTATTTTTATGCTAGTGGAGAAGTTATCCCTGTCTCTCAGAATCATCAGACCAACATAATAAAAAAAAACTCAATTTTGGCATATTTTGATATATTTTGTTCCGAAAAACTGACCTACTAATAATTCTACAAAAAAATCTATTGTTTAGTTCATTGTTTAAAATACTTACAAAACATGTTTTAGATCTCTATGACTTTTAGTTTAGACATAACCGAATTTATTGTAAAAACGAGATTTTCGAGTTTTAATTGTTTATAACTAATAAGTAATTAACAAATTCGCATAATTTTTTGTGCTAGTTGTACTCCTTACATCCCTAAAAGTTGGTTAAAAGAAAGAATTCGTATTTATATGTCAACACTAAGTAGAAATCCTATGAAAACAGCTTGCAACGGTCTTCCAACCAATGCACACTTAGTCTAGTACCTCCAAACCAACAGTCAACGCCACCTTCATTTTTGAACCTCCTAGCCTCCTACAAGCAGAAATGTGGTATTAGATGTTTTCCCGACAAGTCAGAATGACTATGGACACATGCAAAACAACTGTTGTGCATATTAAAACAATTTGAGTGCACTGGCCGCTTATGCGTTACAAGCGATGGAATTTATTCTGGATTAAAAATTTGATTTAATCCACCTAACACTACTAGTGATATGGAACATTTTTACTTCACATCACTGTTTGCTGGTTCGTTAGCTCGTTAAACTTACATGTAGTACGAACCCAACTAGAGATGTGGTGAACACAGTTTCTAATCATGCACGAAACACTTCGAAAAGTCAAAGAAATTATGCAATATCAATAAAATGAATGAAATTGATAAAGCGATAAGATGAATGATATTAAATAATTAAAACATCAATAAAATAAATGAACTATAAAACTGTTACATACGAAGAAAAAATCAATTGAATTATAAAATAAATAAATTTAATAAAATAAATCAAAACAATAAAATAAACTAAATAAATAAAATATAAAAATTAAATCAATGAAATGAATAAATTGTAAGAAATTAATAAATCGAATAAACTGAAAGAAAGAAAAAATAAAATAAATGATTTAAATGTTATGAATAAACTGAATAAGTCCAATATAATTAGAAAATTTAACTAAATGAATTTTGAATAAAACGAATAAAAGATGAATAAAATAAATGGCATGAGCTGAATGAATTAATTAACAAGCATTAACAAATAATTAAAATTAACAGTGTAATGTAAAGTGCACAAAATGTTCAATACGATTAATAAAAATAAATCAACAAATTAAATAAAATTAATAGTATTAATATCTAGTGTTATTGGAATATTAATAGTATTAGTCAATAGAATAAGACTAATAACATTTATAAAATAAATAGAATTCTTAAATAAATAGAGGCGGGCGTAGCGTAGTTGGCAAATCGATTACCTTGTGCGTATATCACCTGGGTTCGATTGCCAACCCTGTACATAGGATTATAAATTTTCCAAAAACATTTTTATAACCCGAATAAAGGAGGTAAATGATCCCCTCTACATTCAAAATAAAATAAAAGAATTCGCAAAATAAATAAAAGATTGAATAGATAAAATGAAAATTTTAAATAAAATATAATTAAATTATAACTATTGAGTAAACATATTAAATAAATAATATAAATTATTGAAACTAAACGCATGAAATGCATATTAAGCACAAAATCAATACAGCGAAGGAAGTGAACAAAATTAATGAAATGATGAAGCATATCCGCTACGACTGCATGGACAATGGCAATAGCCTAATCGAAATCTACTCCGGCATATGAAAAGAAAACAGAGCAAACAATAGCGCACGGTGTGTCTAAAACCATTATTAACAAACAAAAAATGACCATAAATTTGGCATACGGCATTCGAAAGATACAGTATCCAAGCATCTTCTCAGTGAATTTCAAAATGATCCATCGAGAGATTCGAGAGAAATTGCGATTTGAAATTTTATGACACGTTTCATAAGGCTACCAGCCAACATCCACGGGTTTGGTCCTATCTTTATAAACAAAAAAATATTTGTCTACTTATTTGGTACTTGGCACACGTATGATATAGTAATCAAGTATATCCGCTGCAAGTTTGAAAATATTTCATTGACGGAATCGAAAGTTATAACCATTTGTATGCGGTGATAGATATCCATTGACTATTTAGATCGTTTATACTACAACGCATAAATTAAAAAAATTGAATAAATGTTGGAATGTTTACTCAAAAAGGCCATATCTCAGTAGTTTGTTGACTGACTCTAATTGGTTTTCATTACTTAACTGGTAGACGATTTATCAACAATTTTCCAATGTCAAATTCTATTGTTAAATTCATTTACATAAGAAAACTGACAATAGAAAACTGACAATAGATGTGAACAGATGCATTTGTGTTGATAACATCCCCTTTGATCAGTTTTCGACATCTGTCAACCTAACCAACGAAACATGAATGTGCAAAATTTTCAACAAAAACCATACCATAACATAAATTGATCTGAATCAACAAATACCTTTATAAATATATATATATATATATATATATATATATATATATATATATATATATATATATATATATATATATATATATATATATATATATATATATATATATATATATATATATATATATATATATATATATATATATATATATATATATATATATATATATATATATATATATATATATATATATATATCTATTGAATTTATGATTTTATTTTCCATGATTAGTAGTTTGCGTTCGTTGCATTGAACCAGTGTATAGAAATCGATAAGTCATCGTTTTGAATATAAAAATATTGACTAAATAATGGTAATAAATATAGTTGAGATCATTTATATTATCTATTATTTGAGGCTGACAACTCTATTTTATATTCTTCTGCAGGAAAATTGTTGATAAAACGTCTACCTGTTAAGTAATGAAAGAACAATTAGAGTCAGTTAACAAACCACTGATATATGGCCTTTTGAAGTAAACATTCCAATTTTTATCCATTTACACATTATATTTAACGTTATGTAGACAACCCTATTTTCATATTTTTTCAGCGCAGCATATAAATAACACCCTTTGTACATTATATTTATGTAATTAAATGGTAAGGTTTTCCATTTAAAACCGCGACATGTATAAACGATCTAAATTTTCTATCTAAATCTAAATCGATCTAAATAGTCAATGGACAAACATGGATTCACGCTTGAAATCTGGTAGAAAACCCATCTATGACCGCATACCGCATTCAAATCGTTACAACTTTCGATTCCGTCAATGAAATATTTTCAAAATTGCAGCGGGTATCCTTGATTACTATATATTTCGAATGCCAAGTACCAAATAAGTAGACAAATATTTTTTTGTTTATAATGATAGAACCAAACCCATGGGTGTTTGCTGGTAGCCTTATGATACGTGTCATAAAACTTCAATTCGCCATTTCTCTCGAATCTCTCGATGGATCATTTTGAAATTCACTGAGAAGATGCTCGTATAATGTATCTTTCGAATGCCGTATGCCAAAAATGGTCATTTTTTGTTAATAATGAATTTAGACACACCGTGCACTGGCTTAAGCATGGGGTCTTTGAAATAGCCAGTGCCATATTTTAGCAGGTCCTCGCATAAGGTTGCCACCTCTCCGGGTTTGACCCGAAGACTCCGGTTTTCTGGAGTGATCTCCGGACCTCCGGATTTTACATCAATTTCTCCGGGTTTGGTGAGAAGAAGCATAGTATCAATTTTTTTGGAATTAATTGATTCTTTACAAAATATTTAAAAAGTCATAGTTAACTATTACTCTGGTTCAGAATTATTTCTTCCAACTAACCCTTCGTTTCAAGGTGGTGAAGATGAGTTCACCAAATATTGCTGATTTGTTTCACAAAGCAATGAAAATGAAAAACAAAAAAAATTTACTACAATTTAAGGTAAGTAATATTTCGCTATAGGCTACAGTTGTTATGTTGCATTCTACTAAGTCTACTACTTAAAATGGTGTAAATTGCTGTAAATTTTACCTAAAGGTATGGCAAATTTTTTCTAATCCAACTGACTAGGTCAACATCAAACGAGTTCTTCCGGTATTGTTGCTACTCCTGCAGCAACCCTTGTGTGTTGGGTAGGGGGTTGCCCCCTGTTTTGTCCTTTTGTTGCGACCTCTGGTAATGAATAACCGACACCACATAGTGCTTCCCATGTGATGCCGCAGCCCCGCCTCCTTTTCCTGTTAGTTGTGCTCGGCGACTTATCGTCCACAGTGAGAGTAGCTGGTGCTTTTGTATTGTTGACACTTAGGCGGGGAAGTGAAATACTACACCAGATTAAACTGAGAAAATCATTTTTAAACGTTAAAAATTTACAGCTTTACTTTAACGTAGTTATAAAAAGCGATTAAAGTGCTCTAAAATACCGAGCAATCGCTTTGGTTCCAATTTCTGTCTCGTTCCACTCAAAATTCACCACCCCCCCAGGTCAGTGAAAATCTCCGGGTCAAAGCATCTCCAGAGGTGGCAACCCTATCCTCGCAATTCAGACTCGAATCGGAAACGACCCCACTGACTTCAACCCTGTTAGCTGGAATATACACACTGTATTCCTTCGTAAAGTGCCCGTTGCCAGCAATATAATTTGCCTGATTTAATTATCGGAAATTCGCCTTGATAAGCTTCGGGTGGCTTATCAAGGCGAATTTCCGATTTTCTGTCACGGTCGAATACCGATCCGTCAGAACTCGAGAAATCTGCAACAGATTCAAACACTTTTTGTCTTTGGTCCGAAAGAAGATCATGAATGGCCAGGTGGCCGAGCTAGGATATACTCTGAGCCGGGAATCCGATATTGTTTCGACGTCCATCTCACCTTGAGATGAACCGCCTTCAGGGGAAGTCATTTTTTCACGGGCCTATTGCCCGGTGCACGTTAGTAAGAGAACCAAGAAGGGGAAATGTAAACTAATGATTAACTTGTGTATGTAACGGTATCCAGACGGCTTACTAGAAGAACACTGCTTCACTGGCCGGCTATCGGTAATCAGAAACAGAAATACAAAAGAATGGAAAAAATACTGAAACCTCGACGAGGCGGAGAGTGCGCAAGATAACCTTGAACGCGGATTAGCACTATTCTTTGTCGCTATGGAATGTACGGACTGGCAATAAAAGACTTTTGTCTCGACTGAGCGCTCGATAACGAATGATGAGTACACTCAGGTTTTTTTTTACGCGGGGGATACGAGCCGCGTAAATGAAAACCGCGTAAATGAAAACCGCGTAAATTTCAAAATCCGCGTAAATGAAAACCGCGTAAATTTCAAAATCCGCGTAAATGAAAACCGCGTAAATTTCAAAATCCGCGTAAATGAAAACCGCGTAAATTTCAAAATCCGCGTAAATGAAAACCGCGTAAATTTCAAAATCCGCGTAAATGAAGACCACTTAAATTTAAGAATCCGCGATAAAGGGAACCTCATTGATGGATACCGCGTAAATTTCAAAATCCGCGTAAATGAAAACCGCGTAAATTTCAAAAACCGCGTAAATGAAAACCGCGTAAATTTCAAAAACCGCGTAAATGAAAACCGCGTAAATTTCAAAATCCGCGTAAATGAAAACCGCGTAAATTTCAAAATCCGCGTAAAAAAAAACCGCGTAAAAAAATACCGCGCAAAAAAAAACCGCGTAAAAAAAAACTTGAGTGTATAGGTCACTTGAAAGTTGAAAATCACTGTAGTACCCATGATCGCATATTTGTCCCGTTTTCTATGGAATTTATTATCTTAATGGGACTTGCGATCAGTGTAGTGTAGCAATGTGTTATTCTAAATATTTAAAAAAATTTCCCATGTTAAAAACAAATTTATAAGAATTGCTGAATACATGAGTTACACAACGAAAAAGGTAAGTTATTTTCCAAAACTAGGAGTGGGTAATGTCCAGGACATAACCGCGTCGTTGACGTAGGACTATTCTTTGGCGTATAGTTTTCTGCTTGCATCTCTTTCAAATGGCTAAATTGACACATTAATTTTGATTCACAGGTGTCAGTTAAATTTTCCTGGGGATTTTAATAGTGTCCCGGTCGGTAATAAATTCATTAAAAGCAGAGGTTGAAATGTGCACTCATTTCAACGGCAAGCAGTTTATCGCACGTCCTTTTTATTCTTACTAGGCAGGGACCTATCTTTTCGTTGTTTATGAAATTACTAAATGTTGCTGATAATGAAGTATGGAAGCACGATAATTTCGCAGTTCCGAATCATGCTGTAGAATAAGTGCAGGAAAAACAAATAATTTATTATCAGTCAGGGATCAGTAGCGTCTGGCTCAAACGACACGTTCCCCACGTTGATCGGAGATTTGTGGCTTGTCAAGAATCGTCTTTTCCTGATGGAAGGATTGGGGAAGTGGTAAGGTCAGGGGTAAGGTAATAACGGTAATAACGACACAGAACAATTAAAACAGAGCACTCTGCACCCCCCCCCCCCCCCAGAGAGATGCTGAATGATCTGCAGGTGATACAATAGCAGTAATAAAACTTCCAACCCCGGAGGGATTCAGAATTTTTATTTAAGCAGTGAGCGGATATATCAACACCCCCGAGGGAATATTGAGATAACAGAACGATAACAACCCCCAAGAGACATTGTCATTCAAATACGGCTAAAACTATAGCTCTTCACCACACTGGGTTAGGAACAATAGCATATCGTTCAGTTTCAGCTCTCTGTACATAGGTTCATCTATGTATGGAGAACCAAAAATCCGGATACGTAATTGCATTGCTACATGGCATCACATGAATAATACTCAGCGTGCTGAACAGTAGCCATGTGATAATTGAGTTTGCAATGTCCAGTCAGTGCCCTGACTAAACCTTTCTATAGTATCTCAATTCTAAAAATAAGTACGAATACTGATTTATGTGTTTTTATGCGGAAGCATGGGTAGCTCTACAACTTAATGTTGGTCGCAAAAATTTCATCTCATTTTATACTGCGAAAAGATATGGTCGGACGATACCTTTCGTGAAAAATGCGAAAGCAAAAAAAGTGGTATCACCTGCTTTCTTTTCTTTTGCTGGTCGAAGTAGGTGGAATATCGTCTGTTTCTGATCGCGAGTGGAAAAATTTTGAACACGGAGGAAAGAACCGAGTTCTCTGCATAAAATGCAGGTATATAAATATATGTTAATGAAAGTTGATAATTTTCAGTGAATTTCTGCCGATAAAAGTATAGGAATGCTGATTAGTTCAGCACACCAAAAAATAATGACATTTAAACTACATGTAAATCAATACGAATGTAAACATACAAAGATTCAATCAAAAATTTACGTTAAAAGCAATTGGAGCATCAAACAGCATACAATTTTACACTTTCATTCGTGTAATACTACATGTCATTCATTTTATAGCAGTATTCGAGTAAAAATACATTGAAGTGCACTAGTTTTCCGTCAAAAGAAACTGTAATTTTCATTCCACGTGTAAAAATGTAATAAAATTCGTTGAAGAAAGCACGACAAGTCGTGTGTATTTGTGGTGGAACATAATTTTACATTTATATTCATGCTCCAAATATGTGCATGAAAATAAACTTAAAATTACAAAATATTTTTTTCTGTGAGTTATTCGAAATTTAAATT
Organism: Topomyia yanbarensis; assembly: GCF_030247195.1. NCBI lineage: Eukaryota > Metazoa > Arthropoda > Insecta > Diptera > Culicidae > Topomyia > Topomyia yanbarensis. Next base: position 354,354,504 of record NC_080671.1, on the reverse strand, counting down.
TGGCGAGTCAATAGTAAAAGTCGCATGCACGGAGAACTTGCATTACATAGCAGTAGGTAATCTGAAATCTGTGCATCCTACGTCCTCCAACAAAAGAGAGAGAACCCGATTTTACCCAAAACTAATCAAATATTGCCCAAAACCAACTAAACATCATCCCATTACTTTTGAGTAAAAAAATCATTCCCTCTCCCTTGTTTTCCGGCAGCGAAATAATTTTTTTTTTTATTTCGATTATAGAGGTTTTAACCTTAAGGTCGGTCTTTCGCCTCTTCGGGTTAGAAAAATCTCTTATGAAAAATTCTTCTTCTGTTTTTTATATATTTCCATGGCGTAAATTTTTTTTTCGAAAATCTTATCCGAAAAAATAAAGAAAAAGTCCTTTTATCGAATAGTCTACGAGTTATCAGTGACTTTTTTGATTGCAGTTGATTTTTATTTGGAATGGGTTTCCAAATGTACGTAATTATGTTGCGCTTTTTAACCCATTCATGCCCATGTTGTTTGTGGACAACAACGTTTGTAAACAGCCATAATTTTGATTGAGGCAAGATTTGCCCACAAAAACAAGTATGTCTAATAAATGTGACTATTGCCATTCATTTGAGCATTTATAGTTACAAGGATCAGCTCTAGAACTGAAGTTATAGCAATTAGTCTGATTCCGCTGGAGTAGTGCTGCCAGGGACAGTCTACGTTGACGACGGAAAATGAATTTTTCATATATCTTCGTAATGGTGCAATATTTTTCAAAACTGATAAAACTTATCAATTTAGTCTGTCTTTGGCTACGTTTTCCATACAATTCGACTATTGTAAATATTCTAGGAGAATTGTATTGAGCATGGGAAGGTAAAATTGAGCAGCTTCTAGCACTGCAAGGGAAGCACTTATCTTTATGAAAAAAGACTTTTCGTGTTTCTTGATCTCACCGTTTTCAAGGAAAAATAGTTTTGAAACCCTACATGTACTACAAAAAAGTTGGGCATGAAAGGGTTAAGCATAGCTTAGAACACCGTGTGAAGATCTTTTCTCTCGGTGGCACTTCGTTGTCTCTCTCGCTTCGTCCATGTCGTTACTGCATTGGCTTTCGTTGTAGGATGTTTTCTGGCGCTTTGTTTGTTTCTTAGCGAATACAATACAGTCATCTTCTTTGTTGTTTGTTACTTCAATGGCGGTGCTGACTGTTGGTTTCAAACTTATTGGTAGATCGTTTGATTGTACTTAGTATGTTTGTGAGTTGTTGGTTTCGAAAAACCTGTCGCAGCAGTTACTGTTTGTTCGGCTGCCTGTGGTTTGTCAATAGGTGTCGACGGCTGATTATTAGAGTTGTCCGTAGTAGATTATTTTTCATCTGCTGCTTCGGCGCAAATTTTTCCGGAGCAGGCTGTCTGCTTACAAAACTGACACGTAAGGATCTGTCCGGGGTATGTGACAACCGTTGTTTGCTTATGGGTTACGCTTTTCCTAGCTGATTTTCTTTCTATAGTCAGCTAAGAAAGAATACTTTTAGTCACAAGCATTCACATAACGCGAACGGCGCGCCGTTGGAAAAACCGTGGTAAAAGTTTTTCCAAATGTAATTTATAATAGCTTCCACTTCTTCGTTCTGGTCTAGTTTTCGGTACTAGCTCGTGTTCACGAACATCATCCTTCTCATCGTCTATATACACGGGAATCTTATTGCTTTAGGTTGTTATATTCGACGTCGTGTTTCATGTTGTCCTTCGCAATAAAGCTTTCTATCTTGGATTTACCAATATACAGTTTCTCGTGTGGTGTAGCTGTATGTAGATCACTACCTCAAAGTTAAAAGCCATTTTCACTCTTACTATTTTTGTTCCTCTTCCTGAACTGTAAGTCTAAGGGATGATCCATAAATGACGTAGCATTTTTTGAGTGATTTTTAACACCCCCCTCCCCCATCGTAGCATTTCGTCACAAAATTCTATATACCCCCCCCCCCCCTGATAATTACGTAGCATGACGGTAACCCTCACCCCCCTCGTTGTCCCCGTAAAAAATGTAAAAAAAAACGATGTTAGTTAGATGAAACGGGTAAGATTGTCGTGACATCAGGTCAACCCCTATTCCCCTTTAAAACAGCTACGTAGCATGACATGATCTCCTACCCCCCTGTCGTCACACATCATCACAAAATACAAAACTCCCCCCTCCCCCATATAATGCTACGTCATTTATGGATGGTCCCTAAGGCTACGTAGCATGACATGACCCCCTACCCCCCCTGTCGTCACACATCATCACAAAATACAAAACTCCCCCCTCCCCCATATAATGCTACGCCATTTATGGATGGTCCCTAAGGCTAGTTTTCTTTAAGTCAATCGTAATTGTGTTGTCCCGAATCATGCGCACTTTTATTTCATGTGGCTCATTTCCCTACGCAACCGGAGGCAACGATACTGTACGGTTTGTGTAGATAAGTAAAAAAGTGCTATTGCTAAAATTACTTGCTTTCTTTACTGGTAATTATAGCGGAGCGACTTTTGGCTTCTGCGATGTACGAGATGAGAAGGTAGACGAAATTATCAGTGGTTGTAAAATGTTAAAGTTTATAAACTGTAAAAGTTCAAAAAGTTCTTGAAAAAAAAATCAAATTAAAAAAAACGTGTCAATTATCGTCAAAGAATGCAAGAAAATTTGACCGAAGGAAATATAAAAATAAATTTCAAATTTGACGCAAAGTGATTCACATAGTGCATGAAGTAAAAACTGAAATAAATTTATTCTTTCATTATTACTATATTTAAAACAATTAAAGTTGCAAAAACTTGAACTGAGGAATGCATAGCAACCTAAAATTTTAAATCGAAATAATCAACTTAGAAGAAATATTTATATTTTGGGAACATGTTCCGCAGAACCAGCAAAAATCAATTCATTTCTCACCATCCAGTGCATAATAAAAAAAAATCCTTATCCCTTCAAGAGGGAAGCTTCTAACGACTTGGAACAATGCCACCATTCAACCCTTTTTCTTCCAAACTAAAGCCAGCAGCAGCTTGAATGCAGCGTGTCGCTCGATCGTCGGAGACCCATCAAAGTCAAGAAATCAGACTTCTTGTAAGGTTTCCCCCTGGCTGACTGACCGACGACCCCTCTCAACCTGAAAGGTAAAGTCCGGCCAAGATTTCCTGTCCTTTCAGGTTATGTTGTAATCCGAATAATGCCTCGTTTGTTAAAACATAATGAGTGTCCAGTGCCCCAGTCCTATAGGCTTCGTGGTTTTTTGAGAACCCAAACAAAGCCAAAGGTCGGCAGTTCGGCGGCTGATGAGAGGGTTTGTGTGCATTGTTGGATTTGTCAGTTATTGTGAGGGAATTTTTCAGTAGGGAATGAAGTTAATCGCTGACCAGTGGCCGTGGCTTTGTTTGGCTTCCGAAGCGAAATTCATTAGCGGATATGGTCGAGTTTGGCTGAGGGGAACTCGAGCACAGAGTGATGTGGCACCTGTCTGATGTCACAATTTGTATAGTCGTGCTTTTGTTGAATTGCTTTGTTAAGGGTTGAATGGTTGCTTTTAGTTCTTTTGTTCACTTGGAATGCATTATTGAAAACAATTTTACCAGTTTGCAATTTAATTTTTTTAAATTTCTTAAAAATAATCTGGAAAGTTCACATCCCGAAAATTAATCTGTTATTCAAGTTGACCTGTTAATAATTGAAATTATGGAACTACTTAGGAGAGCACACGCTTCTCAGGCAATGAATAGCTACGATTCTTTCGCCTAATCTCAAACAGCACCAGCAGCCTTTCTAATCTTGAATAATTCATAACAAAAAAAAACTCGCGATTCATGACGAGTTCATCCACCTGCTCAGCTCTGGAGCAGGCCCTTTACCAGTAAACTTTCCTCCGCCTCCGATGGCACGGCACGGAAAGACCTTTTTCCCAGCACCGTTAATTTTTGCACGTCCACTCATCACCTTCACCACAATTGGACCGAACACAATGTGCCGCCGCCGCCGTCTTGGCATGCAAGCACGCAAGCTCAGTCCGTTATCTTGCTGATTTTTCGGATGCTTATCAGCAGCGTCGAATACGCATATCTGCGATGATTCATGCAACGCTTTTTTCCCAACCACATCAGCAGACTCTGATTGTCTGACCTGATGCCTGCCCTGTCTCGTGAAATCGCCCCGAACAGCGAATACTCCACCAACCAGGACAATAAAAACAACAAATGCAGAGGCTACAAAGTTTTATTTGTTTTATGTATTAGTCGCCTTTCGGTGGAAACAAAAATTGCCGGAGCTGCACGAGTTGAGGAACCCCCCCGACCGCCCGCCCGCGGGACGCGATGGGTCTCGTTTCACACGTCACACGGTTGCACTTCTTCATCGCTGCTGATGGGAGCCGATGTTGGACAGGCGACGGCTGGAATAGGGAGGAGTACACTTTTCACGCTGCTTCTCCCCAGCATCGACGATTTTCCACCTCATCCGGGTGTGTTTGTGGGGGAGACTGTGACCGGGGTTTATAGGAAAGTGTCGCTCTCCTCGAGACGTGAAAGGCAGCGAAGAAAAAGTGCATCTGTATTTAGCGCGAGTCGCGTGAACTGTGTCACGATCGCTTTGTAGCGGTTGCTGTGTTTGTGTCGGACAAAATAAGAAGAGGAAGCATCAGTAAAAGAAGCTGCCAAGTGGAAATAAGAAAGAAATGCTGAAAACTTCACCCAACGTCGTCGAGGTAGTTATGATGCAGGGTATGGTGCGGTGCGCGGTGTGGATCATAGTGTGAGTGAGTGTTGGCGGTTTTTCACGCTAAGCATCTCCACACCGTGTCGTGGAAGAAGTTGGTGGTGCGAGGAGGCGAACGATGCAGTTTCGGGGCGTCGCAGTCGGATTGGCCCCACCGATTGAGACATGGGGGAGATTTTTCGTGTTTTCCTCGCTCTCGATGCTCTGTGTTCATTAAATTTTGAACTGTATTTTTTGTGAGTGTCTGTCTATTCAGGCTGACTAGCAGCGAGCGTGAAGATCAGCAGGTCTTACGATTGGGCATGGGGAGTGCGCCGCGGAGGTTGTGAAAAGAAAACGAAAACGAGTAAATTGGATTTTCTGCTCGCTGGCATTGATGTCGTCCTGGGTCCACTGCTGGTAGGATCCGAGGTTTGCCATTCAATTTCGAATTTGGCTTAGCGTATTGGTTTGCAAGGATGAGTTCGAGAGATGGGCAACGGAGATCCGCTATGTGGAATCAATGATTAAATCGAAATTCTTTAGTCGGAATGAAAAGGATTATTGCAGTTGCCTGGTGGTTCCCATATGGTCTAGTCAATGATAAGAAGTTTAAAGCTAAAATTTTATTGGCGGGCTCTCAATTCAGTAATTAATTCATAATGAAAATTTCTAATGTGTTCAACCATCCATACTAGAAGAGTGACTCAATCACAGAATAACAAAAAACATGCAGTTTTTACGAAACTCAATTAGTGTTTACTACTGGAAATAAGGTTAAGAAATTTAGTTTGAGGAATTTTGGGTAGCTCTGGTTTTTCCTGGAAGTGCACAGAAATTCTACAAAACCGAAGAGAAAATCTAGAAATGCTCTCAGATCACCAAATGTAATTTAGTTGCCTAAAATGTCAACAAACTCGTAAAAGATATTTATTGATGATAAATTGATGTATTGAAGTAAAAATCATGCAAATAATGTTGTACACCTGCAAAATAGACTTTTGTCACTTTGAAAGAAATTAAGAATTTTACTTATTCAGCCTATATTTTTGAATGCAACGCAATGACATATTCCCAAAAAATTAAAAAAAAAAAGCTTCCTTCCATAAATTGTAGCCTGCATTCATTGCAATCGTTTAGTATATGAATATGTATATGTTACCGCTTTAAATTCAAGGTTATAAGGCGAATAAATATTGACTGCACTTGCTTGCCGTCAGGCCCGTAGCCAGGATTTTCTTTCGGGAGGGGCTATAAAATTATTGAAAAAATCTTTAATGCTGACCTGAAGAAATTTTGAGAAGTTCATTAAAAAACAATTCCAATTTTTTGTGTCTAACTAGTTGGTAATTTGGGTACTAGTTTAGATACATCGTCTAACCAGATACCCAGTTGGTGCTAGTTACTGACGAAATGAATTCGAAACAATATAAATCAAGCTTAACTTAAGTTATGTTTTGTGCTCATAATGCGCAAATTGGTTTAATACAAGTTTCCCTATTGGGGATTATTTTTGCATAAAAAACATATTCTTCGTCACAAGAAAGGCTATAGTACATTGACGGATTATTGACATTGAATTTGATTTTTATTATTTATTTACTAGTTACAATTTACACTCGTTACAACAACGGATATTCAAGAGTTCAAAGTATTTATATGATAACCGAATATGACAATCCTGCAAGGTATTCCAAACTACACGTTTGCAAAGTGTAGAAGACGCTAAATCGAAATGAGTAGAAAATATTGTTAGAATGTTCGATCGAAGAGAATGACGAAATTTGCACCAAAACTTCGAAAGAAAATCATTAAACACTGATTACTACTATCTTATAATTTACGTAATATTTTTTAAAGGTATCGAACAAAAATGAAACGAAAGAATGTCACATACCAAATACATGAAATTGAAACAATAATCCCAACTTATTGACTTATAGAACCAACCAGTTACAACATGTTAGTCGCTCTCCGTGATAGCCAACTGATGTCTGTTCACTGTATCGTAACGACTTTTTTTAAATTTACATTGACATTAACTGGAAACCATCGAAAACGACTAAAATGCTGCTGCTAGTTGCAACATTAAGTTTATTATAATTGATTGACTAATATGTGGTTTAACATCATTTGATATCCGATGGAAAGTAAAGATAAAATCACGACAGTTAGTCCTACGCCTACTGTGTACGTCTCCACATATCAGCGAGGTTAGTAGTATACAAATGTATATAATTCATGGGTATATGAACATCTCAGTAAAACCGTTGTTCTACAACTGGCTTGTTTACTTTTACATGTTTTCCTTGCTTATTTTTCGATTGTTAAAAATATTACGGTCTTCCGGATTAACAGTGTTTTATTGCAGAACGCAGCCCCGCATAAACATGAATTTGAGTATCAATAGATCTACTATTGCATTAAAATGGCACGAACCAAAAAATGTCTTTTTGGCTATATTGTTATCAGCAAATCGAATTGTACAGTGCACTAACCTGTTGCAGATATTTGATTTGCGTGTAATTTATCTAACTTTATTCTAACCAATATCTAGCATCTGAGTTTTGTTAAACATGGCAATCACTAGCGATAAAGTGCTCATTTTTGAAGAGTTTTGTGCTCAGTTTTATCTAAAACTTTTTTATTATACAATTCGTTTATTCGATTCCGTTCAATGCGTTAACTTAACGGAGCTGTGGATCTTTTAAATATTTCCATTGTGTAAATAATACAATCGATAAAACGTTAATGGTTGTCCAACAGAACTCGTGCGAGCGACTAGCGATTGCGCGTGGATACCTGTTTACTAGACTCGGAAATATTTTTTTGTTAATCAACAGTGTCTTGGTGGTCGTTCATTTCTATCTTACGTGTCATCATCGTGGTTACTGCCATGATCATGTTGGTGAACATCTGATTTCATCCTTGTTTCATACCATTATGGCATTATGGGTCACGAGTGTGGACTTCCTCAATGACCCTGCTGGCTGTTAATTTTGAGATACTAGACGCAGCTTTTCCGTCGTGTGTAGAGATACTATCGCATTATGTTTTGTATGTGTAGGGTCAGGTAGGAGGTAATGCGTCGGCCCACCTGAATTCTCACCACAAAAGCACAGGGAATTACTTCCTAAATTTACAGTGAATTCCATTTCTTCCAAATGTGATTAATCTTTCAATGGTCTCGGTGCAAGTAAGCAGTTCTTGACACCGACTATTGATTTTCTCGTCGTCCATATGTATGAGGATCTTAATCATAGCGGCATCATAAAAACACGTACTACAAGTTGTTATCCATAATGACTGGTTTCAGCTGGGCTTATTTGTTGAATGCTATCAGCACTGAATGCATGACATGGTAGAACTCGATTGAGGCGACTTCCGTCAGCATAACCTCCATTTTCAGCTTCAGCAAATGTTTCACATCACGAATGCCTTATGCATCTTATGCGAAAAGGCCGGAAGTAAATAGCCTCCGTGTTTGACTGGAGCACTACCTCTTGCTCCTAAAACTCACTCATCTCGACAGATCACCACAGCAAGAGAGTTTCTTTTGTCCTTCTGACGAGTCACATAATATGAAGGGAACTGTTTTTGACACGCTCAGCATACTGAGTAGGTATCGTGATCGGTGTTTTTGGTTGTTCGAAATAGGAAGATTGCTTCCTCAAAATTATCTCATTAATTTGTTCGAGCCAAACAAGATACAAATTTGTTAAGAGTTTATTTTTGAAAAAATTCGGGAGGGGCTTTAGCCCCCTAGCCATTCCTCTGGTTACGTGCCTGCTTGCCGTGCTTTCATTTATTGCCGTTTGATAATGCGACAAAAGCTGCAACTACCATTTTGGTCCACGCGGGGTCGCGGCAACGCATTCCCGTCTGGATTTGAATCAGCAATGCCAAATACTACCGATAAATTGGATCTTCCATCGATAATGACATTTCACCTAATTTTGTGGACGCTTGAGAAAAATTTGACTCAGCTTCAGAAGGTTAACGATAAAATGTTCCATTGTACTGAACGGAATATTGAATTGTCACACTGTTGTATTTTGTATTAAATTACGAAATATAAGCATAAATAACGAAAAATAAAACTTTAGTTTGAACATTTTAGTTTCCATTATTCAAAGTTTTGTTCGGTTTAAGATACGTCTTCATTTGTTTTTTCTGAATTAGTTATGGAATTTGCGTTTCAACTTCTTCTCATCAGAAGCCGACAATAACTTAGTGACATGACTAAGCTGCGATACATCACGCTTGACTAGGGGTTTGCTCAAGAATACACATTATGTCACCGTTTTTGTAGTTTGTGTTAACAGTTATGTACCCAACAAAAAAAACACCTTTAACAGGCCAACGTGGGTTCCCGGGTACCCACAATTTGAAATGCTCATAACTATGGCTTCCTTTAACCGATTTGGACACTTTTAGATGTTTTGGATTCAGAAACTCGTCCCCTTTTTGATTCTGTAAAGTTGAACTGGATGAATGGATCTGGTTCTTGGTAATCCGGATTTTTCGGAGTAATGTTCCAGTACTAGGCTATGATTTGTAAATTTTAATAACGTCCTGGCAATATGAGTATCAAAACTCTTCAAATTGTTTCGGAAGTCTGTTATTTGTTGTTACGGGACCCTATGGCAGTTTAAAAAATGGAATTGGAATGGAATGGCCACTCACGGCCCCACGGGAACCTGCTCCAGAATGTCCGTTCCGGGGTCAAACCACCAAATGGTTAAAAAACTACGAAATATAGCCTACTCATGCAATTCCAAGAATTTTGATACCCATATTGCTAGTATTCCATTAAAAGCCACAAATAGTATCCCAGCACTGGAACATGTTTCCGGAAATCCGGATTTCCGGGAACCGAATGAAGTAACCCGATTCATTTTTACCAAGTCTAAAAGTGGATGAGTTCCCGAATCCAAAACACCAAAAAGTATCAAAATCGGTTGGAAATTACCGTAGTTATTAGTATCTCACTTTTGTGGGTACCCGGGTACCCTCGTCGGCCTGTTACGTAGTAAAAAAAATTCAGGAGACCCTCCTCACTCCCCCCTTACTATATCAATAATATTATTAACCCAAAAGCTTGACTTAGTGAACTTCTAAGATGTCGCAAAGTTTCGATTTCCAGCTATGGATAAATGGGAATTTCATTAATTGAAACCTAAAAAGGTACCCGGGTACCGCGTCGGATACACAACGGTTAATCCGGCGCTGGGTTAGTCCTGTTACTACCTTTGTGTCGCATTCTGATGAGACGAAATCGAAACTCAAAATCCATAATTGGTGGTTAGACCGAACTAAATGACAAAATGTTGATTTCGAGAAAAACGAGTTTAAAGTTTGAATCGCAGCATCCAGCATTATGATTGGAAGTTAATTTTTGCTATAATTCTTGTTTATTGTTACATATTTTAAATCTGGCAAAAGTCGAATGTAGCTGACAATATTCTTTATCCAGTGCTATCAATATCTCATTTTTTGACGTTTTACGACTTAGTCCAGTCTGACACCGACCAATTAATTTTATTATAGGTTTTGTGCTCTTCACGCGCAAAGATAGTTTTAAACAATTTTCTTTTTAATGGAGAAAAAATAATTTTTACTTAAATTGTTCGCCACTGAGAATCTCCATTTACGAACCAAACCAGGGGTTCGTAAATTGAATTACAGTAGGATTCCGTTTTTGGCAACTATTTAATTTTTTCCAGGCCAAAACCGGAACTGTGGCAAAAATGGAACCATATTTTTAAAGTTTGGATTTTCAATTTACGATTTCAAAACTGTTTCAAGGGATCATATGTGAAATAGAATGAGATGAAGGAACAAAATAAGCAAATTCAATTTTATTCATGCTTTTATCAAATTCAGACGTCGTACAGTGCACAGTGGGAAAAAAGTATCAAAAACGCGACTTTACTCATTAGCTTGGTAGAAAGCTAAGTGTTGTTATCGAAAATGTATACTTCTTATGTAAAAATGTCTGGGGAATCGATTTCAGGTATTTAAAAAGACTTTAATGTACGCTATCATGCCCGTTTTGCCCCAATTCACCTTTTCATTAAAGTTTATGTTCAAAACTGATATCTTAGAAGAAAATTGAATACGGCTGACAAAAATTAGTGTTTTCTATGTAAAAAAGCCCAGAGAATGGATTGAAGAAAATTAGAATAGTCTCATGAAACGTTTACACCCATTTTATCCCAATTCTCCGCAAAACTAAAGTTTGAAGTTAATCCAAATTTTACATTTCGATAAAAAGCTACATACGGCTGATCAAAAGCAGTAATTCTTATGTATGAAAGTCCAGGTTATCGTTTGAATGTAGTTAGACTGGCCGCCTAAAACGTGTGTACCCGTTTTACTCCAATTCCTCCCATAACCCAAGTATAACGTTAAACATTTCAGAAAGAGGCTAAATGCGGTTGATCAAAAGTAGTATTTCTCATGCAAAAAAATTCTGGAGAATCGATTGAAGAAAGTTTGAATGACTGCACGAAACGTGTGTACCCGTTTTACCCCAACTCTTCCCATATCTCAAGCGGGAAGTTAAACCTAGCTGTGCTTCTCGAAATGAGGCTGAAGGCGGCTGATGAAACGTAGTAGTTCTTATGTTGAAAATTCCGGGGAATCGGTTGAAGATAGTAAGAATGACCGCACGAAACGTGTTTATCCGTTTTACCCTAATTATTCACATAATGTATATGTGTATTCAGAATCAGGCTGAAAGCGGCTGATCAAAAGTAACTTTTTATGTTAAATAGACCAGGGAATCGATTGAAGATAGATAGTTGACCGGACAAAACATTTAACATAAAAAAAACTTTTGAACAGCCGCTTTCAGCCTCTTTCTGAAATATTGTGTAAGGTTATGTGAATAATTGGGGTAAAACAGATACAAACGCTTCGTGCGGTCATTCTAACTATCTTCAACTGATTCCCCGGATTTTTCAACATAAGAATTATTACTTTTCATCAGCCATCTTCAGCCTCTTTTCGAGAAGCACAGCCAGGTTTAACTTTCCACTTGAAATATAGGAAGAGTTGGGGTAAAACAGGTACACACGTTTCGTGCGGCCATTCAAACTATCTTCAATCGATTCCCCAGAATTTTTGGCATAAGAAATGCAACTTTTGATTAACCGTTTTCAGCCTCTTTCTGAAATGTGGAGCCTGGTTTAACTTTATACTTGAGAATGGGAGGGATTGGGGTAAAACGGGTACACACGTTTCAGACAGCCACTCTATATATATTCAAGTGATAATCTGGACTTTTATATATAAGAATTTCTGCTTTTGATCAGCCGCACCAGGATTAACTTCAAACTTTAGTTTTGCGGGGAATCGGGGTAAAATGGATGTATACGTTTCGTGAGATTATTTTAATTATCTTCAATCAATTCTCTGGACTTTTTACATAAGAAATATTAATTTTTGTCAGCCGTATTCAACTTTTTACTGAGTTATATATTCAGTTTTGAACATAAACTCAAACGAAAGGGGGAATTGGGGCAAAACGGGCATAAAAGCGTACCGTGTGGTCGTTGTAAATACTAGCAATCGATTTCACATACCTTTTTACATAAAAATTTTTTTTCGTGGTAAACGTCATCAAGCCTTTTCAAAAAAAGTTTGGATCGATTTTTTCCCATTGTGCAGTGGGGCAGAATGCTACTTTCGACGCTCAAAACCCCTAGCGCCCTGGGTATATATCGTGGAGGATTAGTGTCTTTAGCAAAGAATCTAAGATTGAAATGATCATTATTTTGACAACTTTGGTTTTGATCTAGATAAGTAGAAACTGATCTAGATCAGTTCTATCTTTTCACAGAGGTGTTATATCAAAAAACTTTCTTCGGCAAAGTTGTTTGTTAAATATTTTTAACGCATGCACTGAAGACGTTTATACTTTATAACTTATGTAGATAGCGCTACATGACATTTAAAAAAATACTCGAGAAAATGAATTTTTACATTTTTTATGGAAGATATATCTAGAAATAAATGTTTTATTCCTAAATCTTCGAAACTATAGAATAATAAAAAAAATAAAAAAAAAGCTTAAAAGAGTGATAAATGCTATCATGACATGCGCTTCTGAGATTATTGTCTTTTCTATCGTGAATAATAATGAACAATTTTGTTTAAAAAACATAGCGCTTTTAAAAAAGGCGGTGGTCAGCTATTTTCGTCCGCGTCCCTTATCACCTATTTTATAAGGTGATTCATCTTTGAAAATGAACCACCTTGGTTATGTAGCTAATTTTTCCGATCTTATTTTATTGAAAATAATTAAGTAGTTTTCATGTTATTATATTCAGAATTGCACATATTCTGTCGTATGTAATTTTAAATGTTCTTTGGGAACACGTATCCGCCGGTTGATGCCAATCGAGCTGACATTTCTTTGGACTGATTAAACTAATTTCTTTGTTTGTTCAGTGCTTATTTGACCAACCAGGAAACTAATCCGCTGGGTGTTGTGCGTTAGGAATACGCATGATCCTGCCTGAGTGAAATGGACACTGTTGAATCATATATGAGGGTTGTGAATTAACAGTTCGCGAGAAGAATCAGAAGCCAGTTATCAATTTGCAGCAATCATATTAGCTCGAAGAACATATGATTCATTGTCATATTCATTAGCTTACTTTTAGTCCAATAGTGTCGAAGGGTTATGAGACGATTTCGAAACGAAAATTTTGTAACTAAAAAAAGGAACGCAAATTGCTTTAATGATTTTAAGAGTGCACAGTGGTTTTGTCGCTAAAAATGCGCGAAAAATTATTTACGCGAAAACGGTAAAACGTACAGCATTGGCGTCTTCTAAGATGTTTTATGAAGATCTAAGACCTTCATTTTGATGATATAGTTAGAGTGAGATATTTGCCAGCATTTTTTTAAGGTGCGAAAAATAAAATGAGGTCTTCAGAAATGTTAAAGAACTTGTTTTTGCGAACATCTTTAATGAAGAACAAAAATTTCTATTTATAGTACACTCGAAGGCCTTTACCGTTGTTTGTAAATCACCGCTTAAAAACGAGTTTTCAAGATATTTTTTTAAATATCGTAAATAAAGCTTCAGCATGTTCTAGAAGGTTGTTTGTCTTGTCAAGATACATATCCTTCCAGAAAAAATTATCTTTCTATCTTGTTCATTTGAAGTTATTGGGTAATCTTTGGTAAAATTTTCAAAAGCTTTTAAAAATAATGACTTTTGAATGGGCAAAAACGGGCAGCCAACTCTAGCAGCAAATATAAATGCTGCATCGACACTATAATACTCAATAGAGTTGATTTGTCGCTCTTTGTCTCCAGTAGAGTTATAGATGATTTGAAAAAAAACTATTGTTTTTTAAAAAATGTACGATATCTTCGAAAATAGTCGAGATATGCAAAATTATGCATTTATAAAAATTGTGTATTTTGACGATTGAAATAACTTCGTAGAATATATTAAACTAGTAGGAATGATAACTGAAAACATATTTTTAAAAAAATATTTTTGAGGTCATCCAATTATTACGAGCTGTAACTTCTTAAGCGTTACAAAGAGAGACTTCATGTATTCAGAAATAAATATTCATGAATTCAATCTCCACAACTTTTGCAAAGACATTAGTTCATTTCTTTTCGGCAGAAAAAAATTGGTTGAAAAATCTCACTTATAGGAGGATTAATCACGAACATCATAGCAGCAAATGACAGACCTTGCAATTTTTGATCAGTAGTCCGAAAAAACTATTGACGTAAACTCAGCCGTTTCCACGCCAACAACCAATCACCATTTAAAAGACATTATTTTTTGAAAGTTGCAAAATAATTAGGAAAATACACGAGATAAGCCATTGTTGAAATATAGAAATATGTCTAATTTTGATAATTCCAATCATTTAATCCCTTCATGTCCATGTTGTTGTCTGACAACAACGTTTCTAAACAGCTATAACTTTTGATTGGTGCAAGACATGCTCACAAATACAAGAATGGCTAATAAATGTTACTACAGCAATACCTCAATATAAAGCAACTAATTTTTTTTAGTAATTTTAAAACGAAGCAAAACTAAAATTCTTGATAAATCCAAACTGTTCACGGTAACTTGAAAATGACCTAAAATATATTTCTAGTCATCTAGTTGGTGTACTCTGTCTTATTGAATTTTACTCAAATTTACTTGATATGTTCCCAAAGTAATAATATCAATTGCTTTTTAGTCAATTTTCTTCAGTAACTCTGCATTTTGAAATCAGTAGGATGTGGAATTTGGAAATCTCTGGTTCACTGAGCAATGGAAACATATCTCTAGTAAAGATGCACTTTATCAGTTTATATTTTAGTAGTTGGACGCTTGTAATAACTTTTATTTTGGCCTATATTAACAATAAGCGCATATAACTTTTGATGATGTTTGCAATTAAATATACTCATTTATACTCTACAATTAAGTTGAACGTATCATATGATGCTACAATTTCGTGGAAAAGTAGAAGTTATAGTTCCGGCGATGGAAGGTATTACTAAGGTAATTGAACTGATTTAGAATGGACCAGTTTACAGCAAAACCGAGTTTTTGCAATCTTTGAAGCTACGATGTTTGCAAAAAGGCACATTAAATTTTTTTAACTCTTAAACTTTTGCCCAGTTAAGTTTAACTATACCCTTTTTATTTATTAACAGTTTAAGGCCGAAGTGGCCTGTGCCGTATACAAAAGATTCCTCCATTCCACTCGGTCCATGGCCGCGCGTCGCCAGCCACGCAGTCTGCGAAGGGTCCGCAAATCGTCTTCCACCTGGTCGATCCATCGTGCTCGCTGCGCGCCACGTCTTCTTGTACCGGTCGGGTTGCAATTGAGAACCGTTTTCACCGGGCTATTGTCCGACATTCTGGCTACGTGCCCGGCCCACCGTAGTCGTCCGATTTTCGCGGTATGACAGATGGGTGGCTCCCCCAACAGCTGATGCAACTCATGGTTCATTCGCCGTCTCCATGTGCCGTCTTCCATCTGCACTCCACCGTAGATGGTACGCAGCACTTTCCGTTCGAAGACACCAAGTGCGCGTTGGTCCTCCACGAGCATGGTCCAGGTCTCGTGCCCGTAGAGAACTACCGGTCTAATCAGCGTCTTGTAGATGGTCAACTTCGTACGACGGCGAACTCTGTTCGACCGAAGTGTCTTGCGGAGGCCAAAGTAAGCACGATTTCCTGCCACGATGCGTCTACGAATCTCTCTGCTGGTATCATTGTCGGCGGTCACCAGTGAGCCCAAGTACACGAACTCTTCAACCACCTCGATTTCGTCGCCACCGATGCAAACTCGAGGCGGGCGGTTCTCATTCTCTTCTCGTGAACCTCTTCCTATCATGTACTTTGTCTTCGACGTGTTGATGGCAAGTCCGACGCGCTTGGCTTCTCTTTTCAGTCTGATGTAGGCTTCCTCCATCTTCTCAAAGTTTCGTGCAATAATATCAACGTCATCGGCGAAGCCAAGTAGCTGAACGGACTTTGTGAAAATCGTACCACTCGTGTCGATCCCTGCTCTTCTGATTACACCTTCCAGCGCGATGTTGAATAACAGACACGAGAGACCATCACCTTGCCGTAACCCTCTGCGTGATTCGAAGGGACTCGAGAGCGTCCCTGAGACACGTACTACGCACATCACCCGATCCGTCGTCGCCTTCACTAATCGCGTCAGTTTGTCCGGGAATCCGAATAACTATACCCACACCTGAAATTAAAGTGTTCTAAGGTAAAATTTATGTAGTAACTCTGCATCTTGATATCAGTGGGCAGTGGAATTTTGATGTTTTTTTGACAATCTTTTTTAATGTTTTGATGAACAACTTTGTCGAAGACATCACGCCACAAGGATTCACCCTTTAAAAATTATATTTGAGTGCCAACTGTGCAGCACAGTTGAATATTAGATCGTGAACTCAAATAAAGGCTAAGATGTTTTAGCAAACTTTGTTGAAGATCTCAAATATCTTGAACGTAAGCTCAATGAGTTATCGATTTCATCTTGCTAGATTGCATATATGGCTCAGTGTGCGTCATGATTATTTTTCTTCACGGGAACCTTTGTCCCGAATATGCATTGATCAGAAAAGTGATGAAAATGATGGGTGGGTACTAGACCGGCAACAATTTCGAACATTTTTTGGAACACTACTAAATCAAATGGTAATTTACTCCACATATATGTCAAATATGGGCATTTCACTGATAGCTCTAGTTCCTTCACAAGAGTTTTCAAATTTCTATCGCAATTTAAATGAAGAATCAGTAGAAGAAATACAAAATTCAATGAAAAATCTCACAGTATTTCTGTACATCGCAAAACTTAGGACCGCGTAGCTTATTTCATTGCAAATAGTTTTGTTGGAGATTACACATTGATTCGAGGCGACCAGACATTTTTTATAACTTTGAAAGTCAAGATTATATTTGAGACTATTGTACCCCAAACTTGTGCAATACAGAGTAGCAACACATAACATATTTATATTAGAATATCTTTTTATTACAAAACCAAATCAATTGAGGCAAGTCATAAGATGCATAAGATGAGGATGAAGTTTTTTAGTTATTGTTTCCATTGCCGATTTTCCCAATATTCCCACATACAAACTTAAAAATTCTTGTGAGTAAACCAGAAGAAACTTAACAAGTACATATTTTGCATAAGGTTTATGGAGTCAGTAACCTTTCGATTGAGCTATGTTCCGAAAAAAGTCAATTTTTATGCCTGTTTAGTGAATATTGTCTGGGCATAACAGGAGCGTCGTAATTGACTATAGGGCTCTCAATTTAAATCTATTCTGAGCTCAACAGATTTAACGCTGTGATTTTCTATTATCAGGAGTTTTTTCGGCTAATCAGTCATAAATTAGACAGCGAAAACAGCAATATTGTTGTTTTCGCTGTCTAATTTATGACTGATTAGCCGAAAAAACTCCTGATAATAGAAGCTCGACAGTCAAGAAGACATTCATAATGCTGTGATTTTCATGAGCTGAGGGACATTCAAAAACGAAGGAACCTCGGTCGCATGTTGTCAAAATGGCACACTGGTATCCCAAGCAGTATTTCTAGTTTTATAGCACACTACAAGTCATTCTAAGTTTTAAGAAGAGCTTCAAGAGTGCCATACACCCTCAATTGCTACTAGGGATATTTCATCATTTCGAGATTTAGGTTTTATTAACTTGTAACATATTTAGAATTATGTTAGCGACAAAACTGTGGAATTTTTGGCGATTAGAAAAAATAAATAAAACTATGTCCAAAATAATTTAAAAGGCAATTATAATCATTGCAATCGATTATTTTCAGAATAAAGTTACGTTATATCGAGATAAAAATTACGTTAAATCGAGTTAGGTTATGTCGAGGTTACTTTATATCGAGGTTGCTTTATAGCGCTGTATTACTGTATTGACTTTCATTTGAGAATTGAGTTACAATGATTAGCTCTAGAACTGAAGTTATTGTAATTAGTCTGATTGGATTCCGATGGAGCAGTGCTGGAAGGGACAGTTTACGTTGACGACGGAAAATTAATTTTTCACATATATTGGTTTTGGTGCAATATTATTGAAAATTCATAAAACTTAAAACGTTTGGCTGTCTTTAACAACGTTTTCCATGCAAAAGCACTATTATAAATATTCTAGGAGAATTGTATTGAGTATTGGAAGGTAAAAATTGACCAGATTCTAGAACTGTAAGGGAAGCACCCATTTTTATGAAAAAAGGCTTTTCTTGTTTCTTGATCCCATCGTTTTCAAGGAAAAATAGGTTTGAAACCCTATATCCACTAGAAAAAGTTGGGCATGAAAGGGTTAACGAAACATACCGAACTTGTCAGAATGATATTTAAAAGTTATCGTAATGAATAGGCTCCACAAACAATCAGCAATAATGCTGAAGATATTAATGATGAAGACTTCATGTCTTCAGCAAAGTTGTTAACAAAAGCTTGCTCTACAACTTTGCCGAAGACATACTTTTAATGTATACAGTTGTAAGAATGTTGGTATATACATCTCACTTTTAGGGAGATTAATTATCAAAGTAACAACACCATATGAAAGGGCTTGTAATGTTTACAAATTTCTTCGAAAACATTATTGACCCAAATCTAACGATTTAGGCGTAGTTAATAGATCGCATGATTTTGGCGGAAAAAAACACTGTGGAGTGGATTGACATGCGCCGCCGCTAGTTAATTTCAGAATACAATACGGAACCTATTGGCGGGTGTAAAAACAAAAAGATCAAGAGTTTTATAGACAAAAGAGCCAGTATCGAAATAAGATATTGTTAACAAATTTAAAACGACCGTCTCAAATGTGGTAACTGTGGTTAAAACCAATTGTAATTGTTGCAATAAAAAAGTTAAAACCAGTTGTAATTGCCACGATAAATTCAAAGTGCGTGGGGAATACGCATGGTGTTGTCTGTGTGGAAAGATGACTGTTGAGTTGGGTTGAGAATTGTCAATTCGTCCGAAGTATCGAACACCAGTTACCAATTTGCGAGGACCATATCAGCATGAAGAATAAATGTTTTGTTATAATATCCATTGGGTTGCTTTTAGTTTATTAAATCATGTTCATTATATTAATTTTCCTCATTGTATTGAATTTTTTCACATGCTTTTGGGTAGTACATGCACTAAATTATTAATTGCCAAGTTAACCTTGCTGGATCACGAGAATAATAGATAGCTTAATTATAGGAACGGGAAATGTTTTCGGCAGTGCAGTCACGTGAGAATTTGCGTCGATTCTAACTAATCTTCGCCAACGTTTCGATCCGTGGTTGGGATCCTCTTCAGGGCTCTTACGTAACTGCACTGCCGAAAACATTTCCCGTTCTTACAATTTCCACAGTCGAAAAGAATCAATTTAGCTTGATTATTGTCGTAAAAGGTGACAAAAAAAGAATTCCTGCGTTAATTTGACAGTAACGGAAACTTTCTTTTTATTATGTTAGGTTGTTCTTGCAATAGTGTTTTGTCGGAATAAAGAAACAAGAAACAATAAAACCGTTCAAATGCCGTTTGTTACAATCAAACATAAGCAATACTCCCGACAGTCGGCTATCCGGAGCAGAAGTTGCATTTTCTTTTTACAAGCCGAGCATTTTTGGACTGATTCAGCAAACGATAAATCTATCATAAATTTTCGGCAGTCTGCTGCCCAGAGCAATGACCACATGATAACACTTCTGAGAGTTGAATAAATCGCATCACTTATCAATGTGAATCCACAATTGTGTAACTCTCTGCCCCATCCTACTAACAAAAACTCTTTCTGGTGGCAAATATGAAGATCCAGATGTATATGCGGTCTCCATGACAATGTTTGTTACAATAACATTCCCCTCCTTCCCCGAGGACTTTAAGGATGTGGGCGACATCGTTTTTGACATTTTAACATTTTAACGCTTGGAACGTGCGTGTTGAGGTTAGCGGCTCCCATGCACCCATCACGGAGTAGCAACTATGAATTGCACGGCCATCATGCTTAAATTTAATTTGGAGATTAAAATATCTAAAGTTATTTTCTTTGGGAATTTTAATACCGTTTACTGCTTAAAACTGTGCTAGGCCAGCGTAGCGTAAAACAGAAAAAGACTAATTACACCCTATTATGATTGAGTGTGGAACTACCTACACAGGTGTACGGTAATGTCAAAAATCTTGTAAAGTTAGATCAATTGGGATCACTTCGGTGTCTTTTTACATTAATGGACACATTCTTTTGTGACGAATCTTCATTCGACAAATATGTTAAAACTTTAAACGAACAAATAATTACAGATTCGGAAAGTAGACAAAATTTCACGAAAGCTTCAATCAACATAAACAACTAGAATTTGATGTTTTGACTTTTATTGAAATACGTTGAAAGTTCTAATTTGTGACGCGTTGTAACGTCACGTTACATTATCGCTCATAAAACAATCCTCTTCCAGTATATTCAGTTAATGTTGATTGAATCTTTCGTGAAATTTTGTCTACTTTCCGAATCTGTAATAAGTTTTCCTCGTAACGTCACGAAAGAATGTGTCAATTTTTCAGGTTTGTCTACTCCCAGAAAAAACGAATTTTTCGAAATTTGTGTGACCGCTATGATGGTGGTTGTTGGTCGTAAAACCAGATGAAATCGTTCAAACTTTACGAAGTTTTGTAATTTGTATGGCTAAAAGGCACTTCCTTGTATAAATCACAACAAAAAAAAAATGAAGTAGCTTAAGGATAAAATTTTCTATCTCGAAAGGGAAATATAATGAGTATAAAATTGTCAAACTTGCAAATACATTAAAACTTGACAATATTTCATAATATAGAGTGTTCCAAGATTAAAATTTAGCTCGGCTTTAATTGTTAATCTGAGTGCTATGGAAAATCCACCAGCCAAAGCGAACTATTCCTGCATCGGTTTCGCAATCACCAACCACCCAACGAGTTTGAAGTTAAAACTTAAAGAGCTAGCCGAACCTCGCAATACCACCGCAATTGTGGCAACACCCAACCAAAATGAAAACCCTCCCACCCACAAGACGAGAAAAATCGATTTCACAACGACGCACCGCTCACAAAAAAAAGAAGAAACGCAAATTTTCTCCACCATAACTTTAAAGACTTCAACTTGACACGGTTGCAATGGGGGCACGAGATGCTTTTTCTGGAACCAAAATCACAAAAGTATGAAGTGGCAGAAGAAACAGAAAAGTCGCGAGTAGGCGCGAAAGCAAGGTACCTCCACCGCCGCGTGCGCCCGCTTACCTTGTGCGATCCGAACAGCTGGCATTTTAATTCTCATTTTGGCAGGATTGTTGTTCTTCCGGCCTTGCTCCGGCCGGGCACGTCGTCCTTTTTACACACAGACACTCAGGATTGTGTTTTTTTTTTCTTCGGTAGCTCGCTTTTACTAGCACTGCTATTTTTCTTTTCTACGGTTTTTTTTTCACACCACCAGCTGATTTTTCGCGAACTTTTTCTCGCGTTTTCCGCGAACGTAGTAAAACACGAAGCGCACTTTTTTCCGTTGGTATCAAACGCTCTCGTTCCGGGTTTCTCGACTACATAGGTCTACTCGACCAGAAGGGAACTCCGAACAATTAGCACCGTTGGGTGTTTTTTTTTCTCCAAATATTTATCACGGTATCTTCCTTTGAGGTTCCTTCTGTGACTCAATTATCTCGGGTAGTTTTTCATTCACAGATTCAACGGGATCTTTTTTGTTTTTTTTTGCTCTTGAGCGGAACCCACCAGTAAAATAAAAAAAAGTTTCTAGGGAAATTTCCCCTCGCTTTCACACGCAAACAATCACGCCGATTTTCCTCCACTTCAGACACTTTGTTGTTGTCTTCCGGTCTAGGTAGAATTTTTTTTTCTCGGTCGAAACAAGCGTTGAATTACAACTGTTTCTCGTTGTGGAGAACAGACAGGCGTATCCTAGCGGAAGGACTCACTACTGAATCACTAGCAGCGAAAAAAGTTACCTCGCACATAAACGCATCTTGACCTTTTTTTCTGCACTTGTTTTTGTTTTTGTTTAAAGATATTTGATCACCGAGGGTTCCGAAATTTTGGGACTCCGTATTCCAATTGCATCGTAGTGTGGTAAGTTTTGATTGACGTTAGTACTGCTATGGTATGGTTTGTAGATTTTAGCTAAATCACTGAATTTTGATTGTTGGATCCGAATGTGCTGCCCGAGGTCAACCGTGTGTGGACACTTGACCCAGACTGGCGATTGACTTTGGAACGAAGTCAAACCGGGTGTCCGCGCGGAATCGCAATTGTTTCGCAAATAACGCTTCCTACTTTGACATCCTCACTTCGCGACAGTCCGTTTGCATCTAATGTGCTAGGTCCGACCAAAAACGTTATATCACACCGTCTTGTGTCGTGGCTGGCTGACTGGTTGGTTGGTTGGCTGTTGGCGCGCGCGGTGACTCCTTTCGAGTCGAGAACTCGAAGACAACAACAACACCAGTGGAGAGCGCACGTCGTCGTCGTCGTCGTTGTCGTTGGAGTATCCGAACGGCCACTCTGCAATACCCGTCCTCTCGCTCTCCTGTTGCTGTGGATAAGATCCACGCCACGCCGTTCCGTGTTCCACTCCGTGTTTCTACTACAGTACACACGATCATCAACCAAAACAGCACATCTCTTCTGGGGCCGTTGCCGCCACCGCCGTCGCTACTGACGATGATACCGATGATGACGATGAGGCGAACGTGAGCATAAAACAACCAAGACTAAACACCAGCACCGCATAGGAGGACGTCGTCGTGCCTTGGCTGGTGCTATACAATCACCGCACACCCAAACTCCCACCCACCGAGTGGGTTTTGTCACACCGGACCCGACCCGGAACGCGGAGCGGGAGAGAGGCCACCGCGCGCGTTGTTGTGGACCCAGCTATCTCTCCACAGATCGTTCACTTCACGACGTGAACCGCTCGTCCCACGCGCTCTCGCTCTCATGTGTCCTACCTTCCATCCGCCGTTCTTCCTCGTCGCAACATTAAATTTATGTACGTGAAATTCCAGGAGTTGTCCACCACACCGTACGCACACCAACGTGACACTGAAGATGCCACTGCTGGAGCGCCACTGTGTACCGTTCCTTGGGAGAGAAGGTCCGAATCGCGACGTTCCCGTTCCGGCAATGTACTGTTCGAAGCAAACCCATTATTATGTACAACCAAATCCCGAACCCACACACGATCCCTTTTCGCAGATGGGACACACATGCATGACACACTTGTGCATCTCGCTCGCACCGACAAGTATGTGAGTCCACGGTACAATCAAAACACGGACGCGTCCTTTCTCCCCTCAATCAACAAAAAACACCAAATTTCCATATGAGCCCACTACCACAGTCGCGCTTTTGTTCTAATCTCAAACTCTCGCGCTCTTTCTCTCTCTCTCTCTTGCAATACACGCGAGCGCGTGCGATTAGGTCGCGATTTTTCCCTCCCCTTCGGAGTGGAACAATTTGCATTATTCGCTTGTCGAGTGTCTCGCGGGCGGGAGCGAAGTGTACAACACACATGCTTAGAAAGTTCAGCATAGAGCCTACTACACCACCATCAGGCGCAAACCACGAAAAACAAACATATGATGTGAGTGCTCTCCCAGCCTTCTATAGGTACTCTCATTCTCTCGCTCAGCGCGCCTGGTTGTATCGCCGGCGACTCTCGTGCGAGAGGGTCGTTTTTATGTTGTTTTTGTTTTCCTCTGCACTGTCGCGAATGCGGGAGCGGTGCTCGGGTTATGTTTGGCATGCCACCCGTCGTCACCCAACGCCACCCACCGACCGGACAGTGTTGTTGGTTCGGTTCGTTCGGCTGCTTGGTGGAGACCGCGTGAAATTGCTTCGCAACTGTAGGCTGGGAAAATCGAGCGCATGTTTTGGGTTTGAAGTAGAATCGATTAGCCAATTCGAGGCAAATTTAAGTTCAAATTTATTTCAAAAGCTTGTTTCAATCCATCTGATTGTGGAATTATGCCGTTCTCTTTGATGCAATCCATTATCCATTGATTGATAGGGCACAAATCCTATAACTAAATTAGCTACGTAATTTGCGTTTTGACTTCGTCTCATCAGAATCCGACACTTAGTGACAGGACTAAGCTAGCGCCTGATTTGTATTTCTGAACAAACCCCTACTGCAGCGTGATGTCCCGCAATAAAAGGAGTTCTGATTAAGCTGATGAGAATCAATGAAATCGAAACTGTGATTGGCTTAGCAAGCCACTTAGGAAAAATATAGTATAATGAATATAGTATTGGCTTGGTAAGCCAAACTAAGTTTCGACTTCATTAATTCTCATCAGCTCAATCAGAACTCTCTTTCTTGTGGGACATCATGCAGGACTGGGACTATTTTCGCTTTTAGAGCTAGCGTCAATACGCTACTAGCTAATTCATTAAGTCATTAAGTTTGAGTCGGAATCTGATAAGACGAAGGCGAAACGCAAATTCCATAACTAATTTATACATTATTAATACACATAACGGGTGCCCCACATCAAATTGGGGTTTTCCTTTTGAAAATTAGGGTAGAAGTAGTTTGGAATGTATTATTTACACTGTATTTTCATCGCTGTCAGTTTTTATAAAATTGGCAAAAATGGCATAACCTGAAAAGTAACATCGCGTATTGCTTCTGCGCAAACATCTGGAAGATTCTCACCTTTCTCATCGGGATACCGTAAAACAACTCGGAATTGTGCAATCAACGAGTGAGTCGTGTGACTAAACGTTATTTCCAAACTATGAGCAGCGAACGAAAGGAGAGAATGGATGTTCTATTAGTGATCAGGATTACAAGCATGTAGTGGAAGCGTATAAGAGGAATCCCAATGATTCAGTTAGGAAAGTTGAATCTGTCCAAGTTCTTCATTCCGAGATCGAAACACCGGGAGGGACTGAATGCGTACCTCCAAATCGTGATGAACGGCGAAATACGGTGGGAATGACACGGAAACTGTACACTAGAGTGACAGAAAAAAAATGACCCCCATCGGCCCACTCCTGAGTCAATTCCTAGTCCCACCAGGAGTGTCTGCTCCAAATTTGAGCCAAATCGAACAAGTGTAGCTACCGGACCAACGTGCTTGAAGTTTGTATGGGATTTTTCGACAATTTACATGGAGAAAACCCTCTTGCTCACATTTTCGCCGCTAGGTGGCACTGTATACATCAGATTAGCACTAAAAGTGAAACTTAAGAAGATAATTTTATTATCTACAACATTGTTGAAGACTGCAAAGCGATCCGACTCCAATAGGAAAAGTTATTAAACTTTTAACGAAGTGATGTCTGAGTCAGTTTTGCATGGGGCCTAGCATTGCATGGTAGTGTATCAGTACTAGGTTCTAACAAACTAAACATTTTTATGGAATAATGGTTAGATTTAGCTGAATAATATGTTCGGAAGAATTGTAGTACATAATACGAGTTATGTTTTGGTTAGAAAATTGTAGTTCCAGATCTGACCGCATAGATGGCGCCAACACTAACTTTTCAACGAAGAGAGATAGAAATTAAGTGTCTTCTACAAAGTTGTAGAACAAGAATATTGCAGTAATTCTTCCAAACATCTCGATATTCTATCTCTCTCCGTTGAAAAGTTAGTGTTGGCGCCATCTATGCGGTCACAGATTGAACTAAAATTTTCTAACCAAAACATAACTCGTAGTATGTACTGCAATTCTTCCGAACATACTATTCAGCTAAATCTAACCATTAATCCACAAAAATGTTTAGTTTGTTAGAACCTAGTACTCATACACTATCATGCACTGCTAGGCCCCATGCAAAACTGACTCAAACATCACTTCGTTAAAAGTTTAATAACTTTTCCTATTGGAGTCGGATCGCTTTGCAGTCTTCAACAAAGTTGTAGATAATAAAATTATCTTCTTAAGTTTGACTTTTGGTGATAATCTGATGTATACAGTGCCACCTAGCGGCGAAAATGTGAGCAAGAGGGTTTTCTCCATGTAAATTGTCGAAAAATCCCATACAAACTTCAAGCACGTTGGTCCGGTAGCTAGACTTGTCCGATTTGCTTCAAATTTGGAGCAAGTACTCCTGGTGGGACTAGGAATCGACTCAGGGGTGGGCCGATTGAGTTTTCAAAAATTCATTATTTTTCTGGGCAGTCTACTGTACACCCAGTTGCTGACGAAGCCTCATTGTCTCATCATGGATTATAAGACTTACGTCAAGGCGAACTTCCGACAACTTCCAGGGCTACTGTTTTTCACTGCTCAGCACAAGTTTTATGTACCGAAGAAAGTAAGGAAGCAGAAACTTTCACAGCTTGCCAATAAATACATGATTTGGCAAGTGATCTGCTCATGTGGCAAACGGAGTGCGCCGTTCGTGGCTGCCGGGACTGTAAACGGGGAGTTCTATTTCGACGCGCTTTATGTGTGTTTTAATTGTTGTGTTACTACCAATCGTTTCGCAAACTTTGTGTTGTTTTTTTTTTTTTTCAATTTGTTTATTTGATAAGGCACGTATGCGTTAGCTTAAAGGTGCCATTTTTTCATTGTTTTACATTTTGAATTTCTTAAAACTAGGGGGATACACATTTCAATATTATTTTGTTTTATATAATAAAACTAAAAAAAAAACTACAGCTAACTTATACATATAAAAGAGGGTATAGTATAATATTCGTAAGATTTGGGGGACGGGTCATTTGTGTGTTCTTTGTATAGTAATTCACTTTATGATTTTTAGAAGGGAGATTGTAGAAAAAATAATTATTAACTAAGCGGAACATTTTACAAGCTTATTAACTAGAGATAACTAGAAAGAGTGGTTCAAGATTAAGGGGAATTAATTAGGACTATTTTAAAGTAGTGGTACTGTTGCGCATTTCTTAACGAGATTAAATATTGTTCAACTAAAACTAGAAGATAGGGGGGCACATAAATTTTGGGAAGATATTCAAGGGGAGAAGGGGGTGAAGTCATACATCTGTGTATCAGAGACATGGGAGGGTGGGTGGACAAGGCTGAAGGGGGGGGGGGTGAGATATAAACTTTCAGTTTCCGGCATCAGGAATTAACGGCCAGGATTACAGATTCGAATGGATTGATCAACTAACACTAGAAGATAGGGGGGCACATAAGTTTTGGGAAGATATTCAAGGGGAGAAGGGGGTGAAGACATACATCTGTGTATCAGAGACATGGGAGAGAGGGTGGACAAGACTGAACGGGGGGGGGGGATATAAACTTCAGTTTCCGGCATCAGGAATCAACGGCCAGGATTACAGATTCGAACGGATGTATCAAGTATTGGGACGCCGGGCGGTTTTCCTCGAGCCGGCAGGGGTTCCTCCAGACGATTTCGTAGTACGGCTCAGATACGGATCGGGAACACACCGCGCTGCGCGTGTGATGTTGTACTGTAGATCTCGTGTTGTTGGTTCATTCGACAGATGTTTTGTCTCATCTTGGAGTCGTATCAAACCATCGTTGGGGTACGGTAGGCGGAAGAGGGCACTTCTGGGAATGATAAGAGAAAAGATAGGGGCATTTAAATTTGGATATTGATGGTTTTGAGGAACGTGTATATAAGGGACATGTAGAGAATATCGCGGCTTGCTAGTACATCTCGAACCGGGACATTGGGTGATCTTCCTCGGGCCCGAAGGGAATCGAATAGTTGAGATCTGGCAGAACAGTACTCGGCACATGCCCAGACAACATGTTCGATTTCGTGATAACCGTTGCCACAAGCGCAGATACCGCTATCCACGAGCCCAATACGCCGGAGATGTGCGTCCAGCGTGTAGTGATTGGACATGAGCCGAGACATCACGCGAATGAAATCCCGACCCACATCCATCCCTCTGAACCAAGGTTTCGTCGATACCTTAGGGATTATCGAATGTAGCCACCTTCCCAGTTCACCATTGCTCCATGATGTTTGCCAACTTTCGAGGGTTCTCTGATGAGTAATACTGAAAAATTCGCTGAAGCTAATTGGTCTTTCATATATGTCACCTTGTAAAGCGCCCGCCTTAGCTAAAGAGTCCGCTTCTTCATTACCTGGAATGGAGCAATGCGAGGGAACCCAAACTAAGGTAATCTTGTACGATCTTACAGACAAAGCACGCAGGCGCTCCCAGATTTTCCCCAGAAAATATGGAATGTGCTTTCTAGGTTTCATTGAACGAAGAGCCTCGATTGAGCTGAGGCTATCCGAGACAATAAAGTAATGATCGGTGGGCAAAGTATCAATGATCCCAAGGGTATACTGAATAGCAGCAAGTTCTGCGACGTAAACTGAAGCAGGATCATTGAGTTTGAATGAGGCGGTGAGGTTTTGATTGAATATACCGAAGCCAGTGGAGCCGTCGAGGCTTGACCCGTCGGTGTAAAACATCTTGTTGCAGTCGACTTCTCGAAATTTACTATGAAAGATGCTTGGGATCACTTGCGGGCGTATGTGATCCGGGATTCCACGAATCTCGTCTTTCATGGATGTGTCAAAGAAAACAGTTGAATCAGAAGCATGAAAGAGATTGACACGGTTGGGATAGTATGAAGAAGGATTGATATTTTGTGCCATGTAATCGAAGTACAAGGACATAAATCGGGTTTGAGAATTGAGCTCGATAAGCCTTTCGAAATTTGCAATTACTAACGGGTTCAAGATATCGCATCGGATGAGCAATCGATAGGAGAGTTCCCAAAATCGATTTTTCAGCGGAAGAACGCCCGCCAGCACTTCTAAACTCATCGTATGTGTCGAGTGCATACAACCCAAAGCAATACGCAAACAACAATATTGGATTCGCTCTAGTTTGATGAAATGTATGTTCGCAGCGGAGCGGAAACAGAAACTCCCGTACTCCATCACCGACAATATTGTTGTTTGGTACAGCCTGATCAGGTCTCCTGGGTGGGCACCCCACCATGTTCCGGTTATTGTACGGAGAAAGTTGATCCTTTGCTGGCACTTCTGTTTCAGATACCTAATGTGACATCCCCAGGTTCCTTTAGAGTCGAACCAGACCCCGAGATATTTGAAAGTTGAAACCTGAGCAATAGTTTGACCCATTAATTGAAACTGTAGTTGCGCTGGTTCACGCTTCCTTGAAAATACGACTAGCTCAGTTTTCTCCGTGGAGAACTCGATACCTAGCTGGAGGGCCCAAGCAGACAAATTGTCCAAGGTATCTTGCAATGGTCCTTGCAGATCGACGGCTTTGGGACCTGTAATAGAGACCACACCGTCATCTGCAAGCTGCCTTAGCGTGCAGGAATTGACAAGACATTCGTCAATGTCATTCACGTAAAAGTTATAGAGAAGGGGGCTTAGACATGAGCCCTGGGGAAGACCCATGTAGCTAATTCGTGATGTCGATAAATCACCATGCGAAAAATGCATATGTTTTTCAGACAGCAAGTTTAGCAAAAAGTTGTTTAGAGTCGGTGAAAGACCATGCTGGTGCAGCTTCTCAGAAAGAATTTTGATAGAAACTGAGTCAAAAGCCCCCTTTATATCTAGGAAAACTGATGCCATCTGCTCTTTGCTAGCATAAGCCATTTGAATTTCTGTTGAGAGCAACGCAAGACAATCGTTCGTCCCTTTGCCTTTGCGGAAACCAAATTGTGTATCTGACAGTAAGCCATTTGCTTCAACCCAATTATCGAGGCGAAACAAGATCATTTTCTCGAACAACTTTCGGATACAGGACAGCATCGCAATCGGTCGATACGAGTTGTGGTCGGAGGCTGGTTTTCCTGGTTTTTGAATGGCAATGACCTTCACTTGCCTCCAGTCATGAGGGACAATATTACCCTCAAGAAACTTATTAAATAAATTCAACAAGCGTCTCTTGGCAGAGTCTGGCAGATTCTTTAACAAGTTAAATTTGATTCTGTCTGGCCCTGGGGCTTTATTGTTACATGATAAGAGAGCAAGTGAGAACTCCACCATCGAAAACGGTGTTTCGTTCGCGTTATTGTGAGGGGACGCGGCGCGGTAGATCTTCTGTGCCGGGGCGGAATCCGGACAAACCTTCTTGGCAAAATCGAATATCCAACGGTTTGAATATTCCACGCTCTCATTGGTACTGTTTCGGTTTCGTAAGCGCCGGGCCGTACTCCAAAGAGTGCTCATCGATGTTTCTCTCGTTAGTCCGTCGACGAACCGGCGCCAGTAGCTACGTTTTTTGGCTTTTATCAAACTCTTCATGCGCGTTTCCGCCATCGCGTACTGTCGGTAGCTAGCTGGCAGCCCGTCGTCCCGGAAGGTCTTATACGCAGCGGCCTTCTCCGCGTACACGTCTGAGCACTCTTTGTCCCACCATGGATTGGGAGGACGCCTGCGTGAATTCGCGTCTGGTACGCGTTTAGTCTGAGCTTGAATCGCGGTATCGAGAATCAAGCCAGCCAGGAACCCGTACTCTTCCTCCGGAGGAAGCTCTTGTGTCGATTCTACTTTTTCGGATATCGCGGACGCGTAGCTCTTCCAATCAATATTTCGTGTGAGGTCATACGAAACATTGATTGTATTCGGTGGCCCTGAACCGTTAGCAATATTAATTACGATTGGCAGATGGTCGCTGCCGTGGGGATCAGAGACTACCTTCCACATGCAATCTAACCGCAGCGATGTCGAGCAGAGGGACAGATCTAAGGCGCTCGGTCGCGCTGGAGGGACAGGAATCCGTGTCATTTCACCCGTATTCAAAATAGTCATATTGAAGTTGTCGCAAAGCTCATGGAGTAGGGTAGATCGATTATCGTCATGAAGGCAACCCCATGCCGTGCCGTGGGAGTTAAAGTCACCTAAAACTAGCCTCGGTGCGGGGAGGAGTTCCGCAATATCGCAAAGCCGTCGGTGGCTAACTGAGGCTCTAGGGGGGATGTAGGTGGAAGCAATGCAAAGTTCTTTGCCTTTAATTCTGGTTTGGCAAGCGACAACTTCAATGCCTGGTGTCGAGGGGAGGTCGATCCGATTGAAAGAATAGCACTTTTTGATCCCCAAAAGTACTCCTCCGTAAGAGTCTTCTCGATCCAAGCGAATAATATTAAAATCGTGGAAGTGTAGGGTTATTTCTGAAGTGAGCCATGTCTCGCATAGGGCAAATGCATCGCATTTCAAATTATTTAGTAAGATTTTAAACGAATCGATTTTCGGGATAATGCTTCTGCAATTCCACTGTAGAACAGTGATTAAATCCTTGACCTCGTTCGATGAATTAGCCATCGAAGGATACAATCGCTGAAAGGAGGGGCCATTTCGCAGTGAACTGCATCAAGAATGTTTTTACTGCGGGGAGAAAGCTTATCAAGATACTTTTAAGGGGGTCAGAAATGTTTAACGCTGTAAGAATACGGTCCACAATGTCAGAGAAATTTATTAAGCCAGCACTGTTTTCTTTCTCTGGCTGAGATATGGGAACACTTGGGGTTTTTGATGTTCCTGGAAGTGCTGGGAACTCCTTTTCTGAGCTCAGGTTACTGAGACCGGGAGCGACTTGCTTCGGTTTTGCACCAGTACTTCCTTGAGTAGTTATTTTAGGGGGACCATGAAGAGACACCTTCTGGCCTTTACGACGAAGCTTGGAAGAGGAAATGTTCTTCCTTTTTCTACTACTTCTAGGCACAGCAGAAGATGTTCCCTCCTGGGGTTCATCACAGTCGCCTTCGTCAGTAGACAAGTTGGTAAAGATGTTCGTAGAGACAGGTGGCGTAGCTATCTTAAGCATTTCTGCAAAAGATCGCTTAGAGCGTCCCTGAAGGGAACGCTTAAGATTTTCCTCGCGCTGTTTGTACGCGGGACATGAAGGGAGATCATGTGGGTTTCCCCCACAGTAGAGGCACTTTTCGACATCTCTACCACAGGAATCATCCGCATGATTCCCACCGCATTTCCCACAGCGGGCTTTATTGCTACAATGGGAGGCTGTGTGTCCCAATTGTTTGCAATTAGTACAGTTCATGACCCGCGGCACAAAGAGGCGAACAGGTAGACGAACCTTGTCAAAAAGGAGGTAATTAGGCAGGGCAGAGCCGGCGAAGGTCACCCGATAAGAGTCTGAGTTGACGTATGTTTTCTTCCCGTCAGCTGCGACTGATGCTGAATGCAAACGTTTGCATTCCAGTATCTTCACTGGCTTAAGCATGGGGTCTTTGAAACAGCCAGTCCCATATTTTAGCAGGTCCTCGCAATTCAGACTCGAATCGGAAACGACCCCACTGACTTCAACCCTGCTAGCTGGAATATACACCCTGTACTCCCTCGTAAAGGGCTCGTATCCAGCAATATCGTTTGCCTGAGTTGAACTGTTAACCACCACCCGAAGCTTATCAGGCCGAATTTTCGATATTTCTGTCACGGCCGAATACCGATCCGTCAGAACTCGAGAAATCTGCAACAGATTCAAACACTTTTTTTCTTTGGTCCGAAAGAAGATCACAAATGGCCCGGTGGCCGAGCTCGGATATACCTTGAGCCGGGGAGCCGATTTTATTTCGACGTCCATCTCACCTTGAGATGAACCGCCGTCAGGGGAAGTCATTTTTGCACGGGCCTATTGCCCAGTGCACGTTATTAAGACAACCAAGAAGGGGAAACGAAAACTAATACTTAGCTTGTGTATGTAACGGTATCCAGACGGCTTACTAGAAGAACACTGTTTCACTTCACTGACCGGCTAACGGTACTCAGAAACAGAAACACACAAGAAGGGAAAAAATACTGAAACTTCAACTAGGCGCAGAGTGTGTAAATAACCTTGAACGCGGATTAACACTATTTGTCGCTATAGAGTGTACGGACCGATGACAAAAGACTTCTATCTCGACTGAGTGCTCGATAACGAATGAAACTTTGTGTTGTTGATCGGGAAGTGACGAAGTAACTTTTTAATCTGTGTATTCGCTGTTTTGTGTCGGACTAAACCGACTCCAAACTCCAAGCGGATGTAATCATGCTGAGAATTTGGAAAACCCAATGGTGACTAAGTAGCTGATGGGAAATAGTACACGTTACATCGCCGATTTCCGAATTCCTTTCTTGCACAACTTGTCACCGTTACGAAGAAGCATTGTTCCGCCGTCATCGCCGAGACTGCACAAACGAATTCACGCTGCGCTGACATCACCGGGACACGCCTGTTATGCCGCACTACGGAAGCCCCCGAGCGCTCCGACGTAGTCGGGCTACCAGCCAGCGACCAGCTTAGTCGTCCCGGCCCTGCGTTCGGAGGTCGTGAGGGGGTCTTCCCAACTCCCTTCTCAGGCGAGTATTTTGCTTTAAATGACGATCCGCTTCCTGAAAACCTTCTGGTTTCCAGCTTGCCATCGGGTACATCACGTCCTTGCAATTTGTCGGGAAGCTTTGCACATGGCGTCGATGGTTTGCGGTTGTATTACCAAAACGTCAAAGGGCTCAGGACGAAAATCGAGGACTTGTACTTGGCTGCTCTTGACGGCGACTACGATATCTTCGTTCTAACGGAAACTTGGCTTGATGATCGTATTACATCGATGCAGCTCTTCGGGGATTCTTACGCGGTTTATCGTGCGGATCGAGGTGCTCGTAACAGTATCCATGGTCGCGGCGGGGGAGTTTTAATTGCTGTTTCTTCCGCACTTGCCTCCTGTGATTTTGATGTAGATAGTTCATCAAGCATTGAAGCAGTTTGGACGAAGATTACTATGCAAACGAAGAACTACTTTATTGGAGCTGTTTACATTCCTCCAGAAAAACGGCTTGATTGTTCTATTACGCAGTTCCACCTAGACTCCATAGAGCGCGCTTCTTCTCCGGCAGATACAAACGATGTGATGATAGTCCTTGGCGATTTCAACCAATCAGGACTTCTGGACGTGGGTAAGCTTACCATAACCCGTTATCCTCGACAACAAATCCTGCCAGCCGCTTACTTCTGGACGGGATGGCTTTTCACGGAGTAAGTCAAGTAAGCACGGTTTCCAACCATCAATCTCGTTTTCTTGACCTTGTCTTCGTCAATGAGAATGCTTTGCCTGAGTGTTCTGTGAATGAAGCTTCCAGTGTGATCGTTCCTTTGGATAACTATCATCCCGCTTCAGAAATATCCATTTCCACCATTAGTTCACCACTATATGAAGAAGTTTTAGCTGTGAATCGTCGTAATTTTCGCAAAACTAATCTAGTAGCTCTACGCCGCTTACTGTTGCTGATTGACTGGAGTGTACTACTTGATCAAGTGGATGTAGATGTTGCAGTTGATCTCTATAATCGGTTACTCCTTGACTGTGTTGAAAAATCTGTTCCAAATTATCAACCTCCCAGGAAGCCTCCCTGGTCGAACGCAATGCTTCGGAATCTGAAACGCATCCGTGCCAAAGCTCTACGTGCGTACACAAATCGACGATGCCCTATTCTCAAGCGCTTTTTTGCAATAGCCAGTAATGAGTACCGCTGTTATAATAAATTTCTGTACAAAGGATATGTGAACCGCATCCAACAAAACTTACGACGAAATCCGAAGGGCTTCTGGACTTTTGTTAATACGAAGAGGAAGGAAACGGGTCTTCCGTCTAGGATGGTTTACAATGGTGAAGTAGCGACTACGACGGCGACAAAGTGTTCCCTATTTGCCAGTTTCTTCTCGAGTGTCTTCACTACTGATGCGCCAACTGCCATCGAGCTCGAAAACGCGTCCCGTGATGTTCACGTGGGTGCGGTGGATATGGATATATTCACCATTTCAGAACAATCGGTTCTCTCTGCAATACAAAAAAAACGAAATCGTCGTATGCTCCAGGACTAAGTGCAATGCCTTCAGCTGTTCTGAAAAAAAGGTTCGGATATTTTAGCGATTCCACTGACGCACCTTTTCAATGTGTCATTTCAGCAGCAAAAATTCCCCGATGATTGGAAGTGTTCAGTCATGTTTCCGGTACACAAGAAAGGTGACAAAGGCAACATCGAGAACTACCGGGGAATCACTTCGCTGAGAGTCGAGTCAAAAATTTACGAATCACTTGTCAACGAGGTGCTGTTCTCTGCTAGTAAACATTACATAAGCACTTGTCAGCACGGATTCTTTCCCGGTGAATCGGTGGAGATGAACCTGGTCTCCTTCACATCTTTTTGTACGGAATCTTAAAGCTGCTTTCGACACTGTTAACCATGAGATACTGCTAACGAAGCTTGATAAACTTGGATGCACTGCCCGATTCTGCCGTTGGCTTCGATCATACCTTGTTCACCGTAAAGTCGTTGTTCAAATTGGTGACAATGAATCTGAGTCCTTTTCCAACCATTCTGGAGTTCCTCAAGGTAGCACACTTGGTCCGCTACTGTTTTCACTGTTCGTGAAAGATGTGGCTTTCGTCTTAATGCGTGGAGGGAAACTGTTCTTCGCCGATGACTTGAAAATATTTCTAATTATAAGGAAAGAAGCCGATTGCCGTGAGCTACAGTATCTCGTTGATACCTTTTATAGTTGGTGTAAAAGAAACATGATGGTTCTTAGTGTTGCTAAATGCTTTGTTATCAGCTTTCATCGAACGAGGAACATGTTTACTTTCAACTACAACATCGCTGGAACTCAGCTGCAACGCGTTAATCATGTAAAAGATTTGGGCGTCATCCTTGATGAAAGGCTAACGTACACCCATCACTTCTCAGCGATCATTGACAAAGCTAATCGTCTACTAGGTTTTATGTTCAAAATATCCAACGAATTCTGGGACCCTTTGTGCTTCAAAGCGTTGTATTGTTCGCTGGTGCGCTCACAGTTGAAATTCGCAAACGTCGTCTGGTGCCCCTACCATGCAACTTGGAGCCAAAGAATTAAAGCCGTCCAGCGCAGATTCATAAGATATGCGTTACGTCAATTGCCTTGGAATGATCCGCTGAACTTGCCGCCATAGGAAGACTGTTGACGATTACTAGGACTGCACACTTTAGAAGATCGTAGACACGTGTCGCAAGCTACCCTCGTATCTAAGCTTCTTCTCGCCGAATATGATGTTCCCGATCTCCTATCACAAATTAACCTCTACGCACCAACCCGTGTCCTTCGTCCTCGAACACTGCTGCAGACTGAAATGCATAACACTATCTACGCTGCCAACAGCCCGATACTAGCAATGGTCCGTCGCTTCAACGATTTTACCGACAACTTCGACTTCGTCATTAGTTCTGCACAGTTTAGAAATCGTTTGTTATCACTTTAGGTTAATTATTTGTAATTTAGTTCATTAAGACTCATTGTCAGATGGACGTAAATTGTTAAATATAAATATAAATAAATAAATAAATAAATAAATATCAATATTTTTCTTCGGTTGGCTTATGTGCCGGAGACAATTTCGCAAGATTTTAGGCTATTTAGATGAAACATGAATTTTTCACAGCTTTTAGAAAGGTGTAAGTCCAGTGTTTTTGCAAAATTTGCTCATCGGAACTTTATCCGGTTATTTTCGTTTTTCGAAGAAACAGTTGGTCCTATGGCCTAGGTTACTTCACCAAAATTATTCGTTTGATTAAATTACATCGTAAAATTACCACAAATGAGTTACTAGTTTGTTTATTCATTGTTTAAATAGCTGTTTGTCATGATAATTAACAAAGCACGAACTTCTAGCGCCCGCGAACGCCCGCTATCGCACTATACTCATTCGAAAGCTTTTAATTTTCTCTTTCACATGAGCCCATGGTAGTTTTGCGAAAACTTGCGATAAGCAATCAAAATTTAAAAAACAAAACTGCAAATGGAGACGCGTGGTATTTATTGATAGAAAATTTCAATAATTATTTTATAACTAGAAAAAGGACATGAAGACATGCACAGCTTTCAAATAACATTTGAGAGGATGATCCGCGAAGTTTCTACAAGTGCACAAACGAGAGGAGCCGAGTGGAAAGAGTAATTACTTAGATGCTGATAGTATCCATTCCATGAAGAGAAAATATCGGATGAATCATCATTTTTTTTTTAAAGAATCGGATGAATAATAAAATAAATTATGCTTAATTTTTTAAATAAACGAATTAACATAAGAATTTTTTATCATCATAAAATCAAACTGTATCTTTTTAAATTTTCATTTGCTCAACATTCTCTAGATGAATCGATTCAGTGTCCCAAAATAGCATAGCATTCAGTTTGTCTTCACATCTCGCCCTGAGCAGAAGCAAAAAATCGTCCCGCGCAAGTGAAATAGTCAATTCTACCTAAGAATCAATCGGTGCCTATCACACAAGCAGTCCATATAACAATAGCCTATACCTACTGTGCGATTTAGTGATGAGTGACGGTGCCCAGCAAAAAGCAACCCAGATACGGCCGAACTGTGTTGCTGTTGATTTTTCGAAATGCCCCGTAAGACCAGCCATTCGGGAAGTGGAACAGTTATTAAAAGTGCAGATGAAACTCAATCTGGCTGAAGTGAAAACCCTACAAATGCATCATATCAAACATTGCGTGCTGATTTCGTTCAACAACATTAACCAAGCTGAGTCATTCGCCTCGCGAAACAACATGCAGCACACCGCCGAATGCGGCAATGTTAAATAGGGTGATGAGCCTATTTTCGCCATACTAAGCAAGGTGCCTCACTAATTCGGTAATTTCTTGCCTTATAATCAATGGAATGCGTAAAAATCGACATCAACCGCTTTGCTTCGTTGTTAAGAACCAATATAATAAAACAAATGCGTTGAAAACAGTAAAATTCTCGTGTTTGAGCACAATGAAAACTCGAATCGAGTGCCCCTATTGTTGCGCTACCATTTGACTCAATGCGTTGAACAAAGATGGCAGACACTGCTCTAACCAACGGCTTCAAATGGGTAGGGTGACAATAGAAACATGGTGCAAATAGGCTCATCACCCTATAGCATTCCCGTATACATCGAGAACGGCGCTGTAGAAGTTCGTGTCCATGATTTGGCTACGCGTACCCCTGACGGCGCGATTAAAAAATGCTTGCAAAAATACGGAGAAGTAGACTCCGTTACACATGAGACTTGGAGGAATTTTTTCCCGGGCATCCCTAACGGTGTTCGTGTGGTGAGAATGCGTGTGACCAAGCCAATTCCCTCATACATAACCGTCACAGCGTTAGGATGTGACGATGTTCTCATTCATCAAACATCACTAGTCACGTACCCAGGGCAAATTCCTACGTGCCAGTTCTGCACGAAGAAGCTGCACCTCGGAAAACCTTGCGTAGAAACTGTTAAAGAAATCTCAAATCCAACTGAAATCAGCACACAACCATCTTACGCTAAACCACTAACAGCTGCAAAACCAACATCTATGGATCAAGCACCAACAACCAGCAACAACAACAACGAAACGAATGCCGATAACGAACATACTAAAACGACCCTTAAGAGTAAAACACAAACTGGAACATCCGACTGCGAGCTGCAGGAAAGTAGTACGGATGAGGACATGGACGTGAACGATAACGCGAAAGACAAACGAAATGAACTTCAACTTGCAGTGGACAACACTGGCAATATTTCGCCCCCTAGAAAAATGATCTCAACACGCAGCAGAAAGCTGCGCCTGAACGAGACCAAAAATTTAACGTAGGGTGATGAGCCTATTCGCGCCATGTTTCTATTATCACCCGACCCATTTGAAGCCGTTGGTTAGAGCAGTGTCTGCCATCTTTGTTCAACGCATTGAGTCAAATGGTAGCGCAACAATAGGGGCACTCGATTCGAGTTTTCATTGTGCTCAAACACGAGAATTTTACTGTTTTCAACGCATTTGTGTTATTACATTGGTTCTTAACAACGAAGCTAAGCGGTTAATGTCAATTTCTACGCATTCCATTGATCGTAAGGCAAGAAATTACCGAATTAGTGAGGCACCTTGCTTAGTATGGTGAAAATAGGCTCATCACCCTAGCTGTTTTTTTTATTTATTGTAAAAAAAACAAACAATCGGCCTCGTCGAGCTACCGCATTCAGGCCTAAATAAATTAATTAATTATAAAAAAAGCATAGCATAGCATAGCAAAAACGACCGCACTCATCATGGGTGGCTGGTACAGTGAAACCTTTTTATACAACAGTATAGTTCACTGCACACCTGGCCATGTCCTTACGATCGGAAAGATATGTTAGTTGAATACCTACTTAAGAAGATGCGGGGAACCCACGCAATCTCCATAGGCATTACGGATGTTAGAATTGGTTAGTAGGGAAGGAAAATGGGATGTGTTCAACTAAATGGATAGTAAAAATTAAATATAAATTAGATTGATCTAACCAAATTCACTTGGTTGGTCTGTAACAGGTGCAGGCTTCAGTGACCACCTTTTTCCGAGCATTCCGCTTAGATTGAATACCGCGACAATAAAAAATCTCAGATGAAGTTAACGAAGAAGGCATCGATGATAATCCGGATGGCTAGTCTGACTGCAAACCACAAACAGACCGACACCGATGCTGACGTTTTCACTTAGCTGAGTATATTATTATGTAGACAGTTAAACAGAACAGATTCGGAAGTGCAAGAATACAGCGCATTTTTCAAATTTCCTCAATGCGATAAAAAGCCGAAAATTGCAGAACCAAGAACTTTATTTTGGCGAAAAAACGTGACAGATTTTTCCGAAGAATCCCCAAAATAATTATGCACAAAAAAACTTCATATCCCATGAATTTATTCGTTAAGAGCTCGATAAACTTCTGGCGCATACAATTCATTCCAAATCCGCTGGAATAGATCCGAGTTCTGGACTTCTAGGTAGCACTACCACCTTTTCCCAGCTAGTATGTAAGCCAAATCTTCTGGAAAAATCTTCCTCCGTATTCCAAATATATGACAATCACAAAATTTCAAAAGTAATTTCACTTAATTACCATATTTTTCGCATTTTAAAATGTTTCGTAAAATAACGACACCGGAGAAAAATTTTCACTTCCTTCGTTCATGAATCGATTCAGTGTCCCAAAATAACCCAAATAAAATAAAATCTGTTTGAATAAATCACATGTGATGTGATGGCATATGAAGCCACAATCATTTCATGCCTTTTTCAGTGGATGCGAGCAGACTTACGGCAGCCCCGAAATACTTTATCATAATACATTCATTATGCGTAAACCAAACTACAGATTAGTGAAGTTATTTTTGCTTAACAATTTACGTCAAAAATGAAGTCAACGTTCCAAAGCTATTCAAAATCATCTTATTTGAATCGTTAAGTCATAACAGTCATTTTAAGGAACTCTTATGAGATAAAGATTAACTCTTTTGAACATCAAACATATATGCGGCGTACCAAAATTAACAAAAAAAAAATAAGAAACTTAACGGCAGAATAATTATTTTTCTAGCCTTCCTAATGAGTGTTTTTTTCTAATGTTTTAATATCAAAAAGGAATTCAGCACACAAAAATTTCTACTAAAAATTATTAAATGCTACCACAAAATAATTATTTTTCAGCCACCCTAATGAGAGGGGACTTTTTTCAAACATGTTTTAATATTCAAAATAAATTCAGCGCACTAACATTATAATTAAACAATTTTATGAACGATTACAAAAAAAAAAAATTATTTTTGAGCCCTCCTAATGAATGAGAATTTTTTTCTGACCTGGTTTAACATCAAAAACGAATCTAGTGCACAACAGTTACTTATAAAATAATTTATGAACCGTTTCGACAAAAAATTATTTTTGAGCCACCCTAATGAACAGTAAATGTTTATTTTTAATGTATTTTTTTTATCAAAAACGAATTGAACGTACCAAAATTACATAAAACTGTCATATTTTTACTGATACGACAATGTTTTGACTTAAGTCCATCTTTTGTTCTAAGCCGAGCCACTGTGAATGCATAAAAATGCTAAACATGTCAACATTTAACATGAACTGGTTCCCTCAGAGCAGATGACGGCCTTGGATAGTGAATGAAGGAGCATCAATTTGAAATAAAAGCGTTCGGTTTTGTCATAAAAATCCCGCTAACTTGAAAGTAAATGATTGAGGGAGACTTTGAATTTAAATCTTAGTTGCGGTAGACTCAACTGAAAGTTGGCATTTGTAAATGAAAATTCGCATCAAAGCTATCAATCTATCATTTAGTATAAAAGGGCGAGATGTTTTCAGGACGAATGCTGGACAACTCTTAAGAAATCTGTTGAAGATGTACATTTCCCAAATATGTGCACAACTTGTGTAAGACTTTTCCTAAAGATTTTTGACCTGGCTCATACGAGAAATCGAAAAGGGCAATCAGAATAAAATGGACAACTTTGCACATTCCCTATGTTGTTTGGGGATTAAACAGCACGACTCAAAACTTTTCTGAGTGTTTTGTACAATATCAATGTACAACATGGTTATTCTCTGGTCTCTTAATTCTAGTGTAATGTCACAATTTCGTGGTGCTGACTGATTTTAAATTTTAGAAAGACACCTAGTCCTAGAGAATGGAGTAAGAGGTAGGGTTCGTCGCGGTGCGGATGTGGGCGGTAAATGGATAGTCCGCACCGCAACCGCAAAAAAATAATAAAACCGCACCGCTTACCGCAACCGCACTGCATTTACCGCACCGCACCGCGCGGTAATGCGGTAAATGCGGTAAAATTCTGTATTTTTGAAAAATGTGTTGAAATTTTTTTTTTTAATAACCAAATATAATAAAATATTACTCTTATTTACACGTACATTAACTTTGACGGACTCCTCAGAATGTAACATTTATTAAAAAATTAAAAAAGTTGACACTTTGCAAGTTTTATTAATAAAATTCCGTACATTTTGAGATAAATACTTTCGAAACAAGGTAAATCTTAGCATAGCACTGAAGTCATATGAAATGTAGCTGTACTTAAGGTTGTGGTACCGGTAATACCAGTACCGAAAATCCCGGGAATACCGATCCATTTTTGGTACCTTAATACCGGTACTGAAGAAAAGCCAGTACCGATATTTTCGGTACCATACAATTTTTTTATGAAAAATATGTGGATTCTCTAGGGGGACATGTTTCAAAATATCGGTCTGCAAGATGACTTTTAATTATATTAATTACCTTCTATAAGTTAAACATTACTAGCTCCCGTTGTACTGAACGGAATGTTTAAATTCTTTATATTGTTATTATTAAATTTTAACGATCTTGTACTAAATTTCATAATATTCACATCTAGCGTAAGAGACGTAAAAATTTGCTATGATTTTTTTTATTAGCGACATTCTGATTGGTTTCCATTTTTTACTGGGTGGCACGTAATAAGACTATGGTCTAAATCATGTCTTTGGTTTGCTCTTAAACCTTTATTTATAAAATAAAGAACAGCGATTTAGCAGCTAACAATTTTAAACTTGGTGAGCTACTCCAAATGGGGCGATTTGTGATTATTAGTGATAGGAAAATTCAGCAAAACTCCATAGTTTACAGGAAAGCAAAGAGCCTTGGTATGCAGGTCGAAACCAATTTACAGCAAATCAAGAGAGGAAAAGCGAGCAACCTGCTCGGAGTAACTGCCATTCTCGCTTTGATTTACTGTTATTAATAGTGTTTCTTACTTTTACCATCTATTAAAGTCGATAAAAGTCGCACCGCTTAGCAGTTATTGATTTCATAGTGGCCTAGATTTCGAAATAAAAGAAGGTGCCGCATACGAAAAATATTTTCTGCTGAAATGAGTCATGCCATTCCGAATCAATTAAAAACAATAAATATGTTTTTTGATCAGCACAAATCAATCATCTGAGAATAAGGTCATCAGTTTCAGCATTCAATTTCATTTTGAAGCTCTTTTCGAATTTAAAAAAGGGCTTCAGTACCGTAGTACCGGTTCTCGACAAAAAGGGTCGGTACTGCGAACCCTACATGTATTTCATCATTATACATACAAAAACGTTCTTCCGCAGCAATCAATAGGAAAACTTTTAACTTCTCCAAATTAATCAAAAGTTCTCCAATTTAATCAAAATTCACAGTTGAGAAAATGTCATCGTAAACGATTCATAATTCGACGATTGTCAAGAGGAATCGGGAGAAATGATGCATTTTTAAATTGGATTTGATAGTGCAATTCAATTGTTTTTCAATGATTGTATTGTGCATTTTATATATTTGAAAAGGTTCGCTTGTAAATTTTTAAAAGTCCTTTTTTTATTAACGACTTATAGTGAGTCAATCTTTTTCCTTTTTTATATTGTAACGACATATAATTAGCAAGGGACTGGAAGGTGAAGTATTTTTCAAATATTAAGAGCCATAGTACTCAAGGAAGAGCAAGGATTTGAAGTAAGAAAGTTTAGAAAAGCGTGGAGTAGGGTCAATGAACAAGCTTAGAGTTTCCCGGTTACTTAGCTTTTTGTCTTCTGCAGCGCAGGAGTCAGGATCTTTTGGCATTAAATGCGAATCACCTGAGTCTGCGGCATGTCCGGACAAGCGTAAAGTCAATTTAATGACCTATGGAGTCGGCTCCGACAGCATTCATTCTTAAATGGTAAAAGTCAAAGTTTTAATTCACTTTTTAATGCAGACTGCAGACTTATCAATTATTTTTTTAAGTGCGGTTGCGGTAATACCGCGCGGTAAATGCTCATTTCCCGCACCGCATCCGCAAGAAAAAGTGTCTTACCGCACCGCAGATTTTGCGGTGCGGGTGCGGTAAATACCGCGCGGTTGCGGTAAATACCGCAACCGCGACGAACCCTAGTAAGAGGGTTATAATGTCAAGCAAAAATACCAAATTATGTTTCACTAGTTCTGCGAAAGAAAGACAATCACCAAAAAACAAAAACAGTGATATGTAATATGTTGCATAGCAGCATTTCCAGTAGCTAGTGATTCCTCGACGTACCGTTACATGCAATTATTCTTCATGTCACAAAATATCGCGAAAACACCGCCAAAACAAACTGGCTTCCACACTCACATTTGCACCAGAGCGCTCTCTGTTGATCTCTCACGGATGTTGTTATTTGAGAAAGAGAGAAAAAGGAACTAGCTTCCTTCTTTCATCACACACGAACCCATCTATCGGCGCTGGACTTCGATTAACATATTCACCCCTTCGCTCGGTTGAAACACAACTCGCACACTGCTACAGCAATGGAAAAGTAACCTTCTGCTAGGGACAATACAACGAAATACGCCAGCCGAAAAATCGTTTTCCACTACTGTGCTGATTCTCCCATTGGAAAAGGGGGTGTTGGGGGTTAGCACGAGCGTATTTACGTGCGAGATACACAGCACACTAGAGCACCATACAGGGACAGACTAGCCACATGCGCACGCAACTGTCCTTTCATCCCCACCACCAACCGTGGTGGCAGCATATGAAGGAACGGGTAAGCACACGTACGAGTGCCGGATGTACTCGGTAGGCAGCAGTAAGGTGTACCGATAAAAACTGAAGCCTGAAGGGGTCCAGCGAACTTTTACCGACCCACCCCCGCGTAGGCTCGGTAGAAACATACGTGAACAGTATCTTCCGGTCGCGTACCATCGGCTCTAGTGTGTGTCCTTACAATGGTGAACAGTACAGGCAGGATAGATAGTCAGCCGCACAAAACATGTTCACGTGTTATGATGGGGAAAGAAAGGGAAGGGAGAACACTTTTTCGAGGAGACTATTCGCTAGCGGTGTTTTGGTTATTTTCGAATACTTTATGTAATTTTAGATAAATGATTTCGTTTCTACAACCTCTCAATAACGAAGAACTATGCCGAAGCAATTGAAGGACCCAT
This sequence comes from Topomyia yanbarensis, assembly GCF_030247195.1. Lineage (NCBI taxonomy): Eukaryota > Metazoa > Arthropoda > Insecta > Diptera > Culicidae > Topomyia > Topomyia yanbarensis. The sequence continues at coordinate 354,309,526 of NC_080671.1, read as the reverse complement.
TCGGACTAATTTTGGAACGATTTGTTCAATTGTTCTGTACATAAATCCATTTTGTTTTTGCTAATTTATTTTTATCCTTCCATAATGCTTTCCACGAACGACAATACTGTACTAAGACTCCATGACATTTCATTGTATTCAAATAAACTAAACAAGGAGAAAAACAACAGAATCAGAAATTTTATTTTACTGTATTTGATCATTTATCTTAAATATATCTGATATGTTTCTCATTGCAGGAACCTTTAAACCTATTCTGACTGCTGTGAACCATGCTTGTTAGTTTCCGCCGATACGTGGAAAACAATTAGGTCTCGTTGAAGCATTCTCTGATCATTGAAAACGTGCTATCGAGATAAGAGGGCTTAGTACTGCAATACGGAAATCACCTTCATCATTTCTGCACTGAGTATCCGAGACACATCGAGTTACTTGAGACGCAATAAATGCAGCTTTGGATCTCAGTGTTCTTTGATAAATAGCTTTATTAGATAAATTCCTTATTTTAGCATTGGATACGTATTGATATGTGGTGCTAACAGTGCCGTCTTTATGCACGGTCACTAGACTGGTTCGAGGTTGTATGGAAAGTTGTGGTCCCGAATGATATTATGATATTATTATATCGATTGGTTGCTCCTCGGTTTAAGCACTGCTTTTAAAATTTGTGTGGATATTAGTATGGGAGATGTACTTTTTGCAGCTATACAGAATAGTCCGAGATGTGGTTAACCACACTGAAACTTGGTAGGATTTTTATAAAATTGTTATTACGATTTTACGATAGAAGAATTAAGGAGTTACACCACTGCAGAAAACGAAATAATGGGCATATTTCGGGAATTTTTCTTGAATCAATAAAGAGGTGCAACAAGATCATATAAAATAGGATATACGGTACTATTTATGAAAAATAAAACATATTTTTTTGAATAATATTGTCACGAGATGGTGGCTGTGCAGCATTTTCCCGTAGACGCGTTTTTGGAAAGAACTGGCCGGATATCTATCGCCGGTAATTTTAAAGCTTAAAACTAAAGATTTTGATTCCTTATAACAATAAGAAGTGACGTAGTATTTTTTCGATTTTTTTTCGCCAAATGGCGATTTTTTTAGTCAAAAAAATATTTTTTCTTTATATGGTCAAGGCTCCGAAAATGGCAACCAAAGGAGAAAGTTTGTTTTATCAAATTTCGCGTCAAAATGTTGTTTTAGTATAGGGGAACACGGGGAGACTTGACCAGATATTCAGCTAAAACTGCATAATTCTCTAAAAAAGCCTTCAATCTCTCAAAAGTAATTGAGATATAATGTGCAAAGTTATTGTGCGTCTTCATGATTTTTTTGCAGAATTTTTAATTTCATTTTTGAAAAGTTACAAAAGTTTTTTGTGATCGTTTTTTTTTGTCAAGTCTCCCCACTGCGGGGAGACTTGACCAAGGCGTGGGGAGACTTGACCAAGAGAATTTTGAAAAATCATAACAAAAAATAATGACATAAAACTGTAATTATTTTTTTCCATACTGTCGACGTCTTTAGGTAGCAGTGAAAAATATAAAACGGGTGCATTCGAAAAATTTCGATTTTTTAATGCATTTCTTTTTAAGGATTAAATGTACTGCTTGCATTGCGTGTTCACACGTCACGAAATCAGTCCTACTGTTGCTAACTTTGTTTATTAATACTAAAATATAAAGACTTCTGTTTGAGATGGGATTTTTTATGGCATGATTAACATTAACAGTACATACCAAAGCATAATAAATATCAGGAATTTTGCATCTTTCTTCAGCTAATTGCCACTTGATCAAGTCTCCCCATAAAATTTTGGTCAAGTTTCCCCAGCATTAGTTATTGTTCAATGTCATGCAAATTCTAGTAATAACCATTCCAATGTTCCAATTTATGTAAAATCATTTCACTGCTTCACAAGGATTGAGATGGTATATTAGTACATTAATAGTCATTAGTAGTCGAGCAGATATGTCCATAAAACGTTTGATAAAAAATTACATCATTTAATGAAAATTTATTAATCACGTAATATTTTCTGTAAGGAAAGGATTTTTCATTCCAAACTTTTAAAATTACCTTAAGGGATCGAAACAAAAATATTTTTGAAAAAAAATTAAGAATCGAATAGAAGACGCCATACCCAAAAATAGAATTTTGCGTCAAGTCACCCCATGTTCCCCTATAAGCTCTAATTTTACACAACATTAATGATGAGCCCAGAAAAAAATTCCATGTCTGTCAGTTATAAAAGTTTGTTGGCGCTTCTTGCATAGGGTTGTGGTACCGGTAATACCGGTACCGAAAATCCCGGGAATACCGACCCAAATATCGGTACTGAACAAAAGCCCGTACCGATATTTTCGGTACCATACAATTTTTTTTATGAAAAATATGTGGACTCTCTAGGGGGACCTGGTTCAAAATATCGGTCCACAAAATAACTTTTAATTATATTAATTATTGCGCACTTTCCACCAACCTGGACTCCGCACTTTCAAAGTGCGAGTGATCAAACTGCTACTGAAAACTGCGAGCTGTCAAAACACATATATTTCAAGTGATAGAGATGGTATTTTCATAGACAGACCAGTCCAACTAACCAGTCTATGAGGAGAATTTAATGGAAGAATAGTAAGTGCGCAGTGCGGTTAGAATCCAGTTTTTAGTGCCACAATCAATACCTTCTAGATAAATCGTTGTGCCAACACTTTTGTGGGGGAATGAGAAGGGACCATCATCATAATAATTCTAAAAATTAAACATTACTAGCTCCCGTTGTACTGAATGGTATATTTAAATTCTTGAACTATTTTGTCGAAGTTACTAAAGTACTAAATTTCAAAATATTCACATCTAGCGTAAGAGACATAAAAATTTGCTATGATTTATATTTATTAGCGGCATTCTGATTGGTTTCCATTATTCACTGGGCGGCGCGTAACAAGACTGTGGTCTATATCATGTTTGTATTTGGTTTGCTCATAAATCTTTATCTATAAAAGAACGAACAGCGATTTAGAAGCCAACTTTTTTTAGACATGGTGAACTGCTTCAAATGGGGCTATGTGTGGTGATTGGAAAATTCAGCAAAACTCCATAGTTTACAGGAAAGCAAGGAGCCTTGGTGTGCATTAGAGAATAGTAGGCAAACGACATAAAGGTCGAAACTTATTTACAGAAAAGCAAGAGAGGAAATGCGAGCAACCTGCTCAGATTTACTAACATTCTCGCTTTGATTTACTATTGTTAATAATGTTTCTTACATTTACCATCTGTTTAAGTCGACAAAAATCGCACCGCTTAGCAGTTATTGATTTCAAAGTGGCCTAAATTTTTAAATAAAAGAAGGTGCCGTACACGCAAAATATCTTCTGTGAAATGAGTCATGCCATTCCGAAGCAATTAAAAACAGTAAACATGTTTTTTTGATCAGTACAAATCAATAATCTGAGAAGTTTGAGTTTGAGCATTCAATTTGTCTTTGAAGTATTTTTGGATTTTTTTAAAAAAATATTCGAGTACCGGTACTTTACCGGTACTATCGGTACTGAGGGCTTCAGTACCGTAGTACCGGTTCTCGCCAAAAAGGGTCGATACTGCGAACCCTGTTCTTGCATGACCTGAAAATGACTAAAAGACAGTAAAAAGATAAAAAGGTAAACAAAATACATGTTTTCAACTTTTTGCTTGGAACCATATTTTTCCATCGCAGTCTAATTTAAATTTGATGATATTGCTTGAAAATTTGAGGTGTACATGAACTAATGCTAATTTTTAATTGTGATGTAATGAAAAACAAATAACTTGTAACGTGACAGATCAAAAATTCGCAAAAGTTTTGTGGACCACACCAACAGCTTGCATACAATTTCTAACCTACATTCTTTTCTTGCTACTTTGAGTATGCTTTTTGAAACTGTATTGTGAAAACCTTAATGTTTTATTCATTTTTGAGAAAACACAGTTGATCATATGAAACGTGACAGATGTTTTCTGCTATAAAGCAATTCCATCAAGTTTGATTCAATTACGTCAAAAATAATGACCATGTTCGATTCCGGTGAAAGTTTTTGCATTTTATCCTTATGGGAGACTAAGTATTTTGCTTTGTACAACAAACATTTTTTATTCAAGAGTAATATTTGAAAATGGCGTGTTGGGGTCTTGAATGCATTGTTTTTAAAATATATTGTTCGTAAATCGCCTTTGTAAAGCAAAACTATATGATATCAAGTTCTAGGGAATTAATTTTCCAAGAAATTGGTGAAATGTTCCAAAAAAGACAAAAAAAAGAAGAAAAATACAATTACAATAAATCAATGATTTATTTTTTGTTAACGCAAGCCTAAAATTAGAAGAAACTGTAATTGTATTATCAATAAGTTATTAGTAAGAAAGAATTTCACAACGACTTTAAGTATGCTTCAAAATTTACTGTATTTTTCAGTTATAAATATGATTTTCATATACTATAATAATACCAAATATCATTTCGAAGCAAAATGCTCTTATAAAAATTTCCGAAACATTTTGTTTTTTTTTCAACAAAAATATCTAATAGTGAAAGTACGCCCTTTTTTACCAAACGCTAAAAAACATAACACGTTTAAAATTTATTTTAATAAAAAAGGTTTAAAATATAATTGCGTTGTGGAGCAATGAACAATTTTTAAACAAAAACTTGAAACATATTTCAAAAAAAAATAATTTTTAATTTCAATTGAATTTTTTTTCTGTATATAATTATAGAATGAATTTCAAAATGTTTTTTCCATTTCAAAATGTTCATGAAAAATTGTCCTTCAAAACGCATATTAAGTTTTTAAGTTATTTTAGATTTTCTTTCAACATAATGTGTTATTTCGTGAAATTACGCCCTTTTCATAAGTTATTCACGTTTGTTCATCAAAACCAATATGTTTTTCAAAATAAACATGGAATTTCTCGTTAAAACTCAGTTCCCGGATCAAGGATGATTTGTGTACGACTGCCTCGAAATCCTTGCTTCAAAAAATATAGAACAGTAACGTGACAGATTCTGGTTGTAACGAGAATACTCCATAAAATCGAAAAAAAAAATTCTTCAGGAAAATTATATTTCAAATTCTTCTTTGTTTTCCAAGCTTCAACTTAAAACTGTGTTCACGCAAATTTGGGAGCCATCGGAACAGACTTTTTCAATTTAGTCGGGCACTCACAGCGAAAGTTGTGTAACGTGACAGACGTATCAAAATTGCAATAAAGCGAAAACCGTTCATGATAGAAAAAAACTTTCTGTAGAAAAAAATGTGCGGCTTGGTGACCTTAATAATGTGCAATTGCGATAGAATCAGATTTTATTGTTTTTGCAGACGTTTCTTATGATATATGCGTAAACTTGTAACGTGACAGACAGATGCCTTGACCATATGAGAACGGCAAAACACTGAAAATATCATAGAAATCGACACAAAATTGGTGATTCAAAGATATCGTATTGTGTATTCATTTGAAAAGATATGGGGTTTTTATGCCAATTTGAGTACAGTTAATGTTTCACTCAAATTGGCTTTTCCCCATCCCTTCATATTCATTAAGACCAACTAGGTCAGATGAAAATAAATAAATAAAATAAAATATTATCCAATAAAGAAAATAAAATTCAACGCATGTAGCTGCAGTAATCAATTTTGAATATACTGTGGAAGTTTCAAAGCGATCAAAAATCGTTTTTTGTTGTCGCGTAGAATTGAAAATTTGAGCATTTATCAATTACACGGTGCTACAACATAAAAAAATTGAATGCACTTTTAAAGTGGTCGATAAAGGTTGTAGGGCTCGTCAAATACAAAACAAAACCACGTTTGATCAATTTAATATACCCTCAAAATCTTCATTTATAGCAAAAAAAACATTTTTCAAAATGAAAAATTTTTCTACGCGGTAATTTTCCATCAGATTTTTAATTCTCTAGGTGTTTTGGAAAGAAGAAGAAATTAACTTTCCAACGGAATGCTATGTTAAGTATTTTTGTTAAAAATACTATGCGGTTTTGGGACAACAATATGAAACAATCCATTATTTTGCGATTTTTTCAACAAAAACTACATTTTTCTTATGAAGCGCCTTTGTTTAAATAGAAATTTAGGGAGAACATGTAATTCCGCATGCAACAACCGATTAAAATCGGTTGAATAATGTAATAGTTAGTATTTTTTTTTTGCAAATTAGAAACTTGCTTGCACGAACTTTTAAGGGGACAGTATCAAACAAATTTCAAAAAATAGATTTTGGTTACTCGATTAAGTATACATTCAAAAGTATGTGTGTGAACTTTGAAATTGAAATTGGAAAAAAATAACGGAAGATATAATTATAGCATTTTATAGTGCAGGACAATACCTCACCAACCCCTTAAGAGTTCTTGCGATCAAATTTTTAATTTGGAAAAAAATCAATAGCTCAGCCTTTTTTCAACCGATTTTGATGATAAATAGGTCATTGGATGCGAAAATGAATGCGGTCTCTCTAATTTTTTTTTGAAAAAGACGCTTCTTTAGAAGAATGTTGAGTCATTTTCATAATTATCGTGGAAAAATCGCGAAATTATGATTATTTTTTTATTGTTGACCCAAAACAACAAAGTATTTTTTACAAAACCACATAACATAGCATACCGTTGGAAAGGTTCTTCTGCTTCCCAGAACACTCAAAATATCAAAAATCGGTTGAAAAATGGCTGCTTAGAAATTGTTTTAATGCCGAAAGTCCCGAAAAATAGTTTTTTCTGTCATTAATCAAGATTTTGAGGGTATACAACATTATCTTGTGTTGCATTTGGCCTATACTAGGTCACTTGAAAAGTACAAAATCATTGTTGCACCGTGTTATTGACGTCTGTGATTATTTGGTATATTATTTCAACGCCCACCTGCACATTTTAGATCAATAGAAAAATTTGATTTTTTATGTCCACAGCGGTTTAAATTAATTATAATTTCAAAAAATATTAATTCTGTTGACACTGCAAATGTACATCTACTTTTCAATCCTAAATAGCTCAGAACCTGTTCATCGGGAAGACTTGTAATTGTCACAAATAGATCAGAATAATTTTCAGAATTACATAAAGGTAGTTGAAACGTCCGGAAACCCACCAAATTGCCTAGCAGTGAGATCAAACTATTCCGAAACATGTGATATTTGCATTAGTTCAATCAATTGCCAAGGCCTGGCGGTAGAAAACTCTGTTATTCGTTCAAAATCCCTGGTATCAGTACAAGCAATGTATTACACGGTGTCTTTGTCGAAAAAAAAATATTCAAAAAAATTCGGCATCTGTAAATCTTCAGGATATGGAAGAATACACTCTGTTTCGTTAGCGACTAGGACCTACGTTGTGCTTCCCTGGTTTGTATTTTAATCGGGCATATAGACTGAAGATTTCGTTGGACATTAGGTTCCTATTAAGACGGCTGATTACCGTAAGACCGATGAAATGGCAAATTAGAGAACAAAATTCACTTTTTATTTATTAGAAGTAAGACTATAGAACCAACCGCTCACGGCGAAAGTCACTTAACGAGTACCAAACTGGTTGGATTATAAATTTCTGCAACATAAAATACATAAAAGTCATTAGCCTAAAACACATTGGTAACTGGCTACACGTTTACTTATTCACACTATCATTCAGACGTTGCACGATTGGTGTTTCTGATACGAAAAATGCTATAGTTATGATCACGGCTAGTAATGACGCCATGACACAACATACTCTTTCCTTTCATTTGAAACCTTAAGCAAAATAATCGTTCAGGGGGTCTACAACAATTTTTTATTTTAAAGTTTTTTGTTGGAACACTTAAGTTTTTTAATGAAACTAACTTACATTTTTACCACTAGTTGGCACTATAGACATTTAAATAACACTAAAAATGAGAATCTGATGCATACAATTTCGTTAAATTCAAAACTTTTTATTTGTATGATCTCAATTAGACAATTTGAGTCATTGTAATAAATGACGGATTTCATTGCAACTTTTGATTAAAAATCCTGTTTGCCCCTTTCAACTTTAAAATAATGCTGATTGAAAGAGAAAAAACCCGTTTTAATCCACCTAGTGGTGCAAATGTGCCTTTCTCATTTGTCCAAACTACGATTCTATGGCTGGTTAGGTTTAAAATAATGGTGGAAATGTCTATTAAATATTCAATGCGATTTACACATACGTACGATGAATCGACAGCTACGAACTTGAGTCGCTATATGTCGACGCTGAAACACTTGAAACCAGCGGCGAATCCAGGAGGAGGGTTCGGGGATTTGGACCCCGCCAAAAAATTTTCAACTCTTAAGAAATGTTAAATTAGTTTCTCAACTCCAAATCATTTTAAACCAAATTTTGCACTGGTTTTTCAGACCAACTAGGAAGATTTATTCTAGAGGAATTAGAAAATTTTATTCGCGTGGAGGGGTACTTGATGAGGGAAGGGCGGTTTAGGGAAGGGTGGTGAGTGATGTGGGGGGCCCTCACCGTATCCCCCTAACTACGACCCAGTTAAAATACAGAAAACCTATGTAAGTAAAAAAAAATTAAGTTGACGATGTTCAGAGTGATTGCATAACCTTTCCTGTCTAAAACAACTTTTTTATTTTAAAGTTTTTTGATTGAAAACTTAAGTATTTTAATGAAATTAATTCGCATCTTCGCTACTAAATGGTACTATAGACATTAAAAAAATACTAAAAATGAGAGTCTGATGAACTCATTGTTTACAATTTTGTAGAAAGCTAGAAAACCTTTATTTCTCATTTACTATTGCGATTTCTGTTCAATGTACAGCGATTCCCAACAGTTAACAAACTTGATCCTTCATGAAACTGTCAATCAGGATTCTCAATCGAAATCAAATCAAATGACTGAATATCTAATCAAGTTTGATCAAATATAAAGTTAAAATTTAGGCCAAATATATCCCACAAGATGCTAAAGAGCAAAAAGGTTGATTCAAGATTACATCAAGCATACTCCAGAATGAGTAAAGAAATAAAAAAGAAGAAACAAATATATCTGTGACAGAAAAAACTATTTCCTTTTGCTATATTACCCAGCATCTTTCGAAAGAGTACTAATTTCGTACAAATTGTATTTACTCTTCTCTATATCTCCTTGCTCCTAAAATATCATTGGTGCGCATAAAACGGTGAAATCTGGAATTATGTTTTTTTTCGCTTAAAGGTGGGACTGTGCTAACATTCAGGTTCTTCTGAACACACTGTTAAAAAAAAGCAAACCATTTTTTTACAAATGAAAATATTTTTGGAATAAAGCTTCTTAACCAATAGGCTCCGTGCGAATCTAGAAACTAGATAAAAATTTACTAGCTTTCTCTGGCGATTTTAGATCGCGACGTAGCTCTCTACAAAGTTGTACACAATGAAATTGTCCATCAGATTCTCACTTTTGGTAATATTTGAATGTCTAAAGTACTACCTAGGGGCAAAAACGTGAACCAGTTTCATTGAAAAACCTAAATTTTTAAACTAAAAGCCTTTAAAAAATGAAAGGAAAAAGCCTATTTTATCACATGCTGAATTTTTAGCGATGCCGATTTTTTTCGAATAAAATTGTTCTACCAAACACACCGTGATAGGGTTAATGTGCTAGTAATGGACCCCGCAGTAGACGGTGCTAACAATTTCAAAGAATTTAGATAAATCCAGTTGTACTTTTAATGTAATATTCTATCAATTGATGATACCAAGTCTTTCAAACAAAATAATTCAAATTTAATGCATTTCAACTTGATTCCTTTAGTAAAATTCGATATTTCAAACTGGTATCTATATCTCCATAATGGACCCGTTTTCCTATTATGGAACCAGGGTCGAATATGCGCATTATGGACCCTGGTCCATTATACGCATATCCAACAATTAATACATAAAATTGTATTTTTTCAGTTTTCTGGTACTATCAAGAGTCATTTTAGAACAGCATTAAAAGAAAAATATAAAATATGAAAAATAACAAAATTTTGCTATACTTTCCTTTCATTAAATATTTCAATGGTACTCGAAGAATTAATTAATTAAATTTTTAATTGATCTGATGCTGATTTCAAAGGCGAACATGACTTTTATATCAAGCGATGTGATTTGTATGACGCTTATGAGTAAGGTGATGAGGTTTGCATTATAGAAATTTTACACAACTTTGCGAAAATTGTAATTGGCAATTGTCTGAATTGATTGGTGGTCGAATTATGACAATCCATCAACAATACAGTGGAGTAAAGCATTTGCAATATTAACAAGTCGGCTCTAAACATGTTCAGTGTCTAAAGACAACGAATATTTTGTCATTTAATAATATTTTAAAGATAACAAATACAAATTAAAAACGACACAACTACTTGCATCATGTTGATCAGTTCATACAATTGCTGTACATTCATGTATAACTATATCTGATGCGTTTTGAAGAAACCGTATTTTTTAGCTGACAGGGCCCATGATTTACATGATTTAATCCCCAACTATCTAAATTCTATTATTTTCCTGGAAAAGTTCGTTAAAAGTACTTTGCATTTTTAGTTTTGTTTTATTTTGGGACGTAACAATAATGCACATGAAATTGCCTGGATATATGCAATATATACAAGATTTCGAACTATATTACTTTAAAAATGCAATTAACCCATTCATGCCCATGTTGTTTGTGGACAACAACGTTTTTAAACAGCTGTAACTTTTGATTGAGGCAAGATTTGCTCACATAAACAAGTAAGGCTCATAAATGTGGCTGTTGCCTTTCATTTAAGTAATAAATACATTGACGACGGAAAATGATTTTTTCATATATCTTCGTTATGTTGCAATATTATTGAAAACTGATAAAACTAATCAATTTAGACTGTCTTTGGCTATATTTTCCATACGATTGGACTATTGTAAATATTCTAGGAGAATTGTATTGAGCATTGGAAGGTGAAAATTGAGCAGCTTCTAGCACTGCGAGAGAAGCACCTATCTTCATGAAAAAAATTCTCGTGTTTCTTGACCCCACCGTTTTCAAGAAAAAATAGTTTGAAAAGCTTACATGCACTAGAAAAAAGTTGGGCATGAAAGGGTTAATTACAGCTCGTTGATTTCAAGAAAGTTATTCGAAACAGTAATCAATGCTACATTTTACGGTATCTATTTTAGTATTCCGTATAATCAAATTTTAGTAAAGCTTCTTGAACGTTTAGCACCACCTTTTTTCTAAATCAATATAATTATTCTATTACTTTTCAATAGAAGGATATTAGTGAATAAATTGCAATCATTCTGCAACCCTGTGCACGACGAACTTGCTAAAGTATTACTCCAGAATTTAATTTTTCGTGGTTAAGTAATCTTTTCGGGCTATCCATGTCACGATTTTATTTTCTTCAATGGTGGGAAGCGTGGACCTTTTCTTGTTCCTTCAGGCCAGTTTTTCCATATACTCCGTGATACTTCATAGTAGAGCGTGATGCATCAAATTGCCTGCACGCCTTTTTTGACAGAACATGGTTCTAGTCGCTCGAATGAACTTTTGCACACTGATAAAATCAAGTACCCATTAATGCGTAAAAAACTACTCATCTATATATATATATATATATATATATATATATATATATATATATATATATATATATATATATATATATATATATATATATATGTATATATATATATATATATATATATATATATATATATATATATATATATATATATATATATATATATATATATATATATATATATATATATATATATATATATATATATATATATATATATATATATATATATATATATATATATATATATATAAGTCAAAGTTTGTATGTATATGATTTATAAACTCCCAAACGACTTAACCGATTTCCTTAAAAATTTGTACATAGTAGGCATATATTATGGAGCGTGTTTGTGTGCTATTAGTTGGGGATTATCTGCCCGCCAGATGGCGCTTCGGAACAAATTGTGTTTTCCTCCTATTGCACTGAAAGTCGCAGCAACGCGCGATGGGTATTAGCTAGTTTTCAATAAAAGTGGAATAACCCATTAAATGGGTAAAGCGTTTGTACCCATAATTGAGAACAGAACTTGTGCGTCAACCTGGGTATGTTTCACCCATTATTTTTCGCAGAACTGTTACAACAAAATGTGTAAAAAATACCCATTCATGAAATTCGCACCAGAATGAAAAATACTGTCAATAGAATTATTTCTGAATTAAAAAAAAACATAAAATAACAATCATTTCACATTATTGTTTCCTTATAAAAGTATAGGAATCTAGATAGAAATCCTATTCTAAAACTATTTAACAAAATAAAACCACCAACTGGATATATTTTTGATGGCTGGATCTTTTGGTTGCTCTAAAAATGCCGAACTGGCGCATATTTTCAACATCCTCAGTAGTCTAAACAGACGTTGTTTTCGGAGCATTGCCGAAATGTTCCGTTTCCGCCACGGACTCCGAAGCAGGGCGATAATTTGCAGGTTCCACTACGATCCTTAGTTTGCAGGTTAACTCGCTTGAAATAATGCTTAAGGATTTTTCACCCATTATCAAGACCAATATACCCATTGATATTACCTCATCGAGTAGTTGTGAAATGGATAAAAAGTACTCATTGTTAGAAACAAAAACAATACCCATTTTTTGACAGCTCGAATAACTTCCGAAAATGGGCAATTTGAATACATAAAATGGGTAAAGTTTTTTTACCGTGCATGGCAGCCTCCATGTATTTGTACCTACTGTTATCAGTTTTTGTCTATTGATTGGTGTAGGAATCACAAATTTTGTTGATCCAATACTGAGAAGCTGTAAAATGTTCAATATGATGGTTTCAATCAATATTATACTGAATCCTCAGAATGTTGATAACTCTTTTTAATTCTATTAGTTAATATTACAAGTTTTTAGTTAAATAATGTGTCAGGGGTGTTGTAAATCACATACAAACTTGCCGCTTATGTAAACCGACACGACCGGCAATAGTAACATCAACGCTAGCTTGCTGCGTTAAAAACGACGCAAGGCAGTAAACGATAAATTAGTCGTTCGTCCTGCCGACTTCTTAATTGGCGCAGCAGTGTACAGTTAGTTGTCCATGGTACGAATATTGTTGGGTTGGCCACGAATGAATTTTTACTTGTTCAATGCGTATACGACAATATTTTCTAACCTAATTCAGGACTTAGTTGCAGTTCATCATATTATCATTAATAAATATACATCACAATGTGTGTTACTTTTACTCATTTTGTAGCATGGTTCACTACTCAGCATAAAACTTAACAATCATTTGTTTGGTAATTCTCGAATCGATAAGTCGATCTTTCCAATCCGTGCAGAGTAACGTTAAAAGAATAGTACTAATCCGCTTTTAAGGTTATTTTGTCCATTTTCCGATACTATCGACAGTACACGACGTTAGATACGTGAACAAAAAGTTTGATAAAAGCCAAGAATCGTGGTTACTGGCGCCGGTTCGTTGACAGATTTACGAGAGAAACATTGATAAGCACTCTTTGGGACTCGATCCGACGTATGCGAAACCGAAATAATACTAACGAGAGCGTGGAATATTGAAACTGTTGGATATTTAAATTTTGTCTGGATGTCATCTCCGCAAAGAAAACCTACTGTGCCCTGTACCCTCACGATACCGCGAAAGAAACACATTGTTCGATGATGGATAATTCTAACTTGATCCTTTATCTTGTAGCAATAAAAACCCTGGGCCATATAAAAACGAAGTGAACTTGTAAAATAATCTGCCAAACTCTGCCAAAAGACGCTTTCTGAACTTATTAAGTAAGTTTGTGTGGTTCATATTGTCCCGCACGATTAGAGACAAGAGAGTGTCATCGCCATTCAAAAACAAAGAAATTCAGCTTCCGATCACAACTCGTATCGGCCGATTGAAATGTTCTCGTGTATCCGAAAGTTGTTTTCTCGAATAACTTCCGAATTCACGATTCGCATTCTCTCTTTTTCGGTTGCTCTCTGTTTAAGGGCCTTATCTCAGTAAATATTTCCAATTACGCTTTAAAATACTACACCTGAAAGTTTTATTATGTAACAAAGTCCTAAACATAAGTGTTTATTAATTCTTCAAACAAGCAAACTTTTTGCGCAAGAATTTTAAACATAACATTTTTAATCACCTTTCCATTGAGTTGGCCATTTCACGCTAAATAAAAAAAACATGTTAGAAATCTGTGACCAATAAGACATCTTTGAATTCCACAGCTAGTTGAATGTTTCAGTATCCTGCTAACTAATTAAGATCCATTAATCAAATAGAAACACCAGATAATCTTAAACGAAGCAGTCAAGAAGAGAATGAGAACAGTAGAAAGGGCATTGCATTGCAAATTTTCACGTAATAGGGTTTCCACAAACAATTCAGAACTTTCTGAAACAATGGTTCTCAAATCCGTCTAATTTGTTTAATTCATTTACTTCATTTAAACAATTTTTGTCTTCAATTTCATTCCATATACTCATATATAGGGGAGAGTGAGGACACTTAATCCTTGGGGATATTTGATTCCCTGGCCATATCTCATAATCTATACGCATAAAGTTATCACAATATAAAAAGAAAATGAAGTATTTGGTCGTTTATGATGATTAAAAAACAAATCTGATGTATTACATTTGGTTAGGAAAAGTTGTATAATATTTTAGAAAATATGTAAATCCATCTCGAAAGTCTTTTCACAAATTTTTCAAACGGTTGTATGAGATCGTCGAACTAATTATTTATGAATATTTTCAAGTACGATTACTTTCTAAGGGCTTTTGCCTAGAAAAACAAGTTTTTCGAGTAAAAAGTTTCACTACACATACAAAAAAATTAAATTTTGTTCACCTCATACAACAGGTATCTTTAATCCCTGTAACACTGAGTATTCTTGATCCCTATCATTAGTTCTCTCAAGCACTTTCGAAATGTATAGAAATAGAAAAACATCATTTTCATAGCGTACCTGGCACTATTAATTCATCTAAAAAATTTTTCCGTGAAAAAATGATGGTATAAGTTATTGAAGGATGAAAAGACCAGTTAAACAGCATTGATTTACCGCAAATACTTGTCTCGACTTTCTACTGTGGTTAAAGTTTGTCGTGCATCTAAAAAGGTAGTCTTGTTAATTAATTTGTCAGAATAGATGGTTAGCTGAACTTTCGTATCTATAGGTCATAGCGTGCTTTGTTTCTTTAGCCCTAGTAGGCAGGGGATCAAGTTACAACACGTATTTACAAAAACATCGTTTTGGAATGATTTTCAAAACAGTTCATATTACTAACAGGGCATAGTATTCGGATGTACACATTATTCATAGCTCCTACAATTCGAATTGACTACAAGATGGCGATTTTTGCAATTGAAATTTTTATTTTATTGAAATGTTATGAGAAAAAAATACAAAAGTGGGATCAAACGTACCCACTCTCCCCTAATAATAAATAATAGTTTATAACGTTCATGGATTTTATTTGTTTTGTTTATTTGCGTTTCGAATATTGGACTAATTTTAAATAGATGTTCATTTCATTTTAATCATTTATTTCATTCTCTTTATTTTATTCACTGTTTTCATTTTATGCACACTTTATCCATTTTTGTTCAAACATTTTATTCAGTATCTTCATTGTAATATTCTGATTAATTTTTCAATTCATGCAATTTAATTATTTCATCCAGATTGTAAATTTTACGCAATTTAATTTTCTATATTAATCTTAAAACTGTTTTTAATAATGTTTAATTATTCATTTTAATAATTTAATTCATTTTTTTCTGTTTATTTTGTCTTCGATTTATTCATTTAATCAATTATATTCATTTTTTACTATTTTTTATTCTCTTATTCGTTTTATTCATTTTATCCTCTTCATTAATTCAATTTCGCTAATATCGCTTATTTTTTGTTTTATTTTTTTTATTCGATCCATCCGTTTAATTCATTCCATTCGTTTTATTTTTATTCCTTTCATTCATATTTTTCATTTTATGAATATTATTCTTTTAATTGACTTAATTGATTTAATAAACAAAATTAACTCAATTAGTTTAATTCATTTGATTCATTTAATTTAATTCAGTTAATTGAAACATTCCATGTAATTCATTTAATTCATTTAATCCGTTTAATTCGTTTAATTCGTTTAATTCGTTTAATTCGTTTAATTCGTTTAATTTGTTTAATTTGTTTAATTCGTTTAATTCGTTTAATTAATTCGCTTAATTCGTTTAATTCGTTTAATTCGTTTAATTCGCTTAATTCGTATAATTCGTTTAATTCGTTTAATTCGTTTAATTCGTTTAATTCGTTTAATTCGTTTAATTTGTTTAATTCGTTTAATTCGTTTAATTCGTTTAATTCGCTTAATTCGTATAATTCGTTTAATTCGTTTAATTCGTTTAATTCGTTTAATTCGTTTAATTCGTTTAATTCGTTTAATTCGTTTAATTCGTTTAATTCGTTTAATTCGTTTATTTCGTTTAATTCGTTTAATTCGTTTAATTCGTTTAATTCGTTTAATTCGTTTAATTCGTTTAATTTGTTTAATTCATTTAATTCATTTTTTATTTGGATTATTTTATTTATTAAATTTATTTTATTTATTTATTTATAAATGAAAATTTATTTCATTTTGTTTATTTGAATTATTTAATTTATTTAATTCATTTTATCATTTGACTCAATTAAATCGTATAATTCGTTTAAATCGTTTCATTCATTTGATTAATTTATTTGATTTAATTCATTTATTTTATTTATTTAATTCAGTTATTTTAGGTCATTTAACTCTTTTAATTCATTAAATTAATTGAATTCTCCTAAACTATTTTATCATTTAATTCTTTTAGTTCTTTTAATTCGAATTGACTTATTTATTTCATTTAATTTATTTCTTTCTTTCAGTTCATTTAGTTCGTTTGTTTCATTTAATTCCTTAACTCATTTAATTCACTTAATTCATTTAATTCATCTAATTCATTTATTTCATTTAATTCATTTAATTTATTTAATTCATAACATTCATTAAATAAATTTAATTAATGCAATTTCTCCGTTGTATTCATTGAATTCTTTCTTCGGCTCAGGCCTTTTATTCTGTTTGTTCGTTCTTTTAATACTACTAATTTTGTTCATTCATTTCTTTAACTAACTTCATCCAATTTGTTGGTTTCTTTCGCTAATTTTGTAATTCTTTTTAACTTTTCTAATTGTTCATTTAATGAGTGGAACTAATTTGGTTTATTTGTTTTATTAATTTTATTCAAATTAATCTACTCCTTTTATGAATTCGATAACTTATTTGCTTCATTTTTTAAAATTTGATTTGTTTTATTGATTTAATACCATTTCTTCTATTCATACGAGCAGGGCTCGAAACTGTGTTCATAGCACCTTTATTTTTGTGCCTACTTTGCATGAGCTCGGCAAATAAATGAGTAATCCAACATAAGCAAAAAATGTCTTATCTCACTACCAGCTGGATTAAGTCGGGTTTTTTTTTAATTCGGCATGAAATTTGCGTTTAGATTTCATGTCATCAGAATCTGACACTAACTGAGTGACAGGACTAAGCTAACCCCTAGTCCTGCGTGATGTCCCAGGAACTTCTTTTCTTGCGGAACATCACACTGGACTACGTGTTTGCACAGAAACACAAATAGTGTTAAGGGGGTGGGCGTAGCGTAGTTGGTAAATCGATTGCCTTGTACGTAGCGCACCTGGGTTCGAGTCCCGACCCCGCACATAGCGTTAGAAATTTTTCAAACACGAAGAGGCGAATGACCTTATGGTTAAAACCTCTATAATCGAAATAAAAAAAAAAAACAAATAGTGTTTTCGGTGTTGGGGTTAGCGTCATTCCGGTGCTTAGTCCTGCCATTAAATTAGTGTCGGATTCTGATGAGACGAAGTCGAAACGCAAGTTTCATAACTGATTTAGCTATGGTTTTGTACCTCTCACACAGGCAAAGATGGTTTTAAGCAATTTTTTCCTTAGTCTGCCTATTTTTTTCCATTAGGGTGGCATAGTGATAATTTTTTAAAAAGGTGTCATGCGGAAACTACATTCTTACAAGTAATTGCTCTTGAGTTGAAAAGATCTCATTGAGTGTGGAAAATATTTAGTCTTCCGTGCCGGTAGAACGTGTAAAATTTCATTCGGAATCGAAGGTTTTTGAATATTTTCAGGCGCATATCTGTGGAATTCCTTATAATAGATGTACTGCAAACACGTCTGTCGCTATGGCTCATAATTTTTTATTTTGATTATAGAGGTTTTAACCATAGGATCATTCGCCTCTTTGTCGGGTTAGAGAAGTCTCATTAGAAAAATCTCTAGTCCTATGTGCGGGGTTGGGAATTGAACCCATGTGAGCTGCGTACAAGGCAACCGATTTACCAACTACGCTATCTCCACCCCGGCTCACAATTTGTCTCTAAATGTTCTGCTTGTGTTCGGCAGGTTTAAATCGTAAATTTTTCTTAATCCAATAATTGTTTAAAACCATCCTTAAAAAAAATTATTTAAAACCATCCTTACACGTGAAGAGCACAAAACCTATAACCAAATTAGTTGTGGAATTTGCGTTTCGACTTCGTCTCATCAGAATCCGACACTAACTTAGTGATAGTTTCATTTTTTCAATTGTTCCATGTATTTGGCCAACATCACTGGCTACCTTTGAATCCACTGGATCTATTCCATCTCCGTCAGCTGATTTGTTGTTCTTGAGCAGCTCAATGGCCTCTTCAAATATAAGATTCTAGCGAAAAAAAATCCTGTTTCCACGAAGTCATCCAACTTCACAAATGTTCAAGTTCGTCATTCACATCTCGTCCGCGGTTCGCTGCTCATCAAATTGCAATAAACCTATCATCATCGCCGTTCACTCTCACTTTCGCCGGAAAGTTATGGCACCAAGCATTCTCTCTGCAGATCAGTTCCCTGGTAGGGGGTTGCATTTCAGAGTAACCGAACCAACCATTCATGCCAACCTCCACCCCCAACCATCCTCTGACCGCGGTTCGCGCGCCTGTATCTTGCACCTTGTCAGTAGAACAACGAACAGGAACAGTTGATGGCGGTGACGATCATCATCAGCATCATTATCGTCATCATGACGGGCTTATGGCACCGGGAGTTCACCGGTAAACACGGTGCATAAAATCGCGGCTTCATAAACGCTTTCCTCGCCGGTCGTCGGCTGCTTTGCTCAGCTTTGTTCTTTGGCTTGTTCCGCGAACGGCACTTGGCTCTCAGGCAAGCAGGCAAGCAGGCAGGCAGGCAGCAGCATTATTTTTTATTCACTCTTTAATTTTTCATCCACTTCCTCGAGAGTTGTAAAAATAACGTAGTTCCGAGGGCGGCAGCGGCGGAATGAAGTCAAAGGAAGCTGCACAGAGAAGCACAAAATCAAGAACACCGTACGCTTGGAGTGCATTCTAGCCGGGGTTTATTGAATACGCTAGCCTGCAAGTTGGTTGCACCGAACATCGGAACATTATTTAGCCTTCTTGAAGCTCGTTATTGTTACGAGACCTCCTTCAAGAAGCCTCGCAGGGAATCGAACTGCTTGGAAAATATTTTCTCGCGCTCCTCGACTACCATCCAAAAAATTGGCGTTCCGAACTAAAAAAAGAATTTTCCACTGCAAAGGCGTATAACAACAAAACGTTTGTATGTTCATCCCGAAGTTCAATCAACGTAACTCATTAACCGGCGAGAGCTCGTTAGAAAGTCATGTTGCATTAGAACACTTATACGCCTCCACCGGCAATCGAGAGCGCGCAGGTGTGGGTGAGTTTTGATTGGAAAATCGTGCACCAACAATAGGGTTCAGTCAGCCAGACAAAGTAAACGAAGTGCCTTCTAATTTG
This sequence comes from Topomyia yanbarensis, assembly GCF_030247195.1. Taxonomy (NCBI): domain Eukaryota; kingdom Metazoa; phylum Arthropoda; class Insecta; order Diptera; family Culicidae; genus Topomyia; species Topomyia yanbarensis. Next base: position 354,289,558 of record NC_080671.1, on the reverse strand, counting down.
AAGTGGGTCTTGCGCCTGCCGGAAGAGGGACCCATCACGAATTGAGCGGTGCGGTCCCATGCGCTCAGATTGGTGACTGATAATGAATTATGAGTGGGCGAGTAGCAGCAGGAACAGCAGCAGTCAGGCACTTTCGCTACGGGGCAGGATCACGATTGTTTGCTGAATGGATTTTCTTTTACGCTGTAGAAATGGAAAATAATGATTTCAAGACGACACTCTTCCCAATTATAAGCGAATTGAATGATTGATAGTTAGGAATCGATTTGGCTGGAAATTGAGGACTTCAGACTGAATTCTACCAGGAAACTGAATATTGGATTCTAAAGACTAAAGACTAAAGACTAAAGACTAAAGACTAAAGACTAAAGACTAAAGACTAAAGACTAAAGACTAAAGACTAAAGACTAAAGACTAAAGACTAAAGACTAAAGACTAAAGACTAAAGACTAAAGACTAAAGACTAAAGACTAAAGACTAAAGACTAAAGACTAAAGACTAAAGACTAAAGACTAAAGACTAAAGACTAAAGACTAAAGACTAAAGACTAAAGACTAAAGACTAAAGACTAAAGACTAAAGACTAAAGACTAAAGACTAAAGACTAAAGACTAAAGACTAAAGACTAAAGACTAAAGACTAAAGACTAAAGACTAAAGACTAAAGACTAAAGACTAAAGACTAAAGACTAAAGACTAAAGACTAAAGACTAAAGACTAAAGACTAAAGACTAAAGACTAAAGACTAAAGACTAAAGACTAAAGACTAAAGACTAAAGACTAAAGACTAAAGACTAAAGACTAAAGACTAAAGACTAAAGACTAAAGACTAAAGACTAAAGACTAAAGACTAAAGACTAAAGACTAAAGACTAAAGACTAAAGACTAAAGACTAAAGACTAAAGACTAAAGACTAAAGACTAAAGACTAAAGACTAAAGACTAAAGACTAAAGACTAAAGACTAAAGACTAAAGACTAAAGACTAAAGACTAAAGACTAAAGACTAAAGACTAAAGACTAAAGACTAAAGACTAAAGACTAAAGACTAAAGACTAAAGACTAAAGACTAAAGACTAAAGACTAAAGACTAAAGACTAAAGACTAAAGACTAAAGACTAAAGACTAAAGACTAAAGACTAAAGACTAAAGACTAAAGACTAAAGACTAAAGACTAAAGACTAAAGACTAAAGACTAAAGACTAAAGACTAAAGACTAAAGACTAAAGACTAAAGACTAAAGACTAAAGACTAAAGACTAAAGACTAAAGACTAAAGACTAAAGACTAAAGACTAAAGACTAAAGACTAAAGACTAAAGACTAAAGACTAAAGACTAAAGACTAAAGACTAAAGACTAAAGACTAAAGACTAAAGACTAAAGACTAAAGACTAAAGACTAAAGACTAAAGACTAAAGACTAAAGACTAAAGACTAAAGACTAAAGACTAAAGACTAAAGACTAAAGACTAAAGACTAAAGACTAAAGACTAAAGACTAAAGACTAAAGACTAAAGACTAAAGACTAAAGACTAAAGACTAAAGACTAAAGACTAAAGACTAAAGACTAAAGACTAAAGACTAAAGACTAAAGACTAAAGACTAAAGACTAAAGACTAAAGACTAAAGACTAAAGACTAAAGACTAAAGACTAAAGACTAAAGACTAAAGACTAAAGACTAAAGACTAAAGACTAAAGACTAAAGACTAAAGACTAAAGACTAAAGACTAAAGACTAAAGACTAAAGACTAAAGACTAAAGACTAAAGACTAAAGACTAAAGACTAAAGACTAAAGACTAAAGACTAAAGACTAAAGACTAAAGACTAAAGACTAAAGACTAAAGACTAAAGACTAAAGACTAAAGACTAAAGACTAAAGACTAAAGACTAAAGACTAAAGACTAAAGACTAAAGACTAAAGACTAAAGACTAAAGACTAAAGACTAAAGACTAAAGACTAAAGACTAAAGACTAAAGACTGAGGACAAAAAATGATCAATTGAAACAGAATATTTGCTCTCTAAAAGTCCTATTCTAGATATTAAATCTTTGACATCTCAGCACAAACCGATTTGTTTCACTTGGGCGAAATCCTCAGCACTAAATCGCCGGACAAACTCATGCCAGACCGACACTGCTCTCCCGTCTAACATATATGGTGTTAATTGACAGAGGATGATGACTCTTTGAAGCGTCCCCTCTGTGTTTTGGATTTTGAGCCACTCTGGTATTCGTCCCGCTTGAATTATATTGGACTACGGATTGTGGATAGCCGAATAGAGTGACCAACCAATACCGTTCTTCAACACCAATATCAGTCATCAGCGGTTGATCACCCTAATAAGCAATTCTCATCTTCGGTTGTCATCGGTCCCCAGTAGACGAACGAAGCCGTTGTCATGTTTTTCTTTCCAATATCGAAGAAACTGCTCTCGAAAAGACACACATCAAACAGAGCGGACGGGAGGACACTTAACGTGCAACCGGCAGCCGTTACCGCCGGCGCTGGTGTCGTGATTTTTTTTTATTTTTCGACAATTTTTTGACCGCTTGAATAATGGGAAACATATGTTGGCCAAAGTGACTGAGCGATAAATTATGGCTGTGCTCTTGAAAAAAAAACGAAGATGATCGCGTTGTCTTGCGGTTTCCAGTGTCGCTCTCTCTATAGCATTAGGACAAACAAAGGCACTTTGTGAGATTTTCCAGAGATTAACCGGAGAAAATCGCGCTCGTTGCCTCGGAGCAGTGACAGTGCATGTAGGGGGAAACTCGCTGGACCAAAGCGGAATCAGCCGTTGAAGTATGCAAGTCGTTCGAAAATGTCCAAATTATTACTCGAACATTAGCAGACACCGGTGATGTCGCTGAGAGGGAGAAGGAAAGAGTTGAAGTAATGCACCTTAAAGCCGCAACGGAATGCCACACATGTGAGACACATTTGATGCGGCTGGATGTTCCACCGAATATTGTTTTTTTTTGTGATCCGTTCTGTGCCGAGTGCAGGAAATGTAATGTAGAAGATGTACAAGACTGTTTTTTCGGTTTCATATTCTACAGAACCACTTTCCAAAGCAGCTACTGTCATCTTGGCGTGGTGTCACCTCAGTGAGACGATGATTGCCCTTCTGGATGCACCCGTCGTTATTTTTTAGGCTTCGGAGAGACAGCTTTAACTTTTTTCTTTAACAAAATTGACTAACTAAGGGACATGAAGAGACCAGCACATGTATAGTATGAACAAAAATCTGATCCAAGGTAGGTGCAGTGTTGTTGAACAAAATTAAGATTTAACAATCGGTCGTTAGGCCGATCCGTTCACAAATCTTGATAACTCCTGGCTTACCTAGAGTAGTCTTTCTCAAGATTACCTAGATTTTCTATTAGAATTCTGGCGAGTGGCATTCGAATTTGTAATGTTCTTAGAAACTTATAAATCGTAGATATCTTAACAGGAAAGAAGGCTAAATCGGCGGCTGACTCATGGGGAAACGAAAAGCTTAATGATGATTGTTTCAAATTACCTTGCCCGGCGTACTGAACCGATAGTTTTAATATCGAAAACCACTCCTGCAAGAGCAGTTTTGTATAATTTATTACAAGTATTAAATTAAGCAATGGCAATTGGCAATTCGTATTCAAAAGTTAACACGGCGTCACCCGTGTTAAGGGTTGATAAGATCAAACTTGTGTTGAAAAGTGTCAATCTAGATTCTCTGACGCGTTCTTGATTTCACATCATTAGCGTTCGGATGTTCGTCTATGATGGAGCATATAATTTTTTTTGTGCTTCGACATGGAGATTCGGGAATGACGACAAACTTCTACAAATTCGCTAATGGCTTGAACAGAACACACAGTATTTTTACGATCAATTCTTTAAGATCGTAGATCCTTGTGTTTTCCATGTATTTTCATGCAACGGCCCAGGCGTTTGTGATACAAGTTTATTTCCATCTCTTATATCTATAGAGTTAACAAAAGTTTTAATGCCAAAAAGCAACATTTTGGAATTAAATAACGCGGATTTCAGCTCCCCCTAAGGTTACCGAACCGAACGTTACGGTTTTGATTAAGAATACAATTTATTATTTCAAGGATGCGAAACCGACCGTAAAAAGCTTGGTGAATATGCGTTCAAAACCGCTCAAGTTGTGGTTGATAAATAAAATCCTAATTCACGGAGCCAAAGTGATTTCGTCTTTCATAATACCTATTGGTAAAAAAATTGTAAGAGGAAACTCCGGAATCTAGGAACAAACACATACAAAGTTACTGAGAGGATCATACTCGAAAGTGTAAAACCAATACTGATCTAGTTCATGGATTGCTGGAGACATCTGATCTTCTAATTTCATCAATCGAAGGATTTCCACAGGAGAACAATACTCCGTTGTCTGAGGATGTGAGAAGTCTTTTGGTCAGGCCGGATGACAGCACAGTCGCCGAAAGTAATACAAGTGGAGATGAAGTCATTTTATTATAATTCCAATTCAAACTAAAAGATTTCAGATTTGAAAAAAAAAAAGAATTGGTATATTTCCAAAGTTCCCTTTTCTAGTTTATAATATATGTTGAAGCTCCCTTTCCCCCTCTCCACTATATGACAAATAGTTAATTCCTGGATTTGATAGCGTTTACTTTATAGATTCATATGAATATGGTTTTTTGTGCGGTAATTTGCGGAACTTAAACTTTTGATAACTCCATAAATATAAGAGATGTAAATAAACTTACTTTGCAAAAATTTTCATATACTGGACAAAATCATAGAACAGTTTGGAATTCTATGAAATTACCAAGAAACGTTACCTTGAAAAAAAAATGATTTTCAGCGGAGAAGCACAGAAAACACCACAAATGTCTATTAAAACTAAACAATACACACATAGTCTCTTCAAAACAGTTGTTGCTTATTATATTGCTTACAACTTGTCTGAACATAGTTTTTTTATTTTCATAAATGAGCAAACAAAAATTTGCTTGTCATCTTTAGGGGATTAATCATCCAACTAATACTTCTATAAAATGGCCAATATTTTATACAAAAACTTCGCTGAAGGAGAAACTATTTCGATCAAGTTTTTGCTTATTAGGAAACACTGTGCACTATCTCACTCTTCCTTGAGTACTATGGCTCTTAATATTAGAAAATACTTCATACTTCCAGTCCCTCGCTAATTGAATGGTGTTAAAACATAAAAATTCAGCATAATGATTATAGAAATGATTCCGAACAACCTAACTATTTCTTTGGTTCAGTGTATTCGTACGGATCGGTTTGTGTTTTGATCGCTTCTGATACTTATATATTTATGAATATTTTGTGAAGTTCTATTCGCTGTTTTTATGTCAATCGGCTTAAAGTTTTCTTTTTTACTGTCGATGTAGTGAAGTTTTAAAGCGTTTCGTGTTTGTTTTTGTATTGTGAAAAAACAGCGACGAATGAAATTGGTCAAACTTGTGCTACCCAGCATCCAAATACCTCCTCAACTGCAGTGCCACCTAAATCTGTCTGTTAGCATTGTCAGATCTGTGCGCACTATGGCAACTGAATGCGATCACTGTGCAAAGACCGTTGAATTGGACGAAGACTATCGAATGCATGAGTATTGGTAAAAATGTGGTGCATTTGCCATGCGGAAAATAATTAAAAAAGCCGTTCTTGAGAATTTTCTAGGAAAACCTAAATTTATTTGAGATGTGATGTGTAATGATTGTGTCAAGATGATGGAATCCGCTTGCTTTCGCGACGCAGTCTCTTCTCTTGGTGGTGCTAACACGACATTTTCTGAGAAATCGAATGTCTAAAAGTCGAGTTCTCCAAAAATAATCAGAAAATATAGCACCTCACTAAAAAGGTCTCTGTTTCTACTCCAGTTTGGGCAGATCCGGGTACTACTCGACCAGCCCACAAACGTCGTCGGATGGCCCTGATTAGAACGTCGGTGGCCTAAATTCATCAGCGGATAGCTATTTGCTATTTTCTGCTGGCTGCTGTTATGGCGTCATCGTCTTCACCGAGACTTGGCTTTATAACCGTACTCGGGTGCTTGGTTCGGTATTTGATGTTTACCGCTGGGACCGCAACGCCCTCGACAGCCATAAATCGTTGGGTGGTGGTGTGCTTATCGCTGTTGTTCGCCATGGCAAAAAGCACGATTGATCAACAATGGCCGGTGGACGAGCTCCGTGCAAATGTGATTATCAATGAAACTTGCCTCGACGTTCCTGTGAGTCGTGTATTTTCCACTTCGCGATTCCAGCCTGAACGATGTACATCTTTCCTCCGTATCCTTCGTGATGTCGATTTCCACCCCGAATGATGATATCGTTATTCTAAGCAACTTCAACCTGCCTATTTTGACACGGTGTTAAGCAAGCAATGGTTTTATACGACTGAATGCTGCACAATATCGTCCACGCCAATTGTATATTAGATACAGTAGCGCCACATTTCAGCAAATCAATAATACCATCAACGAGAATGGATGTACATTGGATCTTTGCTTTGTAAGCCCTCAGGATTAAACACCATATTGTTCCACGGATCTGTTTCCTATAGTTCAGCAGGTGTGTCATCACCCCCGCTACATCTTGTGCTCGATGGTAAACTTACGATGAAACTTTGAAGACGTACTAGTTCCATCATCTACGATTTTGAAAACACTGGCACGCAGTTGAATATAAACTGGGACGAAAATCTCAACAACGACGACGTGAACGATACAGCGACGACGTTTTCTAATATTCTTAATTACCTTATCAACCGGGATGTACCAAAACAAACAATTACGGATGGTGTAATCCCTAGCAATCAACAGTCCAAAACGATTAAAAACTTTCAAACGAACTGCATTTAAGAAATTCTCAAAGCATAAGACGCTAGCATTACGAAACCACTACTTTCAACCTAACCACGAATTCAAACAGCAAAGCAGACGAATGTTCAGGCACCGACACTAAGGAAATCGGTACCAGCTGTTCTCCGACAAAATTTCTTGTGTTTTTTCTAACGAGCGCCTGGAACCATAAGAAGTCGTCGGTGCCGCGAATCTCACTCCTTCTCTAGGATGTTCCATCAACCGAATTTACGTCTATAATACTGCTATTCTTGCAGTAAACTTGAGGCTGAAGGTATCTAGTTCTCCGAGTCTAAATGGTGTCCCCTCGGGTTTTGTCAGAAAGTGCAACAACGGGATTTTTGCACCCCTTCGACAAGTCCTCAAGCTATCACTCGCTACTGGAATGTTTCCTACTGGCTGGAAAGCGACTTACATTCATTGGACCCTATTTTTTACTATACGCACTACATCGTAGATGACCAACATGGTTTTATGCCTAAACGATCGAGAACGACCAGCCTGCGCTCATTCACAACGTATGTATTCAATGGATTCGCTGACGGCCTTCGGCTAAATTAACCATTATACAGGCCATATTCGATTATCCGTAGACTCGATTATCCGTAGAAAATGATTCGATTATCCGTAGTCCGAAGAAATTGTTTCAATTTTCCGTATATTATGTTTTTTAAAGCTACATTACACGTCTATTATTCTAATTGATACCAACTACAGTTTCTGAAAAAATACATATTTTTTAAAAAATTATGAAATCTTCATAGAAATACAGAAGTTTTATTTAATTAGTATATAATTTTGAATTCGATGCGATGACTTACATATTTTCGTACACCAATCGATTACAATTGATACTAGCTACAGTTTTTGGAAAACCAGAATTTTATGTTCTCACAAAATATTCACAAAAATATGTGGAAATACAGAAATTTCGCATTTTAAGCAAAAAACTTTTTTTTCTATCCTAATATTTAAATACAAAAATCGATAGAAATTGATACAATACACAAAATTTTAAACTCTTGAAAATTACAATAATTTAGGAAAATAAAGAAATTTCATTTATTCAACAAATATTTTGATTCAATCCGGTGTGCTATAAAATTGAATGCACCTAGTCGGATGGCTACAAACTACATTTTCCTGTAGATGCCTGTGATTTTACCTGTAATTTTCAGAATGAATACAATGACTGATTTGTGAGCCCCGTTGTGCATTTAGGACTGACGAAATCTGAATATATTGGTTTTAGATTGTTTTGCGCTATCTAAGGTATGAAATAAAACCCTAAAATACTCTTCGGAATCAGTTTATTATCGCATCAGTTTGAAAAAAGATTGAAACTTTTTAGATACTTCAGCAGCATCGGCATTTTTAATTCTTAACACAGTTACGCAAAGGCTTTCGCTTTAATTCCATCGTGTAACATAGGGGAATTCAATCAGAAGACGTTGTCTTAAATGTAGTTGACAAAATCGGGTCAAAAAGCTGACAAACTCTGTTGTAGGAAAAATCGGAAGTGGCCAAACACGGGGACGAATAAAATAGGATATTCACTGTAGTCAGTACTATGCACCGCTCTGAAAAGAACAGCGCTAATAATTCTTTACGAAGTAGATGCACTGAACAGCCCTTAAGCGACTCGGTAGATTGCCGAACAATGGCCAAATGAAGATCCTGGATGATGTTTCCACCAAGCAAACAAGAGAAAAAAGTTTACTGTGCGACGATGTATAACAAACTGAATCATTTAATGCGTTTGAACAAGCATATTTATAGTTAAAATATCAAAGAACCAAGATTCAGCTAGCTTCTGATTGGCTCGCTAAACAATATCTCTAGAGCGCATGATGACGATGATGATACTGCTGCTGATTGAACAACGCACGCTTCTTGGTGTCGTGCGCATAAAAAGTTGGACATTTTTGATATTCGCAACGTGTGCAAAATTCATCCCTCTAAAAAAATCCATGTTTCAGAATTGTTCAATGCTGGTTCTTTGTTGGACCAACGTTGGGCGATGCCCAGTAGACCGTTCAGCAGGCGTCCATTACTGGATTTGTGTTTAATTTTGAAACAAATTGCTGGGCTTCTCAGTGGGATCTAGCATGTTGCTTCTCTTAGAGGATTCCCAACGTTTTGTTGTTGTATACAGACCAGTGGTGCGTAATTTCAAATTCAGTTGTTATTTCTGTCTGAATTTACCGAAACATAAGTATATTAATCCAAATTAATCGAACACAATACATTAAGGTTGCACAGAGAATGGGCAATCGAAAACGAAAAAAGCAGTTTTTTCCACACCGTTTGTTAGATCTTCATAAAAATCAATCAGCTTATGTAGAATGTTGTTACAGTACTGCTGATTAATTTTTATGAAGATTAACACACGGTGTGGAAAAAAACTGCTTTTTTCGTTTTCGTTTTTGTCCCTTCTCTGTTCAACCTTAACATAAAATAAGTTGGCTAAATAACTTATTACATGTCTTACTTTCACTTTTTAGAATATAAAGTGATCGATATTCTTCCATAAGTCAAACATTAATGCATGTACCATAGGTCAAACATTAATGCATATACTTTAGATACAGTTTTTCAACATATAATAAATATATTTCATGAAGAAAAAAAAACATTTTTTTGATTCGATTATCCGAAGCGAAATTTTTCTGCACCCTACGGATAATCGAATTCGCGAACAGCTTCCTCGTTGGTTTCGTTCCTACCTCGATAGAAGGCGACTCCAAATCAGCATTAAGAACTATCTATCTGCACCATTTCTCGCTACATCCAGCATCTCTCAAGAAAATCATCCAGGCCTCTATTTTAATGATGTCAATATTAAAGTACAAGGACCCCGCCTCTCTTTCGCCAACGATATGAAGATTTTTCGATTGATACGGGATTCAACCGATGCCGAATTTCTTCAAAATGAACTGGACAGCAGCATTACGTGGTGTGAACGGAACCGAAATGCTCAATCGGAATATTGGCATTATTGCTTCTACCATATCTCGAGCAAAATGTCGCGCAATTCACTGCACAGCAGCATAAGTCAAACGTATGGTTTCGTGCTCCTTTCATTTGCACTCTCTTCGCATTGTGTATACCACGTCTTCTTGTTGTCTATGGCCTTTTCACACGCGTCAACAAATCACTTCGATTTCCAGCGATTCACGCTCCTACCAAACCCAAAATAATTAAGGAACCAATTCATTATACGTTCTCCTATAGATATAGATTAAACAGCCAGTAGAAAGCAGACGTGACACCACAAACTAATTC